>NC_134835.1:26924869-27540842 GCF_004210375.1 Tachypleus tridentatus
AAAAAACATTCGTAATTAAGTAACTCAAATGTATCAATATTGATGTTAAAAATACATTAAACTCGTTTCATTTTTAAATATCAGATGTGTGGTTTTTAATATTTTCCTCTAGCAATATTTAGTGTAAATATTAATCTGTCCTATATATAGATATATAGTGGTTTGTCATTTTAAGAAAATAAAGACATTTCGATCAGTATTGAAATACAGAAAAAAGTAATTAATGCCAAATTACTTTCAGCGCTTATGATGATTTATCAATATCTGTTTACGTTCATCTTAACTTCACAGCTAACTTCACTTTGTGTATGTGACAACCGAGTAGCAAAACAGTTAAAAAACTGGCCCACCCAAACTTGTAATGCAGGAAGGACGTAATAGAAACTTTAGCTACTAAGTTAATGTTCCTATATCTGAGACTGTAAAACGAATTTATATTATTTATTTATTACTGAAATATTAAAAAATATCTTAAATATCATACGGTGATGAACAACTTCTTAAAAGTCGTTTGTTTTTTTATTCCACTTAAAAAAACTTCGATGTTAAAATTCTATAATGTAGCAGTGAAAGAATAGAGGGAAGGCACCTAGTTATTACCACCAGCCGTCAACTCTTGGGCTACTCTTTTATAAACAAATAATGGATTTGACCGTAACATTTTAACATCCCGATAACTAGAAGGAGACGGGGATTCAAGTCCCTGCCTCTCACATTGCGAGTCGAGTACCTTAATCATCTGGCCATGTCAGGCCTACCTTGAGGTCGTAAAGTCAAACTTCAACCTAATTTAATAATAAAATGTAATAAAACAATCTTGAATATCACAAAAAAATACGTTGATGAACTAATTCCTTAAAGTCAAAGAGTCAAACTTGAAGCAAATTTGAATCTCATTCAGAACAATGATTTGTCATTCCATAAGAGTGGTCTTGAGTCTGTATATTCAAATTAGAATATAAATTAAATATTTATTAAAGTGTGAGAACAATACTTATAAAGTACGTCTTTTCCGGGATTCAGTCCGTTGGCAATGTGTATTTTGTATCAGTAGATTTAGTATTTGATATGGTACATTTTTAGATTATTGTTTTAGTCAATTTGATATAATCACTTGTCAAATGTGCCTTAGCAGCTAGAATGGGCGCACAGTTCTAAATCCATTACTGCGAATTTACTCTCTAGATTTTCTGTCTATGAGTGTGTTATAAGGGTGACGATGAAGTCCCATAATTCGATATTAGTAGTTCAAGTATGTGTGACGGCTGGTGTGTTGGCTAGCTGCTTTCAATCTAACGACGAGTGATAGAGATAACTTTTGTATCGGTTTTATTGTTTTTGTTGTTGTTGAATTTTGTACAAGCCTAGGGTTATCTTCGTTATCCGTCCCTAATTTTAAGTGACAGACAAGACATGTGCTACTATTTATTAATGAACAGTGAAACTGATCGTCACAGTATAATGGCTATAAGGCTGTAATGACAGTCATGTTCGATGACGAGATTCGATCTCGCCACTGTATATTTCAAGTTTTTTTCTCCAGTACCTCAGTGTCCAATCTGAAGGCTTATAATACTAAAAACCGGATTTCGTTTGGATGGGCTTATGCTTCACACTAACAAAAAAAGCAACTTACAGTTTTGTATTCATTGTATAATTACATAATAAGATCTTGAACAAAATTTCTTAACACTCACGTCACAAATCTCTGATAAATTTGTCGTTGTAGAACTTCTTGTAGATTTTTCTGCATCTTCCACACGTTCTACACTAGAATCTATAATTGGTGAATATTTTACAAAGTTGAAGTTTCTGTCTTTTCCTGAATTCCTGTCTTGGCAACGCAGTAATACTTTGAGACTCTCTCGTTTACGAATTATAATACTGAAAAATGAACAGTTTAATTTTGATAAACATGTCTGTAGCTATGATTATCAATACACTTGTATCAAAACTAACATGAGCTAACCAATAAGTAGCAGCAATCTTAATATAATTTGTACAACTTTAACGTCATTACAATATTTCAATAGAATATTAGTACACTGGCAATTGACACGTTTCATAATAAGATTCTTAATTGCTTTAATCAACGTCGCAGAGTTCTGTTCTTAGAGAACAATTTTAAATCATATTCTAAATTAGGGAAAGAAATTAAAATGAAAATATTAATTGTATATTAAACGAATTAGGTGGTGATTAAATATTTCTGACGAATACTGATAATAAGCAGTTAAATCGAAATTGTTTCACCCACTGTAAGTTCTAGTTAAAAATACGAGTTTAATTTCATAGTTGTAAAACTCCACACCTTCCTTATTCGTAAGCCTATTACATGTTAGAAATATTTAATCAGTATAAAACTCATAAGTGCCATTTAAAATTTACTTTATAAGATATCAATTTCAAAATATTTATAACAAACCATACAGATATTGAAATATATCCAAAATGTTACCCTGCCCAACCAATTAGCTATAAACTTGAGGGAATTCGATCCCATTGGATGCTTCTGTACCACCTAAAAATAAACAAATTAAACCAACAAAAATGTTATGCTTACCATAATAAAAGTATTAGAAGTGGTATTCCCACCGTGGCAAAAACAAGTGGAGGCGTAAATAACTTTTCTATGAGGGATGCTGAAATTAAAACAATATTATCATTGTTTAACATTGATATCGTTTATTAATAAATGTTTTCAAGTCGCACCAGTTGGGTAATATTTAACCTGCGAAAAATATTTAATTTCAACTCATTAACAATTTCAATACCTATAACTAAAGGAAACCAACGGGAATGAAGCACCGAAACCATTTGTTAAAACCTAGTCGTAACTTAAATTACAGAAGATGTTTTTATTAAGTCAGATATATAGCATTTTTTTTTAAATAAATGTGTCGAAAAGACATCCTTTATATAGAGATCATTGTACAAACATTTATATAAATACTTATTTATGGAGTTTTAATAAATTTTTTTGTCCTAAATCATAGACGTACGAAGAGTGTTTCAGAGGGTGGCTGTACAATTTTTGTTCCATTGAGTTTATATTTTCTGCTTCAGTTTTGTCTGAATTAAAATGAAAAATCTGTCCAATTAACTGTAGGTATTACAAGCTAGAGGGGCTGTTCCGATCGTACTCAATTTCATTACCATTATTAGTAGCCGCTGATTGTGTCAGTTTTGACCAGAAACACTTTTCAAATTTTACTCTTCTCTGTATATCGGATTCTAATACCAATTTTAAAACGGCTAAATGAATAAATGTCCATTGTATCGTTACACTGTGGACTTTGAAGATATAGTTTGATTCCCACTGTTTCAATCATTTGCCAAATGAAAACAGTTGCTGATTTGTAAACTTTTAGCCTATAATCCTTTGTTAAGTCAAATTATTGTTTATTACTCTGTAAACAATAGAAATATGTGTCCAGCTTCATCACAATTATGTTGTTTTTCAATTGTTTTTTCTCTTCAGTAATCATAATAAATGATGAAGTTGTCCAGGATAGATTAGAGCCCCCTATACTCCTAACTTATCGAATTCTGAAGTTTTTTCTGATTTATTAGAAAACTGAGCCCCCTTTTAAAACATTGTCCTCACTTCTACGTAGTTACCAACCATGACACAAGAATATTTTTATTTCGGAATTTTTTTGTAATCATTCGGATATAAGAAGCTGAGCATGTGGCCTAATATGCCATAACTTGCAAATACAACAATACGCTACTGTATTTTATATTCTGTATTGTGAGAACGTATAATTCAGATCGTTAGAAAAACAAACGTATTTAAAAAAAAAAAACATGAAAGTCGGAGAAAATTAGGAACAAACAGTGATAATAAAAATAACTTAAGTTACATTAAAACTAACAAAAAAGAGAAAATAAAATCTTAAAAGGTAACTGATATAGAACATCGAAACAAAAAACCAGTCAAACCTCTGTTTCAAACAAAAATCTAATAAAATCAGGAGTACCAAAGAATAAAATCTCAACAAAATAATTTGTTTGAATAGTAGAAACAGGTCACTTGTCTGAACTTGGTATTAAGTTCATAACGTAAGTTGGTTTATTCACAATATAAGAAGTGGATAATATTAAACTACATAAATAACATGACTTGTTAATGATACTGACTAGAATATCTAAAGTTATTTGAAAGTTAAGCATTTGCAGCAATAGAATTTCTAAATATACCTGAGACAAAGTGGTTCTTAGTGCGGTTATAAGTATGTAATAAAACTTACGTTTACATGCATCCCGTGAAGAGGCTCCGGGGTTTGTAAATTGTTTTTCAGGACAAGCCGAACATTTGTATGATCCAAAATAATCACTATAATGATCCTTGGGACACGGGACACATTCTTCCTGTTTTTTGCTTCTGAACTGTCCAGGAGGGCAGGGAACTTAATGAAAGGAATAATTTTTAACGTATCTATTTAACCATATCCTAAACACCACGAATTTGACAAAAACAAGGGAATTAAATCACGTAAGAGAACCAACACAAGCTCGTTAAACATTTGTTTTTATAAATAAATATGTTATAGTATTTATAAGTTTTCTGTAAGAGCTGCTTTGTTAATACATTTTCCAAAAGAATCGTCAGATACATCGAACGTACAGAAAAAAATTAGTGAAGATCAATTTAAAATAGTGTTTAGGTGTATATATATGAAAAATATATTTTTATGTATTGCAGATCGATGTATTCTTGGTACCTTAAAATACACAAAAATAAATTAAAAAATTCTGATTTTGTATCTTAATCGATATTCTACAGTTTCCATAATAATGAAAACGCTTTCCAAGATTTTTCTTACAAAACGTTAAAATGTATTTTAACTTCACTCTGTGTTAAATTACGAAACATTTAGTATGGTTTAATATTTACTAATTAATAAAATAGTTTCCATAACTTAGTCTGTTTATTTGGAATTAAGCACAAAGCTCCACATTAGGCTATCAGTGATCTGATCTCAACGGGTATCGAAACCCGATTTCTAGCGGTGTGAGTCTTCTGACAAACCGCAGTACCACTGGTGGTTATTTTCATAAAGTAACCTCTTTTCACAATAATACCACAATTTAAATATTTGAAAAATGTTTCTTATGTGGGATATTTTCCGCAATACATTTATTAATGTTTTGTTAACATTTTGTGGGCATTTGTTGTGTTTTTGTAAACTTATTCTGAAGCATGATGCAACGAATAGTTGAAAACAAATGAACCTGGAGCCATTTGAATAGTAGACCGCAACGCTATCCACTAGGAAACCTTGCTATTTTCATAACGTATAGTAAGTTGTAGGTCTTATAGAAATTTTACCTAACTGGTAATCTTTTATGTGATAATGTAATTAGCACAGGTATTTTTGTAGTGTGATATTTCGTTTTAACTGAAAGTCACAAAACGTTTATCACATATATTGTTTACTTCGCATATTATTTTGCGTCTCTGTGTAAAAGAAATTAAAATTCAAGCGATTTTTCATCATCCTGTCGTGAAAAATATACTTGAAGAAATATACTAACAAAAACACTTTACAAGGTTTCAATAAAACATTTGAGTTGTGATGAATCCAAATGTACTTCATGTTTTATCTTTAAATTAATGAAAACACATGAGTCGACGAAACAGAATTTTTTCCAGAAAAAAAAAAGAAAAAAAGTATATCATTATTCACAACTTACAGCAATCACTTTTCCCTAACATGTATCCATATGGACAAATGATGTTGTTATCTGGTGGCGAATAAACTGAAATTAAAAATTAAATAAAACTGTTAAAATTTGCCAAGTTAACCATTTTACTGACATAAGTTAAACAATCTTTTTTTGTATGTTTTAACACGAAGTTTTAATGACGATATGTGAAATTGTCTAGTGAAATTTTTTTGTTTATAAACGATTTATAATTTTTTGTAAATTTATAAGTGTAAACCATCAGTTAGTTAAACATCTTAATTTGGAATGTTTATATCACATCAACATTCAGTAACACAGATGACTCTTATGTCGGCATGATACTCACAGGCAACATATCTGATGAGTTTGACATTTTAAAGTCAAGATAATGCATAAAACTAGAAACTATGTCTAGAGAGTTATGGGAAAATGCTCTAATAGAAAGATTGTGGATCTTTAACATCATTGAAAGTCACTGAAGTAGCTTCGAGCTTTCCATACAAAAAAGACTGTGTCCGCGTATCTTTGGGCAAAGAGAAACAACATTGTTAGCGCTCCTGATCTTCTGTCTATCAAGCTCATTAAGAGTTTGTTAGATCTTAGAACCCAAATACTCACAGGTAGTCTTACCTGTTTCCCAAACTCGCCAATTGCTCGGCTCATCAGACAGAGAAGGGTCCCCGATGCTGTGCTTGTCAATATACTTTTGACTTTTCGCATCATTATGGGATCCCCATTTATTGAATTCTCCCGGGGCTTCACAATGATTAAGACCGCCCTTGAAAATACCCACCAAATTAGTTCAGTATTGAGTCTTTTATAAACGAAAGTTGAGCTCCAACGGACACGTCATTGCGTAGAAACTTGTTCCCACATAAGTTTATTGTTCAATAATCTTAATTTTTGTTGATCATAAAGGAGTGCAAAATATAATAAACTGTCATCTATTTATGATAATTTTCGGGTTATTGTTCTATTACATTTGTTTAGTGTTCCCTTTTTTTGTCAGTAGTTATACCTCACGATTATTTTGCTTCATGAACACTCAGAAACTAATCGAAACGGTTATTTCTAGTTTGCCAATGAAAACGAAATGTGTCCCTTTTGAAAGCTCTCGGATATAAGGTATCGTATTTTTGATTTAGTAGATTTTTGCGAAGTCCACATGAACCATGAGAATATGAAACTTAGAGAGTAGCTTATAGGGTGCAATAAAAAACACTATTATTATTTTTGAGAAATGAAAATTAAGGAAAATATATTTATGCATACTTGTTTTGGTTTGTTTGTTTTGGAATTTCGCACAAAGCTACTCGAGGGCTATCTGTGCTAGCCGTCCCTAATTTAGCAGTGTAAGACTAGAGGGAAGGCAGCTAGTCATCACCACCCACCGCCAACTCTTGGGCTACTCTTTTACCAACGAATAGTGGGATAGACCGTAACATTATACACCTCCACGGCTGGGAGGGCGAGCATGTTTAGCGCGACGCGGGCGCGAACCCGCGACCCTCGGATTAGAAGTCGCACGCCTTACGCATTTATGCATACAATACAATAAACTAGAATTGTAATGCTACATATTCATCAAACACAATTTATAATACACGAATTACAGATGGTTAAATAAAACAATATGAGTTGGAACGGTGTTTGTTGAATATTTTGATTCGTGTGCGCTTTCGCAGTTAGAAGATTTTTTTAATGGTAACGTCAATGTCTGTATATCCATCTGTTACGGTAGTAAAGATCTATGTACATCCGAGTGGCCCAAATGGTGTATCTGTGAAGTTAGAACACTAGAAACTGTGTTTCGATACCCGTGGTGGGCAAAGCACACATAGCCCATTGTGTCGCTTTGTGCTTAACTTCAAACAAACAAGCGATCTGTGCGGTATCCGTATATATTCCTAAATTAACTTTCAAACAGCACTTAGTTTGGCCTATGTATGTAACTTTACGGCCACTCACCACACGTGTATTTTTCTATGAGCCTTGAACGTTTTTTGTTGTACAAATATCGCATTAGATTCCACGGTAAATTTAAATTGATGTTAACTCTAAATCCCCGTTAATTAGAATACTATGTTAGCGGAAATTATTTTCTAAGTGAAAGATAAATATTCACATGAAGTTATAAATATTCAGTACAATGATCTACCTTTTAAATAATGGTTCACAACGATTTGTTGTTTGGTTTGTGGCCTGTTGTCTTCATTCCAGTAAATAACATTACAGTTGTAATCACCCATATCGAAAGCTTGAACGTCTTTAATTATAAGGTCGCCTGTATACTTGTCCATTCTGATTTTGTTTCCTACAGATCCAATTGTGCCTGTTCGGCTTGTCCATGTGTAGGTAACAACATCGCTAAATAAATATTTTTGTTTGTAACCAGGTGGGATACATTTAACTTCAATATCTTTTCCTCGACGGATGTATGTGTACTTAGCTTTTACATGTGTGCTTGGTAAAATAGCTCTTCCAAACACCGTAGTTTGGATTTCCGCAAGGAAGATAGCTAAGGCAAATAAAATTCGCAATAATAAAGCCATTATTCAGGAAATTTCTCTGTCTCTTTGATTTGCGTACGCTATGGACTACTTTTCTCTAAAGGTTTATGTTGCTAAGATATGTTAATAATCTAAATAACTGTTGAAATTACACAATATATATTGTTGTTGAAGAACTCTTAGTAACTATATTGTGATTGTCTAAAATAATATTCAGGTAACAATACTTATAAAGTTATATATTAGTATTAAGCCTGTTGTAATGAGTATTGTTTCGCAAAATTGAAAAAGAAGGGTTCGATTAATAATAATAAATATCAAATTGTCACGTATAAATGAGAACTTTAGATACGTAAACAATAAAGAAATATATCGTCACGATTAATTATTCAATGGACTAATGAATTAATTATGAATATTTATCCTCGTCATTAAAATGTGTAATTTCAATGATGAAAAAATTAACTAAAGACTTGTAGGCCTTATCCCAAACAGTAAATATGAGCTTGGCAATTGGCGAAAGTAATTTAATGCAGATAAAATAGCGAATCGAGTGCTATTGTTGCTGTGTTTCTTAAGAGCAGGGTTCCACAATTGATTCTCTGCGTCCTTTCCATTTTGAGGAATCGAACCTCGGATATCAGTGTTGTTCTGTTCACTGAACATGGTATATAGCGAATCTGATAATAGGTTAGTTCACTATTTCTTTTCTGGGACCGGCATGATCAGGTGGTTAAGGCACTCGGCTCGTAAACCGAGGGTCGCGACTTTGAATCCTCGTCACACTAAACATGCTCGCCCTTTCAGCTGTGGGGTTGTTATAAAGACGGTCAATTTCACTATTCATTGGTAAAGAGAAGCGTTTTTTCATTATTATCATTCACTGATTTTAGCATCTTACATGTTACTTAATGCATCATTACCTGGTTTGTGTTTACATTATTATTTTGGTCTGAATTACTTAATTTTCAGCCATTTTTACAAAAAAGTGTTCGTGCTATTTCTTGAGTGATCATGCCATAAGATGGACATACTTTTCAAGGAATTTCACATTTCTTGCAAACAGCTTTGGATCTTACTTCAATTTTATTATAATTAATCAATTTTCACCCCTTTTTTGGCTCTTTTAATGAATATATGACATATACTATGAAAAGGGGGTCAACTTTTCTACAGTTAATATGGGTAGCTTGTTAATTGATATATTGACTAAACTACTTAAATGTACAAGCTTTTTAGAATGTTCATTGATAAAGTTGTATATCTGTATCCCACAGCTATTACTCATTTCCCAAATAAGAAAATTACTAAAATTAGACAAATTACCATTTTTTCAGTTTATCAAATATGGATAAACTGGTGTATTTCTTATTTGAAACTGTACATACTCAGTGTTACAGCATTGAATAGATTTTTCTCTAAAATGAAAGAAAACATTATCTGACAAATTTCAATCTTTGTAGTTTAACAAATAAACTTGATAATGAATAGAAACTTTCAGTGTACATTATTGCACTTCTGTATTCACATCCTTACAGTAATTCTGAACAAATAGATTCAGAAACAACAAAACAGCTGAAGTGACAATAATTCTTTTAACATAAGAAATGATAAAGTTTGAAGCCTAACTATATTTGTTATTCCCTAATGCTTATTTTTTATTCCCTGACTGATGGGTTTAGATAACAGTTATTGCCTATAAGATACACAACTCTTGAATTTGATGCTTTCATTAATAGGTAGGTGTTTACTAGGACCAAATTCAGTGCTATAATAATAATGGTAACTGATATTATTATAACTGGTACACTTTGCATATTTGTGATAATTAGAGACAAATGGTGTTACTTTTCAAATGTAATGCTATAAGATATTTCCCCAAACCTTTGTTTTCATTCACCGAGAGCATATTTGGTGTTAAAAAGCCAAAAGACATAATATATTATAGCCAAATAGATAAAGGGTCGTTATTATATTTTTTATATATACAAGTTGTTGTTTTTTCATGGGAGTTATAAATTAATATTTTCATTAGATTTATTTTAAATTTATTCATCTCTATAGATTGTAACATAAACTTGTAAACTATTTCTTATGATACAGAATCATTTTTGTTTTAAAGTTTATTATAAAGATGCAATAAAAAACTGACTTGCCTGTTGAGAGTAATTGAATATAACAAAGATATCATAATGATACCTTTGATTAATCAGCTTCTGATGTTCAGAAGATATATATGTTCAAAAAATCAATGAACAAGAAAAATAAGAAACCACATAATATTGGTATCTTTAAAAGGTAGACCTTTCTTTGTTGTAGGAAAATTGGAAATTACTAAATTGAGTGTGAAGAAATGTGTAGTAACATTATAGTTATGAAAAGAAGACTATCATGATACACCAGAATCGTTTTGATTAGATACTGAAATAATTTGACATATGGGACTAATTTTATTTGTGTTTTATGATTACAAATAAACTATGGAACAACAATTTTTGGTATAAAAGAGTATGAAAAGGTATTTAAAACACTTAACTTAAAAGGGAAATTATTATGGGTGTTTATACAGCAAAATAATAATATGACATGAAAAGTGATTAAAATATAAATGTTAATAAAAGGGACATAAAGGAATTCAAAAGTAATAAATATTGTTTTATGGATAATAAGTATTAAGAAATATCAGGGATAAAAAAAGTAACAAACTTGCACCGTAACTCGACAGCTAATTTTCCAAAATATGGTTTTTTCATAAAGACATGCAAACAGATTAGTAAATGACAAGCAATAGTACCCATCTCCAGTTATGGGAAAAGTTAGTCTTATTTGCTTCTTCCTAATCCTAACCATAAATAATATTTGTTTTATCTTTCCTTGACCAACTGTATTCTTACAAGTTCACACCTGTCTGATTCTTATATCTTCAATTTTAATGATTCTGAATTCCTTTTCCTTGATTTCCACAATTGGGATTTATCTTGTTAGGTTTGTTATGGGAGAATGGGTTCAGATTATTTAGTATTGGTTTCACATTTTAGTTCTCAGTATTTTTGTCTTTACTTGATTCTTCTAACCATACTTTACCTCTCATCTCTGTGCCAAAGGCTGAGGTGCTGCACCATGCTCTTTAGAATTTTTGTAGGTGATTATCATTCCCTGTTTCTTTTCTCCAAAATTTTTTGTTGTAGTTCTAATTAAATTTAATCAGAAGCTAAAATCAATCCTTCATTTTATCCTTAGTTTACACACTGTTGCAAACTGAAACGTCCACCACTATACCTTGCTTTAGTCCCCAATTTCCTGTGTAAGAATTTCTAATTCACAACTTTCCTTTGTTACCTGTATATGATTCATTGAGGTTGTCAGTCACTACTAAATCCACTTGGGTCACACTTTTATGTACACAGGTGAGGTGGATAATTCTGTATTTTTACCTGTAGTCTTTTACCCAAATTCTCTCTCTCTTCTCCTCCAACCACTCTCTTCTATCTGCAGTATATCGAAATTGTGGTGTTCATTAATATTTCTGAATTTTTCCTTGCTCACACTCAAGTTTCACTTGAGAGTGTTTCTTAAGCCCTTTCTGAGTTTTGCTCAGCCTTTTCCATCTGCCTGTGAGTGACTAGTCACCAAAATCTACACTTGTTCAACTTATAGTTCATGAGAGATAATTTGATGATGGGGACCATGGCTTCACTAAAACCAACTAACTCTTTGATCACACACAGACATTTCCATCTTCTCCTCTGAACCTTGCATTCACAGAAGAATTACTCACTGAAATCTTGACGAAAATAGTTCATATGCCCCCTCCTCCAGCCCAGGATTTATAATGGTGGCTTGCCTCTCTGGCATCACCATCAATGTGCCACTATCTTTATCTAAGATGGATCTGTATCTGTTCACTGATGCTTCATCTCATCATATGAATGTACTCTAACTTCTGGTAGTCTGTTGGGCTTATTCATTGTTCTTACCCTTCCTCAGGGATTGTTTTGAAAAAAAATACAAGATAAATCTACCATTTTTTTCTTCTAGAATAACTGTAGATTGTTACATAAAATAAGTTATTTATCCTAAATAATCCCAGACTTGTAACAATTTAAATTTTGTCTTCATTTAGTTTTGTTGTTTTAATATTTTTTGAACTATGTAAGTATGCACCTATAAACACCTAGTAGACAAATGACTAAAACTGGAGTAAAATAAACAAACACTAAATTATGTAGCACATGCATTTTACATGCATAGATTCCTGAAAAATTGTTTCACTCATATTTTCTTTTCTATTCTAATAATATTCTGAGTTTCACATTGTACTCACTTTTGTAACAATAAATGAGAAATATAAAAGCAAGACTTTTAGTACTTACTTGTGGATCTTGTACTTTATTGTAGTAAGTCTGGATAAAAGTTAACACTTGTTAATACTTTGCTGAATTAAATTAGGAACACAAAATAATAACATGCAAACATTTTATAATATCGTGTAATTAATATTATTTAAGTGGCTCTCTGAGTATAAACTATAAGTATATAGAAATACATAAAGAGCTCACAACATGTGAACAAACTGGCAAGTGGTTACTTAGAGGAAAGGTGATTGTTATTAGTGGTCAGATAAGAGCCAGATGCTCAAAAAGTGCCACGAAAGAGTCAGTTGCAAGTCAAATTACTGTTGAGGATGGTAAACCTTTCCCTGGATCAACAGTGTTGGCCTTGGTATGCCGCATGCAGGTGATTTCCGTGTCATCTGCTGAACCAGAACATGGATTTTCCCAGATGGCAGTTATTAAGGATGATTGGTGGTCCAAACTAATAAATGATTCTCTTAATGACTTGATGACAATAAAATTAGCTAAAAATAAGACCTGTGATCTTGCAAGCATAGAATTACTGTGCAAGTCTGTAGAATCCTGGTGGAAGGACAGTAAAAAAAAACAAAAACAACAGACAATTTGTGAGTCCACATGGAACTCACACACGTAAAGACAACAGAGATACTGAGTCTACATCAGCTTATGTCTCAGTGCTGGATGACTAAATCTACCAGTTTAATTGATGTGTCATTTTAATGGATACAAGGCTTGTTGCCACTTGCTTTGAAATAATGTTTCAGTGCTATGAATAAAATGATTCTGTTTTATATAATAATTGTCTCTACTTGATTTCTTGTTTTCGGTAATGTCGGTGAAAATTTTGAGGTGTCCTGCTGAAAATTTAGAATATTTCTACCCTTGGAGAATTAACTTAAAACGTTAGTATTTCTAAAAGGATATTAAATATCTTTATCAGCAAAATGTCAATCTGTAAACAGTGTGAACCAACCAAGTAAAGACATCTTGGTAGCTTAAGCGAGGTATAACAATATCAATTTAGGTGGGATATTGAATGAAGATTTAAAGGGATGCTGAGTACTTATCTGAGACAATACCTGATTTTGTCAGCAGAATGTTTTGTGGTATCTACTTTATGACTCCTTGATATCCTGAACTTTGAGTGAAGTATTTTAAATGGCAAAGTGTGGCTGCCAGACTTCATCCAAGAAAAACATAACACACCAGTTTCTTGAGTAAGATTGAAAGTGTAATTGTGACTCCTTCCTGAGATGAATAATCTATTATTTGTTGCAGTTCTGACTGGATTTCTTTCTTGAACAAATTTGCATGAACAGTATCTGGCATTCTGCTGTATAAGGGAAACATCCAGATCAAGAATTTGAGGTTGAAATTTTCTGCACATACAGGGAAGCAAAGAGCTTTTGGCCCTATAGGTGAATATTGTCTTGACTAAGCTGAAAATGTTTACCAAATCAGACAAGGGATGAAGATAAATATTTATATGATGAATAATGATCATCCAAAGGCATGGATCTGTAAAGTAAAAAATATTTCTTATTTCCAAGAGATTCTGTGGATAAGAAATAAAATTTTATTTGGATTTAGAAATACTATGTAATTTACTACTATACTTGAACTAGAGTAACATTACCTTCTTTAGAACATCATAACTCCATGATGTGAAGAAGGTGATGTTAACTAGTTGTGTTTACCCTAGTTTACAACTGCTAAATTATGGATGGCTACCATACATAACTCTCAAGAGCAGCTTTACACAAAATTGGGAACAAAAACATTTCCTCATGAACCTCCAGTAGACTAACAATGAAGTCTCATCAGAGGATGAAGTATAGAAGTACTACTTACTAAATAAGCATGACATGTACAGACGTCACAAACGTTCATATGTGAGAAAGAAAAGCAAGTATCATCTGTGGATCAAGCATTGTGAAAAGGAACATCAAAAGTAAACTTCATGAACAGTGTCAAAGATCTCTGCTACATATTCTATTCCTGAAACTAAATTTGTAAATACTAAAAAACAAAATGCAGAGACTCAGCTGTTGTTATGAGTAACACATCTGTGTGTTTTATAATAGTTACACAAACTGTAAATTTGCATTTGTTTATATTTCAAAAATAAATGCAAGGATCCTAACATACTTTCAATCTACTGCCCACTTCCTTTGAGAAGCTGTCTCTGTAAAATCTTAGGATGGCTAACACTAGTCTTGTTTGTTTCCTTGAATCAAACAACCTCTAACCCACCCAATGTGGATTTTGATGACAGAGCTTCACTGTGGACTACCTGATTTGACTTGAAACTTCAATCAAGGAAGCCTTTTTCAAGACACATCTTGTTTCTGTTGTTCTTTTACCTTAAGAAAGCTTGTGATATCACGTGGAGATATAGCACTTTGTGAGACTTCCACTCATATAGGTTTTGTGGCTATTTGAAACACATTACGTTTCCAATACCTAATCACCCATTGATAAAAAAATGGAAATATAACTTTTTTTCCAAAACTCAGTCTAATTACCTACTGATAAATAAAATAGAAATAGTAGAAATATAATACTTTATTTAATAGCTAATCACTTGTGATTTATTAATCAACTATAACAAATGTCACATTTGTGTCGTATTATATTAATCTACTGATATCAATCGTGTATATTTAAATTTTAATATTCACAAGAATTCAAAATCAGCAATAAACACAATTTCATTTTCAACGACAGTTCGTTTGTTTGTAGTTAAGCACAAAGTGTTAAAGGGCTGTCAATGTCCTTCCCACCATGAGTATTTGAATCTGCTTTCTAGCATTGTAAATCAGCAGATATAACGCCTTGCCCCAAGAAAATTTTAGCAAAAGCAAATGAATAAGTTAAAGAAAAATCTTTATTCTCGATCACGTGTATTTTTTTATAGCAAAGACCCTTCAGGTTATCTGCTGTGTCCTCTGAAGGGAGTTAGTCTTCTACAATTTCAACTAATAACACAATTTATCTCCATCTTATATCGTTTGGGCAGTTAACCAAAACTGGAAAGAATAATGACTGTAATCAGTGAAAGCTTGCAGAGCTCAATGTTTTACTGTCTTAAAGTTTCTTCCATGAAATTATTTTATAAGATGAATTTAATAACTTGTTTGTATCAAATTATAATTATATAATGTAGACAGTACTATAGAAAAGTGTTGAGAAAAAGTGTCAAAAATTAGATTTCAGGCTACTTTTAAAAAATAATGGTTTGGTTTGAATTTTGCACAAAGCTACACGAGGGCTATCTGTGCAAGCCGTCCCTAATTTAGCAGTGTAAGACTAGAGGGAAGGCAGCTAGTCTTCAACACCCATCGTCAACTGTTGGGCTACTCTTTTACCAACGAATAGTGAGATTGATCCTCACATTATAACGTCCCTACCGCTGAAAAGGCAAGCATGTTTGGCATAACGAGGATCTGAACCCGCGACTCTCAGATAACGATTCGAGTGCCTTAATCACCTGGCCAATAATAATGGAAGGTAAATCACAGGTGAAACATTAAAAGTTTATTCACCTGCATATTTAGTATAACAGAAACTCAGTGGAAGTGCTTGAGTTTAGCACAGTTAATATTTTCTATGTCTACCATTTGCACTAATAATTGCAGACAGTCTGTAAGGCATTTCTGCAACAAGTTTAATCAAACTGTCCTTTGGGACTTTACTCCAAATCCTCTCATACACTCCATAAATTTTCTTCAGAATTAACTTTTGATTTGTCAAGTTTTTGATCTATAAAATTCCAGATTTGTTCAACTGGGCTGAGATCAGAGCTCTTTGGGGACCCTCACTCCAACAGTTTCTTTCTTAGCTAAGTAATTTTTGCTTAGGTTGGATGAGTGTTTGAAATCATTAACTTCTTGACAGTACAATCCAGTAATATGCAAACCACTGGGTATACTTTGACAGATCAGTATCTGATGGTAGTTGCACTGGTCCATTGTTTCAGCTATTTTACAAATATCTTTTGTCACCTCAGCACAAAAACACCACCAAACCATCACACTGGTTCCCCCCCATACATCATGGTAGATGCTCTATATTGAGGTAAATATATTTCACTTTTTTTTCTTCTGCTGGATGTATAACCTATGTTATGAACCAAATATTGCAGACTTTAACTCAACTGTCCATAACACCCATTTCAAATCATCAACAGTACAGTTTACGTAATTTTTAGCAAATTTCAGTATCTTGACAATACTTGAAAACGAGGTAAAGGTTTTCTTAACTGCTACATGACCAAATACTCCATTCTCATTGAGTTTCCTTGATACTGTAGATCTGGTCACTTTTCTGTTATTTGGTACATGGTCGTTTATCTCATAGTTTGAGATCAACAAAAGTCTTCCTTCTGCTTCAAAGACTGCATAAACAAAGATATTAAAAAAACATCGGTATCATTTAATTTAGGTGTTCTACTTTTCCTTTCCTATTTTCAAATTTACACATCTCAGTCTCTTGATCTATGGTGTACTTGACAGTGTTTGGGAAGCATTTCAAGTCAGCAACAATTTGTCAGAGTCCAACAAACATCTCGTAAAGCTTTTACATAATCTCTCTGCTCTACTAACTATGTTCTGTGCTTTTTTGGAAAGTGTAATATTGTTGTGTATGCTGGTGGGTGTGGCAAGAGGTGTCTGATTTTCTATCTGATAGCTCTGTAACTAAACAAGATACAAAGCTATAAATATTTTGTTTCAGTGATGATGGTAATATAGTGAGTAATATATGTTAAATTTTGTACTTATAGTTGTGAATAAATTTGAAAAGGGGACAGTCTATAATAAAACTGTCACATTTGTCACAGTAGGAGAAATTTGGGATTTTAAAGAATATTGCTTTATAAAAGTAAGAAACTAAAACTTATACTATTGTAAAATATAGATTTTTAGCTACAATTTTATGCTATACTAATTAGTAGAACGTAAAAAATAGTTTAATTAAATCCTGAATGCAAATCACTAAAATCCTCATGACACATGCAGTAAAGGATGTATGTGGACACAGCTAAATTGTGTATCATTCTCTACATGAGCAAGAACCTAATGAGGTATTCACTTGAACTTAAAGAGTTAATAAAACTGCAATCATATCAATTGTCATGAAATTATAAACCTGTTAAAATTAGATATTTTGATTATTTCAATACTTAAAAAATTGAATAATAAATATATATATGTTTGTTTGTTATTAAGTACAGAGCTAGATAATGGTATATTTTGTGTGTTGAGTTTTAGCTTCATTATTTATTTTGACTTCAAGATTTTAAGCTTTGGCAATTTGAGAGAGGGAGCTCACAAATCAAGGATCTCAAATTTGATTCCAATTAACATCAAAATTGCTCACTATTTGTTTGATATGACAAAACTACAAAGGCTATCTCTGTTGCTGCCACTCATTTTGAGTTACTGACTGGAGGAAAGACAAACAGCTAGCAACACGCACTGCCAACTTTTCTGGTTTTACTTGTACATACCATGATTTAAGAACACTGTATTAATCAGTTAATGAAGCAAGTCCAGTCTGATTAAAGTATTCATCTTTTCACTTCAGGTTCATGCTTTATATAGCTTACAACATATCTGTATTCCTTCAGCACATATGAATATCTCAACAACAGGATTTCAATGTGAATCTCATAACTCAGTGAGCAGACAATATGAAAACATTATTGATCATAATTACAGAAGTGACTGG
Source organism: Tachypleus tridentatus (assembly GCF_004210375.1). NCBI lineage: Eukaryota > Metazoa > Arthropoda > Merostomata > Xiphosura > Limulidae > Tachypleus > Tachypleus tridentatus. Next base: position 26,943,159 of record NC_134835.1, read on the forward strand.
CTATAATGAGCAATTTGCAATTCTTATGGTGTGAAGCATAATTATAATTAATTATACTTGTCATACAACAGCAGTATTATACCTATTGTACTTTTTAATACTAAAATTCCTTATCTAGACCCTCTAGTGATTTTCAGGAATTAGAAAAGTGTATATCAAAAATATTTCAACAACAACAAAAAACTTAAGTTTAAGAATATTCATTTCTGTAACATCTATGGTAAAAACAAAGTAATAAATATTCAATATATAAATATGTAACACACTGTCAACAAATGATGTTTCATGCAATGAGTTGATGAAAACACAAATATTTATTTATAAAAACAATACATAACCTGCATAATTTCTTCTTAAAGAATTTACAAGAATATTACTTTACATGAATAAGACAGAGCAATTTCAATAAAAAACTTGAAAGAACTAATTCTTTTTTTTGATACAATAATTCATGATGAACAACGAAGACAACATTTTTTATTGCCATGTTCTTGACATTCACAGCTTTCAGTACGCATTTGTCGTAAGGCCTAGAACAAGAAGAATAAAAATAATGTCACTGTCATGTGTTAAAGATTAAGGTTCAAAGTTCACCCTGAAATAATTATGGGTAGAAAAAGAAGGAAAGTAAGTAGCAATTAAGTACATTCATGAGAAAACATTATCCAACAGTAATGTATTATCTAATGCAGGGGTTCACAACCTATTGGCACTCGCGACATGAAAATGTAATTGATGAAATAAAATTAATGTTGTCCCAAGCTACTTCTAACAATGCTACGCGACTCCCCTGCCAAGGCTTCGCAATCCCCCTGGGGGTGGCGACCCACCGGTTGGGAACCCCTGATCTAATGGTTGAGATAACCTTGTTAAAGAATGCCTGAGATCTTAACATTCAACACATCGAGAGTTAGGGCATAATTAACATACTAGAAGAGTAAAATGAAACCAAAATATATTTAATAAACAAGTGTAATTTATAATGAAATTGATAACACATGCATATAGTTGTTATAAATTATCACATACCTAGACTTTACACATGTAAAAATACAGATACAATAAGTTACTCAAAGAAATGCAGCTATGTTTAATCAAGTGATATAACTGAACAATGGAATGTAAGCATTCACATGGATACAAGTTACTTATATGCATTAATATTTCTACATATATCATATATAATAAGGCTTAGAAACAGCAAAGTTGTAAAAGTATAAAATAGAGACACTATTAAACTTGTGGTAAGAAATCTCAATCATGAAGTTATCCTTGGTCTATAGACAGCATTAACTGATTCATGCACGTCTATCAAAAATCATCTAAGAGGAACAGTCCAGTCCTTATTTAGCAGTAATTCTTGGGATTACCAATAACTTTCATTGAGTTCTTATGCATATCAGAATCCAAAACTTCTAAATTACTAAATTATATAAATGCTAGAGTAAAATTATAGTGAGTCAAACACTGCCAGTCATCACAGCCATGTATTCTTCCTGCCAACCAAATCTCTGCTTCCCAGTAAGCATTTTCTTTCACTTGGTTTTATTTTCTTACAATGATTTTGTTAATCTTTTATTAAAAAATGTTTCAAGTAATGAGAACCAGCAGATGCTTAAAAGTATAAGGTTACTAAAACAAAGTAGATAAGGAAGGGTCTGAATACATATTTCATTTATTATTTAAACCTTCACCTCTGTCTCATTTCCTTATTACTGTATAAATCTTCTGGAGTTGGTGATCCATACACTTATCACAGACTGCATATCCAGTGATTTAAGTACTACTTGTAACATGGTAATTGCCTCACAATAATGTCTGTTACGATCCTACTAATAACACTGCACAACAAAGTTTTTGCTTCTTGAACACTGTTGGGTGTTCCTTATAGGTTTTGGCTGTTGATCAAAAAATCACATCCAAATTTGCCCATCATGTACCGTTTCATCGAAATCTTCAGTTTTGCTACAATGGAAAAATGATATCTGGGCAACTGGAATCCATCAATGCTTGCTGACTACTGTTGGACACTGCAACGTGATGCACCGGACATTGAATACAAATGAAAATCAGGAGCAAAACACTTCTAATTATGTTGAACTTAATAGCATATTAGAAACATAAATGCAATTAAATACGTTATTGCCAGTAAACAGTTAACTGACTATTTCTCAGAGTTCCAATGTGATGAAGCAAAACCAAAACTATATCTATGCATACCCACCAGGTACCTGCCACAATCAGCAACAACTTTTTGGAAAGCAAAACTTTTCAAAAAAATAGTTGTGCAGTGTAATTAATGTAACTTTAATAAATTAACAGAGAATTTATCTTGTTGGTATTGTTTAGCTATAAACAAAATCCAATATGGAATCATATACTAGTGATAAAACTGCTCAATGTGTTATAAAAAAGAAGATAAGAAATTAGAAAATTTGAATTTTCAACTTAAAGATGCACCTTATGTACATGAGGGCTAAACAGCTAAGTCAAACACTTCCTATAACTCAAGTTCTGCTGCTCACAATTTCAAGTTATCCACCCTCACAACCTGAAATACTAATTATTAGGCCATACAAAAGAGGTAATACTTATGCAGATATTTAAAAAACGAAATTTTCAAGTGTACATACATTAAGAATTAGATGACAGAAATGATCAATCATTAGTAAAAGAGTCAAAAACAGTTACTCAGAACTTTTGAACATACTGAAGGATATAATAGTAAAATAGAATGGACAATTTTTTGACAAAAAATGTTTGATAACTTCATAAGATTTCTTTATAATGTACCTGATAGTTACTAGTATGGTATCCACTCATATACCATGACACCAGCATTGAAGCTAGAGCTTCGTCATCTGTGACACCTTCATCATCCAGAGGAAAAGGTGGTAGTGGTGGAATATCTGGAATCTTAATTAAGTAAAATAGTAAGTTAGAAGCAAAAGTACCCATTACAAGTGACAGAAAACATTTAAGATAATCTTTTTTTTAATTATTTTATGGACTTTAAAAAGGTTAGTTGTGTTGCACTCTTGATTTTATTCACTTAGAGTAAAGCTTTGAGCTATTTATGTTACCCAGCATGAAAAGTAACTGCACAGCACTTAAGTCAGGCTAAGAGCTGCTCAATAATAACATATAATAAATCAACATTTTTATTATTTATGTCACAATTTAAAAATGTGAATGACAGTATTATTAATTCTTAATAATTTAGTTTAGAATATCCTGCAAAAAAAGAACACCTGGTGTCAACATCATTCCTGCTTGTTCTCACATCACGAATGCTGAAGTGAATGTTGGTTTTTGCCTGCATGCGCAGCTTTCGAATGGGAGACAGATGAACACTGAGGCAGACAATATGGTTCACAATATGTTCATCAAAGTTAATTTTAAACAGTAGCTTTTGTTTAGCTCATTTAACCATTCCTAGACAAAAGCAATGTCACTGATACCTTTTGGTTTTTTACTTCTCAAAGTAGAAACTATTTAATCAAAGTGCACGATATTTAGTACAAACACACTAAATAGTGGTATCTAGTATTGGCTTAAAATTTTCCTATAATTTGATGAGCATATGTATATGTATGAAACACAGACATCACATGAACACTGTTAAAGGCTCAATAAAGATACTTTACTATTGTTTTGATTTTTTGTTTAAAATTAAATTTTTACTAATTGAATGATATACTACAGTGTTATTGAGTTGCAATATTTATAAGTCTATCGTTCAGTGTACGATACGCAGTTAAACATATTCTGACGACTCAGATCTTTACTGGATATTAGTTTCTTGTTAATCCTGTTCAAACAAAATAAATAAATTAACACATTACTGCCTTTATTTGTGATAGGGAAAGATGTTTTCAATTTGCAGAAGACTTAAAATTACTATTTGTTAGGAAAACAAATATAATATCAACCTTGTTGTGGTATTTAGTCAATAATGATAATAAATTTGTTAAGTAGGGGATATCTGTAAAACTTAACAAATTTCTTTCTAGACAAAAGCACATTTTTAAGAATATGCAAACAAGGGTATTTGGAAGAGTTTTATCATACAAAATTAAGGGTAATTCAAAACTGTTTAACAAAATCAAAACAATGTGAATAAAAACAGGAAGTTTCATATTTTAAAAAAAGAGCATTGCTGAAAAATATTATAAAGACAGCACATAGCCAATTTTTAATTTTTTTTTAATTTGGTTGCATAGATTGTAGGGAGCATGCACATATTAATTAATCAAACCTAGTTGATTAATGAGCCTATTAACTGATCAATTAGCAAATGCCATTTATCACACACACTAGTCATGTTATCAGGATTTTAATAGCAAAAGAGGGAAGAATTCTTTAAAAATAAGCATTTGTGAAAATTTTGAACACAAACTGGGTGGCATTCAATTGACTTTTGAAATAATCAAAACAAGTCAAATATATTTACAAAATATTCTTTTCACTATAGGAAATCACAATTTTATTTAAAACTTTAAACTATTTTTTTCTTGGATACAACTGTGGCAATCACCAAACAAAGTTAAGTAAAAGAAATATTTTAAAATTGTTAATAATTGATGTCTTAAAAGGAGTTTTACAGTTTAACTCAGATAACAAGAAAAATTTGTACTGTTAAGGAGTGTTTATAAAGCCTGATACAACTGTGGTAACCCATAGGGTAATATAAATATAAATGAATTATTTGCTGGTACTTTTGTGATAAGAGTAGAGAAAAATAATTTGTCTTATCAACTGCATTCTAAAGTAATTGAATCAGCCTGTGTGGACTTTGATGAAAGGAAACAATTATTTAAAGCTCTGGATACAACTCTGATAACCAACAGTGTAACAAACATTTGTATGTAAAAGTGACTTATTTTAAAATATTTTTAAAAGCAAGTGGATGTGTGCTATTTGTTTACTGTTGAAATTTATTGCCAACAAGTTCCAAACACCTACTGCAAAAAATCCAGTCCATACATACTTAAAACCTGATATATATCTTTTTCATTAAATGAGCAATGAATGGAAGAAAGGTAGCCACAAGTTCATATAAGTGATGTTTGGAAAAATGACTACTCAAATAAAAGAAAATATTACAATGATACTGTTCACTGATTGTTGGAAATTGTGTGCATTATATTGTAAATTCATTAATATATTATTAAGAAAATATTTACAAATTCTGACAAATGTGTGTAAAAAAATGATGTTCACCACAGTGATGCCATATGTAAATTTCTCTGTTATTTGTATGAAAACATTTGCAAATTGTGGGATAACCTTGCAAGCTAGTAAACCAAATAACATATTAGCATAAACATATGTACTCTTTGTTTTTTGAGAAATTATTTAAGAACTGAGAGGTGAGTTTACAAATGACAAATGAGTGAGTCAGTTCAACATATATGAACTTACAAAAGATGTAGATGGTCCATGGAGTTGTTCAGCATACTGCCAAGCTGGACTGGAACCCTGTACATACAATTGAACAAAACGGTTCAAGCTTATATAAGTAATAAACAGTGACAATCTATATAAAAAAAAAAGCAATGAAAAAATTACCTTGACTTATAGTTAGCTTTATTACAATAAAAATTCAGTTATACAAATTTAGAAATATGTTTTTCTAGTTATAATTTTAATTGAGTTGTTTTGTATTTTGTGATGTCTATAAATGTTCTAAGTGTTTACAGTTGGAGTGATTTACATGCTGCATCTTAAGTTTTTGAAGACTTGGAAAAATTATATTTTAATATTGAAACATGTATCACATAGTTACTCTGTCACATAATGTGTCAGTTAATTAGTTAGTAAGTCTGTTACCATGTTCTCAATCACTTACTGAATTAGTGGAGGTTAAACAGCCAGATTTGATTTAGTACCACAGATAGGAAAGTTTATTTTATATGTGAGTTAGACCTATCCCTTAGTTATTGTTAGTTCATGAAATTATGTAAGTTGTAGAGATTGCAGCTAAAGAGATAATCACTTTTTTTCCTGTAAGCAGACTGGAATTAGTAATATTTTTACTAAGTAATAAAAGAAAACAACACACCAATAGAGACTGTTGCAATATTAGCATAAGGAATAATAATATTTTAGTGTAAATAAAATAGAATCAAGACTTCAAGATGACAGTGTATGTTTGAACCAAGATTAAAAACATGTTGGAAATCACAAAACAGTGGTAATAACGTGAAGAAAACGAGAACAAATAGATGTGAAATAAATTAACAGAAATTAGAATAAAGAGAAGGAAAATTAGAAGATCAAAAACACAAAAGGTAAAAACAAGAGAATTAATAACAAAAATAAATTTCATTGAAGAGAGTATTGGAAATGTGCAGGAGGATAATAAGAACAAGGCTGAAGTCGTAAAATAAAATGAAATAAAAAACCACTACAATATGAGCTCTTTCATAAGGTGGGCTTTTCTTCTTCAAGGGCAAACTGGTGGTGTAATCAAATGAATGATATTTATATACAGAGAGGGAGTTTAGTGATATTATGAAGGTCATCCAGTTTTTCCAGGAAATGTTTATTTGTCTATAAATTATTGTAAGTGTCTCATTTCTTATACAACATAGCCAATGGCAGTAATGTCTGTGGAAAGGTGTTAGGGATATTTTAATTTGGAAATGGCTAAATATATGTGTATTTAAAACTATGCTTAGGTGTTTAAGTAAAACAAAGGTGACATCTGGAGACTGATTTAAAAATATATGTCATACTAATTAATTTATAAAAACAGATATGAAAAGTTATCTTAAATGAACAGCAAATTTTAGAAAATTCAGCTTTCATATTTCATAAAAAAATAAGGAAAGAACAGTTATTTTTATTTTTTTGACAGAGATAAAACCAATGAACAGAGATCACCAATTCCAGGAGCTAGATTAATTCTGAAAGGTTGAACAGTTTAGATTAGCAATCCAATAAGCTTCTTTTATTTCTCTATTTGCTTTAGTTCTGAAAATTCATTATTCACCAGTAAGTTCACAAGTGACCTGTAAAGACCATACCTGAAAACCTGTATGACATGCATGAAGTGACATAAATGATTGGATGTGAAACAGTTTCTTTGCAGGTTTTGTTTCCAGGCTTTAGAGATCCATACCTGGTTCCAATCCATTCCATACTCTCACTATGGTTCTAAATAATGAATTTAGATGATACAATGTAAATGCAATTCACTTTCAAATGTTAAAACTTTTCTTACCTGAAAAATGTATTTCAGAGATACCTACTTCTCTGCACCACAAAGAGTGAGTGATTTCCTTTACACACATAGTTATATAAGTTCTTGCACATTCTACAAGTCTTTAACAAAGCTCCCATTTCTACACATGCTAAGCGTTCTGTGCTAGTCTATAATATATAAAACTGTATAATAAATTACGCATAGTAGTTATTGAAAGGGAAAAATGAAGTATATTGTAGGTTAAACCACCAACGATAAGATGTTAACTACAGAGAACTATATTTTTAATAATACATACTGATGTGGATAAAACTGTTGGGTAATACTTTCTTCAGGTACCTTTAGCTGAATAGTAAATGGAAAAGTCTTAAATTAAAGATTACACAATAATATAACAGATAAACACTTATAACAATGTTTAAAAATGTTTAAAACAATACAATAAAGAAATTAGACTGTTTTTTACATATAAAACAATATACATGTATATTATAATTTTAAAAAGGAAAATCCACAACTGAAAATTTTGTAAAAGAAATGAAAAATTAGTTGATGAAAGTTAAAAAAAACATCACTGAAAAAATAATACATGATTAACTAAATGCATAATACTGTATAAAAATGTTTAAAAGAAGTTAAAGCAAAGAACAGAAACTTTAAAAAAAGCTAAAGCTTTCATTTATCCTATCAAGATATCTTTGAACATTTTAAAGTAATTATTTTGCAAACTAGTGTTAAGCCACTGGTTTATCTGTGTTACAGCTTACTGTGACCCCAAAATGTATGAACAATATGTTGGTTTTTCCTATTTATAATTTTCTACAACACATGAATATGATGGAATATATGATGCATTTTTATATGTGGTTAAAATGATCCATTTTATTCATAGATTTTTTTTCTTATAACTTGTGTTCACTAATTCTCTATTACACTATTTTAACCATTTGTAATCATTACTGTACACATTTCTTTGTTAAAGTCATATAACCTTTGATGATTTAGAACATTTTCTTTCACAAATTTACTGTTCAACTACAGATAACTGAAGAAGGGCACTGCCCAAAGGGCTGTATCTACAATAGTATATATTAAAAAATAAATATATCTGTAGTAAACGTCATGTTGTCTTTGGTGGTTTAACTGATGACATACTTCTTTTGTTCTTAAAATGTAATAATAACTAACTATACTTTCACCAATAAGAGAGCAATACATCATCCATACTTAGTAATCCATACAAACATCTGCCTCATGAGGCAAACTAAATACACCAAAAGTGAAGGAAGAATGGGAGGTGGTGTATCAATCTGAAATACATTTACAGGTAAAATAAATGTTAACTTTAGAAATGTTACTAATCTTTTTGCATCACTAAGAGCTAAATTCTCACCTTGAAATGGTGGAAAGAAATTACAATGATGAACTCTTTTCTGGAAACAGCACCAGGAAGGGAAAGCCCATGGGGTGTGATATCCATAAGGTGGGTAAGTTAATGGGGAGCATTTGTTGAAAGACTATGTCCATCTCAAGTTGAGAATACTCTTTGCCCAATAGAGGAAGTAGAGCAAAACATAATGCCATAGAAACCTTTTTTTTTTTTTTTTTGGATGCCAACATATCACTGAGATGGACAGAATGGCAGACTGTTCAACTGTTCATTAACTTGCAGATGGATAGCTGGGCATGAGCATATAGTGTTATTAAAGCTATAATTCAGGCTACTCAATACTGGATATCATAAAAATGAGGTGTACAAAGAATATCATCCCACAGCTCATTGGTCTGGATCTAACAGTCAAGATTGGCTTGATTCATAATTTAATGACATGTCTTGTACTACACAACCAGGTAACACTCTAGCTCTACTTCTGAATACAGGTGTGTGTTCACTTGGTTTTGTATTACAGCAATCACATCACTAAATGAGAAATTCTCCATATCTACTTCCTCAGCAGCTTGTAACTAATGAAGCAAAGCCACCCCCCTCCAAAAGAAACAAAACAAAACAAGTGTACTATAAGAAATAGGGGAAGAGAGAAATTTGCATGGGGAGAATACTGAAGATGTGAATGGACCACTGTCATCAGACACAATCACCTGGAATTATGTCCATTACTTAGAGACAGCACAAAGGTTACTACAACTAAAGACACCAGGTGTTTGTGTATAGACACCCCCTGACTGTCAATTTGTTTTACATTTTTTGTCAATTAATAATTGGCTGGTCTTGTATAAAACTCCATATCAACAGCAGGCAATAAGCAGAGGCAGATGGCTTAACATTTTCCATGCTACCCATTGAATGCATATTTTGGGTAAGTATTTCCTGTTACACACCAACTGCTTATTGGTACATCCCACTGTCTGGATAATATATATATGTTGAATAAGGTAGTTATAAGACCAGAAAAACAAAGAAAAAAACAAACAAGCAGTCCAGAAGATAGAGAAACCACTGTATGGATAGGTTCTAAATCTGGGAGAGAGTTGTTCTGTGGAGTGGAAACTGACAACAAGAGGGAGACAAAAGCCAGGATACATGAAACGTTACTGTGGTGTATGTGATGGGACACTATTGTATCATATCCTATAGTATCTGAAATTGAAAGTAAAGTGAGTGGAAAGGCAGTAATGATAGGAGGTCAAAAGTGAGAGAAAAATCCACTACAAATACCAGAAGATAGAGAAACCACTGTATGTAAAGGTACCAGATCTAGGAGAGAGTTGTTCTTCTATCACCTAAGCTTAAGTTTTCAAGACATGATTCATAAGTAGCTAAATGTGATGATCATGATCTTATATGAGAAAGACCAGAACCAAGACAAAAGAAGTTCTGAGAGTGAGTACTTCCACAATGGGGGAGGGAACAACAGATGTTTTTGAATGGATCACAATAAAAATACCAAACAGATGAGACAGAAAATGAAGGTTAGACTGTGAGGAGAGACTAGCTCAAAAATGTAGAACCAGAGAAACCTTGCTCTTGGCATCAGAAATGGATCAGCCATCCAGAGCTGTACCTCATTGGAACAGAAGCAGCTGAAAGGTGTAGTTACAGAACTGGTGGGTGTTAAGCACTAAGTACCACCTACAGTCACCAAAGATACAGAAACTCACATTTATATGCAGAAGGAGCACACAGTCACTGATCTGAGATCTGAAAGGCTCCAATCATATGCAAGTCTGTATAAATGGGAAAAAAAGGGTATCCAGGGCCATGTGAGATCAACTGATACCTGCATTGACAGGTCATAAACTACTGAAGGAAATGTGTATGGGCAAATCTAAGAGGAACAAAAGATTCAAGAGAAGAGGGAATCCTCCAAAATAACTCATGCAGGAAACAAAGGAAACACAAGAGTCCTGGTATCAAAACCTCCAAGTAACAAAGACAAAAATGTAGGCTGTGCCTTCTCCACAAATGTAGTTAGAGGAGGGTTGAGATTGAAATGAGACTACTCCTGAAGGAAAAGGGAAGTCAAAACAAAGTAAGCCACACTCGGTGTGGTAAGTGGAGACCAAGTGTCTATAGATTAGTGATATAATAGGCTTCAAGAATATGACCTCAGAGAAAAAAAAAAGTCTGGGCCATAACCAACTTAAAAGGAACTATTGAGAATCAAATATTTGATCACTGAGGTAAATCAAAGGAAGCAAAAAATATGTAGACAAATCAAGATGTGGAAGTTATCCATCATGATGAGAAAACTGACCAAAAGAAAGACCAAAATTGGGTTAAGTGGGACGGACTAATAGCCTTCTGCCTTCATTGGAATGATAAAAAAAATACAGAAGTAGAACTCTAGAATGGAGCAGAGGAATTACCTCACAGCCTATTCAATAGGAGAGGTGCAGAGTAAAAGATGGAAGGAAAAACCTCTGAGAAAGAACCTACAGAACTTCATAGGATGTAGCAAAGGGATTCACCAATGGAAAAGTTTTTACAGGACTGAAGTCAACAAGTAGCTCCAGGAATGAATTGCCTCCATGGCTTAAGGGAGATAGTTAATAGTAAGAAGAGGACAAGAGAAAGAGGAGGATCACTCCAAAAAAAACAATATATATAGACACACAAAATAAAAATCTGGTGAATACAAACACTGCTGAAGATACCAACTTAATTAAAAAAAACACAAAAACCCAAACACCATATCACAAGGACCCAAGACAGAAGTCCTGGATAAGGGTTAAACAGAAAATAAAGCAACCTAACAAGGAGCAGTCCAAAAAAATATCCAACTAAATGGAACAAATGGAAGAAAACCCAGAGCAAAGTGGAAAACAAATATGTGCAAGCTGCCTCACAAAAGCTGGAAGGGTCATGATGGATAAAAAGGAGCAGAAGAACAAAAAAGAAATTGAAATACGGTGAAAAAGGGTAGATTGAAAGAAAAATGTAAGAAAAATATATCTCTAGACTCAAAGAATCAAGTGAAAGAGGACCATGCAGGTGTTCAAGATTTAGCAGAAATTAACTGCAGAAAGAGAAAACAAAAGACACATAACTGTAAATCCCAAGCATAGAAAGACAAAAGTAGAACTTCAATGAGAAGTTAAAGCAAGTGTAGTTAGTATCCTACATCAGAGATAAGAATCAACCCAGCCAAATTGTGCACAATGGCAGTAATATCACTGATCATTGTCTGCAGTTGTCATTACAGTATAGTATGACTTCTGTAAAAGAGTTTTAAAAACCTTGAAGGATATCATTAATGTGGGAACATTCAGTTGAAAACATGAAGCTCATATTATGATAGTCCTTTTTTCTTAAATCATAAAGAAAGAAAATAACGGCAATAATTAAAAATACACTAAAACAAGTATGGCAATAGCCATAGATCTAACAATGACCTTGAAGATTACTGGATGCAACTTGTACATTGGATAACAATAACAGGTAGTAGGGCATGTTTCCTTAACAATAAAAGGTGAATTTAAAGAAAATCAAAATCAAAATAATTCAAATGAAAGTTCTAACTGTTAAGTTTAAACTTAGTATTATTCTACTTGATAATGAAGAAAGGAAAGACTACACTTGTGTTTGTGGTGACTACTACACATAAAAGATGTGTCACCCTCCTACTGCTGGGGGCTATGGTTTAATAATGATGAAACAACAGACTGGTACAATGCACATTAATAGATGTAGGAATGAGAGCTTTGTTAGAGGCCTGCAGCATGCTCAGGAACTTACACTGAAGTGCACACTCAGGTGAAAAGATTGTTTTGTTTTTGAATTTCACACAAAGCTACTCGAGGTCTATCTGTGCTAGCCGTCCCTAATTTAGCAGTGTAAGACGAGAGGGAAGGCAGCTTGTCATCACCACCCACTGCCAACTCTTGGGCTACTCTTTTACCAACGAATAGTGGGATTGACCGTCACATTATAATGCCCCCACGGCTGAAAGGGCGAGCATGTTTATGCGATGGGGATGCGAACCCGCAACCCTCAGATTACGAGTCGCATGCCTTAACACGCTTGGCCATGCCAGGCCCTGGTGAAAAGAACACAATTTTATTTTTAAACTAAAATACCTTTAAAATGAAACTAGAAGTATAATTTTAGCAGTTACCTCTTGGAAAGAATGATGTTACTACAAGTAATCTTTAGTATTTGAAATAATAATTCCAATAATTATCATTAATTTTTACAGCTTTATAGATTTCAGTTTTAGATTAATGTTACACATACTTCTACCAGCTTTAAGTACAATACTAAATATTTAAACATTTTAACATGCAAGTATTAAGTTATCTGAAGGAAAAAACTTATTCTGTGCAATAATTAAAAGGATTTCTTTCAATTCTTGAAAAAAAGTATTATTTTGTACAAGATAAAACACACAAAAATAAAAATGTGTGGAGCAACCAGTGACATCAAAGCTGTCTACTTCCATTGGCACTAAGACTAAATAGTTGTAAACAAAATGGGAATAAACCTGAAAGAACACAGTCAAAGGTTGACAAATACTACATAAAGTTTAGATACAAAGCATTTTTGTATTTATACTGTTTACAATACCATGCAATGCTTTTAAAACATTCACTTATGATATCTTTCATGGACACACATATATTCATTACAATATATTACATAAAAAAATAGCTTGTTCTCAGGCAATTATAATACTGCTTTAATGCTATAATACTATTTTATGAATTTATGTCATTATGTTTGGTATCAAATTGTAGATTATACTGTAAATTTTCATATTATACATTATTCAATTTCTTAATTTAAAAATAAATATTAAAAAAACACTTTTAAACATTGATTTCTGTGTGTCACAAGGTATGTTAAATGCAGCATTGGTTCAGATTGGGTGTCCAAGTACAAAGCTTATTGTTTTGTACAAATTAGGATCTCAAATTACTGATACTGAGAAGCTAGAATATGAAATAAGAACCTCCTATCTTTTCTATTTGCTGATATATCATTCATATACTGAATTAAACACAGTGGCTCTACTCACCTCTTCCCATTTTTGAAAACAGGTCCTTATATGCACTTACATCTTGTGAATAACCAATCAAAAGCTTAAAATATCCCTCAAGTGGTTTTCTCAACCATTTTAAAGTATTACTTTCTGCTGGTAAGTTGGGTCTTTAGCCCGTTTGAAATTTCATATTCTTTAAGACCCAAATACAGCTTAGTTACTACACTTGATAAATTATAATGGTATCAGTATAGTAATTTATAAATTTTTGGTTATTCAAATGTATATATATAAAACCTTTAAAAAATTATTTAATTTCTCATCTTCCACGTGTGAAGTTTCTTAAATATTAGCAACATAAGGCAAAGAGCAACTGAGTACAAAGGTTGTAACTGGAAGAGATAATTGTTTGCTTTACTTCTTTATTTAGAGTTCTATATTTTACAAAAGAAATAAGTTTAAAAAACATATTTGTTAATTGTAGTAATGATAATACATATATAACTGAAAATACTAGCCCACTAAAGCTCAGCCAAGATAGGTAACTTTGTGATGACTAAAGGTCAGTTTTATGCTCTTGGATACAGTAAGATGGGTGCACATGTGCTGCATCCTTGTAGCTTCTGTGATGTAGGTTAGCAATGACTTAAAGGTCAATATAATAAATATATATAAATGTATAATGTTGTACAAGTCTTAAATTACTGACTGAGTATACATATTTTACCTCCACATCAATGTTATCAGCAAAATAACCCTGGGCTGCAAGTTCCTGCTATGCTCTTGCATGCTTTCCTTGAGATGCAAGAAGATCTCCAATCTGAACTTCTTCCTCATTACCACACCCAAGAAAGTGAACAACACATGTCCCTTCTTGTTCATTAGTACTCATAACACATGCTTCATAGAGAAGTCCATCTTCAGAAAATATTGCCTGACAGTAGTCTCCCAATTTATAAAGTTACAGTATATATGTTTACTATCACAATCTTCTTATATATATCATAAGCTTAATAAAATAGAGAAAACGTATTTCAAACTTTCTTTAGTGAAGAAAGTTTGAAAATAATTTTTACCTTACGCTTCTCTCATAAGACATATTTGAACTTTTAACTCAAAACTCAAGCTGAAACCATTTATTATAATTTAATTATAATTGAACAGCTGTTAGATTATGTAACACAATATGCAATTCTTCACCTTTGTTAGAAATGTTAAAAATTAAACTGCTAACCTTAACATGAGGATTAAATGTAGGCTATTATATTAAAATATTATTAATATAAATATATAAAGAAGAAGTGTGATTCACTTGTATGTCTGTTTATTCTACATACACTTTGTGCCAGTTTCAACTAAAGTTGGCTTGAATCTATATGCCCCCTCCAGGAACTGCCATAGGAGGATTGTGTTCATCTAATTAAGATGTCAGACACAAACGTAACCAACTCATATTTATCATGTTAACCACATCTAAAACCTCCTTGCTGGGTACTGACATTTGCTTGAAGGTAAGGCAAGGATCATCACAGTCATTTCAGGCCCTAAAATCATGGATGTGAGGTAAACACAGACTCCAGGGCATGATACAGGATTGACCCAGAAATCTGGAAACGTGTCATCCAGTATTTGCTGGAAGCTCACTGCAAGCAATAAACTCCTGTCACTGTAGGACTGTGCCAAAACATTCAAAGGTCAGTAACATCCATATCTCATGAGAGAATGAGGGAGTGCCCAAGACAGAAACAGAAATATACTGCTTACTTTCCATTACCCAATTCACAGAAGGAAGAATCAAGGGAGACAGATGGACAACCCCAAACCTGTGTGAGGACTAAAGTTGATTGGCTCTCTTGATATTCATAAACCAGCCTGCAGGATTCAAACATCTGCATGAGGATAGGATGAGCACATCCAATTGAAGAGGAGAACTGCATTTAGATGTTTAATTCTATGATGCCACTCAATTTAAGGGATGGTATACTCTTTACACCATCAGAACACCATTGCTGTATTTTGAACAGAATGGTTATATATATATATATATATATATATATATATATAGAACCCATCCATCAGGATGCATCCATGGGACCTGTGCTCAATCAAGGACCTAGAATAGGACCACTTCACTTTCAGAATTATGAGAAGATAGTGGATCACCTTCCATGAACAATAAATGAAATCAACATTGATAAAATAGGATGGCCATGCACTCAACAACCAGATAGCTTTGTGTTAAATCTGAACTGTACAAGTACACTCCCATGGAGGCTGGTGCCACTCCTACTTACACTTGGAGAAAACAAAGTATGAAGGCCCCCCACTTTGCCCTCTTCTCCTAGAGTGGAGAAACATGCTCAAACAATCTGAAGGAAAAGCTTTTGTCTGCCACTCCAACAACAGAAAACTGTGGTTGGTACGGACTCCCAAGGATCACTGGTAACGTCTGGGAGATAAAAAGCATTGGAGGGACCTGAGGAACAGTACTCTGAAATCTGTGCAATATGTGAACCAAGTTTCCTACATGTCTGAAAGTAAACTGATCCCAGTTTATACAACCTGATGATAGGCAGGGACAACCAGGATTTCCTTTAGCTCTACTTGTGATTGTCCATGAGTGGCAGTCCATAATAAGGTGATACCATCCAATATGTGTCTAGATAGTCTTATGGAACACCTCATTTCAACACAGCCTGTTGCAGCCCATAGTAATTATAATTAAAATTGTTGTTAGTGTGAAACAGAGAAGGGATCCAGCAAAAAATAAAGGTATACTGGAATGAAATACTATATGATTGAGAAAATTACCTGTTAGAGTCTAACAGATGTAGTAAAAATTGAAAGCATTCAGAAAAGGAAACTGCCAGATAATGTAAGAACTGAAATAGAAAATTAGTAGTAGTAGTCCACATACCAGCCCACTCAATGTCTTATAGAGGGCAATTCAACTGGGATGGTTAATGACATAGAAATATGATGAATCTAGTAAGATGCAACCTACAGAAGATTCCTCTTCTGTAATGATAATTTATTATAGGCTTATGTAAATCATTTACAAAGCCACCTTATGAAGGTAATGGAAGATAAGTCACAGGAAAACAAAGGATCCAATATATGAACAATTGATTCTTAGCATGTTGATATGAGTCAGTATGAGTCACTTAACACTACAGAGTCCTAACAGGCATAACAAATGATCATGATTGGAATGGTTAAAAAGGTGAAAAATGGCTGGCTGAAAAACTGTACAGAAAGAAGTGATAGGGAGAAATAGTACATTCATTTTACAACACTCAAGACAACTTAATGAGAACTAATATTAAGTGGCTTCACAGCCTTCATAGTATTAAGAGAGTCAGTAGAGATTATACAATTAGAGTAGTGCTAACTTCTATATA
Organism: Tachypleus tridentatus; assembly: GCF_004210375.1. Lineage (NCBI taxonomy): Eukaryota > Metazoa > Arthropoda > Merostomata > Xiphosura > Limulidae > Tachypleus > Tachypleus tridentatus. The sequence continues at coordinate 26,960,210 of NC_134835.1, forward strand.
TTTCAGAGCAAGTGATATTACATACAACTGAATAATGAACACAGAGCATGAAGGAAACTGTTAAACTAATACAAAGTTGTTGCAAACCACAGATGAACCCATGGTCAACTGATATTGAGTTATCTGTAAAAAAAAAGTAACTTGAAAAGTGTTTCTTAAATAAATGCCACTGTGCTTTCAGGCAGAAGTATCCAAGTTCTTTAGGTGACTCAAGGAATAACAAGTGGAGAAAGCAAGAATCCATGGTGAGATGAGCTGATTATAAGATTCTGTAGCAGGATGAAATGTCAGAATCATCTCAGTCAACTTTGCCTAAATACGGAGGCCAAAGGTATAAATCTTAGACTACCTATCTGCAAAATACATAGCCCAATAAGGCATAAAGATACAATGGCAGATGGGATACTGTGGCAGAGGTCAGAGCTTTGCAACATAATTTAAAGATACTTGAAAACATACGAGAAGTAATCTTCATATGATTTTGTTTACAAACTCTGGACTGGTGAAATGCAGGAAGCCCCTGGATGAAGTGCAGTCAAGAGTTTGATTGATTGATTGATTGATTTAGTGTTTTATGGCACAAAGCAGCGAGGCTATCTGCGCCAGACATTCGGTAAAAATGTAAAAAAAAAATAAAAATAAATAAATAAATGTAGTAATAGACATAAATGGAAATGAAGGTAAAACAAAAAAGTATAAAACCAATGTTGACACCTAGTCTACAATGTTAAGATAGAATGCAGAGTATAAGAAGTTGTAAGGTATTACTCTAGCAAAAGGTAATGATCATAACCCGCCAGGAAGACTAACAGGTAAGTTCAAGAACCACCGTCAGTCACCTGAAGTTGGTCTTTCCAGTCCTGGTTCTGGGTTATGTGTCATAGCAGCTATTATCAAAATGTAAAAGAAAATAAAAGTTTTAAAAGACACTCCGCAAAATCATAATAATGAGTAGCCAAATGTCCAGTAAAAGGATAAAGTCAAGTAAATGGAGTAAAATTTGTAGAAGTAATTGAAGATAAAAGCAAAACGGCAATTAAGACAGAAAATGGCGTAAAAACCAATGTTGACATCCAGTCAACAAAGTTGTAAAGAACTACCTGTAGCAGAATGGTAATGATCGTAACCCGCCAGGAAGACTAACAGGTAAGTATAAAAACCACCGTCAGTCACCTGAAGTTGGTCTTTCCAGTCCTGGTTCCGGGTTATGAGTCAATATGGCCAGTACTAAAAAGTTAAGTAGTAAAAGTGTGAAATGATATGCAGTAAAAGTATAATAACAACTCGCCAGGATGACTAACGAGTAGTTCAAACGGATAGTTCAAACAGGAGCGTTAGTCACCTGAAGTTGGCCTTTCCAGTCCTGGTGTCGAGTTATTTAATGTTCTGGCCATTGTCCAATGTCAAATTGAATGACAGAGATTAAAACTGTAAAAAAGGAACCACAATTAAAAAGGTGTAATGAATAAACATGCAACACTTAAATGAGATTAAAAAGGTTAATGGCCATTAAAAAATTAAAAACATTATCAAGGTGGACAGAGTCACCATCACCAATAACTCTGTCCAATGTTACAGATTGACCCTGGGAAAAAATATGTTTAAAATATTGCCGTCGTTGAGAATTGTAACGATGGCAAGAAAGTAAAACGTGGCTGATAGTGATTTGAGTGTTACACAAATTACACATTGGTGCATCAGTTCCAGATAAAAGAAAATGATGAGTTAAAAAAACTGTGACCAATGCATAGCCTAGTGAGAACAACTTCCTCCTTCCGAACTTTACGGAAGCTAGATGGCCAAAGTCCAATTTTGGGTTTGATTTGAAAAAGTTTGTTGTCATGTTGCTCACTCCAAGTGGACTGCCAGCTGGTATGGAGCCGACCCTTGAAGACAACACCATAGTCCATGAACGGAATAGGCATAGGAGTGATGGTGCTGAAGCGGACATATTTAGCTGCCATGTCTGCAAGCTCATTCCCACGAATACCAACATGGCCTGGTATCCAGAAAAACTGGATTGAAGTAGCTGCTAATGAGAAATGGGCCAGTCGGTTTCGAATATCAGCGAGAATAGGATGTGAGCTAACGTGAGCGATTCCAAGGCAAGTATAGAACTAAGCGAATCAGTATAAATAGTGCAGTTGGAGTACTGCTCAGCTGCAATATGATCCAGGGCAAGAGATATGGCATACAGTTCAGCAGTGAACACAGAAGCTGTAGAAGGGATTCTGCGTGCAACTACTGACCCATAGCAAACCATAGCAGAGCCCACTGAATTACCTGATTTGGAACCATCTGTATAAATAGGAACTGAATGATTGTTTGAAAGATATTCATTGAATAAAAGACGGTACTTCCAATCTGGAGTATCTGCCTTTTTTAGGTGACTGAAAGAAAGGTCACATTTGGGGGCTGTAATAAGCCATGGTGGGATGGGCCGACCTGTGGAACATGCAATGTTATCCAAGGACAGACCCAATTCATCCAATTGCTTCCGGATGCGAAGGCCAAACGGAGCAATGACAGATCGTCTGTTCTGAAAAAGTACTGCCCACCGAGGAAGGAAAACACATTTCCAGGTGGGATGCTTTGGTAAGGAATGAAGTTTCAAGTATATTGTAAAGATAGTTGCAAACGGCGAAGGTGTAGAGAAGGTTCATGAGATTCAATGTATATACTTTGAACTGGAGAGGTACGGAAAGCCCCAGTGCAGAGTCGAAGTCCTTGGTGATGAACGGGTCCAGCATCTTTAAGGCCGAGGGTCTGGCAGAGCCATAGACCATTGATCCATAATCGAGTTTCGATCTAATAAGAGCACGATATACCTTTAACATTGAACAGCGATCTGCCCCCCAACTGGTAGAAGAGAGAACACGGAGGATGTTCAGTGCTCTTGTGCATTTGACCGAAGCTGCTTTAAGTGTGGTATAAAGGTCAGTTTACGATCAAAGATAAGCCCCAAGAACTTGGTCTCCAGGACAACTGGCAGCAAAACTCCACCGATATGAAGTTCAGGATCAGGGTGAATACCCGTCGACGGCAAAAGTGCATGCATACAGTTTTGAGAGAGAGAAATTAAAGCCGTTCGCCATAGTCCACTTCCATTACACAATTGAGGGCGGTTTGTAGTTGCCGCTCAATATATCTCATGTTTGACGACTGACATGAGATGTGAAAGTCGTCGACATACAGCCCATTCGCAACAGTGAGAGGGAGTTGTTCAGTGATGGCATTTATCTTTATACTGAAGAGTGTAACACTCAATACACAGCCTTGAGGGACTCCAAGTTCCTGTACAAAAGAACGGGAAAGTGTCGAACCCACACGAACTTGGAATCTCCTGTCCATTAAAAAAATTTTAATAAACATGGGTAGATGGCCACGTAACCCATATGTATGGAGGTCTCGCAAAACGCCATACCTCCATGTTGTGTCGTAAGCCTTCTCTATGTCAAAGAATATTGATACAAGATGTTGGCAGTTGAGAAAGGCTTCTCTGATAGATGTGTCAAGACGAATTAGGTGGTCTGTGGTGGAGTGCTGTCGACGGAACCCACACTGGGTGGGCGAGAGGAGGTTGTTTGATTTAAGGAACCAAACAAGACGAGCATTAACCATCCTTTCTAATGTCTTACAGAGACAGCTCGTCAAAGCAATTGGACGGTAGTTTGAAGGAATCTTGGGATCTTTCCCTGGCTTAGAGAAAGGTAAAATAATAGCCTGGTGCCAAGCATCAGGAAAAACATTCTCCTGCCAGATCCGGTTGAAAACAATCAGAAGGACATCAAGAGAAGCAGGAGATAGATGGTGCAGCATGTCATAATGAATATCATCCGGTCCAACAGACGTACTGGCAGACCGATGAAGGGCCATTTTTAGTTCCACCAGGGTAAAGGGACGATTATAGTCAAAGAAACAGTCAGTTGAAAGGAAAGAGGTGATCGCTCTGCCCGAGTCTTGATGGCCAGGAAGGTGGAGGAACAAGCAGAAGTGCTAGATACCCGGCAAAAGCTTTCACCTAGAGTGTTAGCGATGTTCGAACATCAGTCACCTCCTGACCATCAGAGAGTAAGATCGAGAGGGGGATAGAATTGTAGTGTCCATTAACCTTTCGAATCCTGTCCCATATGATCTTGGAACTGGTGGTAGAAGATATACTGGTTGTGAACTTAATCCAAGATTCCTTCTGGCTGTGACGTCTTACCCACCTAGCATGTGCACGGCCCGTTGGAAAGCAACCCGGTTTGAAAGTGTGGGATATCTACGAAAAGTATCCCAGGCCCGCTTTTGAGCCTTCCGTGCTAAGTGGCAAGCAGGATTCCACCACGGACGAGGATATCGTGGAAAACGTGTCGAGGTTTTAGGAATACACTGAGCAGCTGCATGTGTAATACAGTCAGTTACCGCTGCTACACAGTCGTCTATTGATGGCTGATTTACGATGACAGGATCAAGTTCTGCGAGAGCAGTGAAAGTGGACCAGTCTGCCTGATCCAGCTTCCACCGGGCACGCGGGTAGGGTGGCATCGACCACGCCAGTCTCTCTTATAAGGATTGGAAAATGATCACTGCCTAGTGGATTACTGTCAACCCTCCATGAAAAATGGGAGAATAATGAAGGGGAGCAAACTGAGAGATCAATAGCGGTAAAGGACTGACTAGGTGCATGAAAGTAAGTGGAAGAACCAGTATTGAAAAGAGAAAGATTGTGATCAGAGAGCATCCGCTCTACAGATCGGCCCCTCCCATCAATAATAGCACTTCCCAGAGGGGATGATGTCCATTAAAATCCCCTAGGATTAGAAATGGAGATGGCAATTGTTCAACGAGAGCATCCAGATCTGATTGATCATATGTCTTTCCAGGGGACAGGTACAGAGAACAAACAGTGATGGTATGACCCAAGGAAACACGGATGGCTACAGCCTCCAAGGGTGTGTTGAGTGACAAAGACAGGGTGGGCACGTGTTGATCAACCAACAGTGCCACCCCCTCCATGTACTCGACCATCACACAACCTGTCATTTCTGTACAGAGAAAACTGCCGAATGGAGACAGTATCAGCAGTTTTGAGAAATGTTTCTTGTAAAGAAAGACAAACAGGATGGTAGGAAGCAATCAGCGTTTTGATATCATCCAGATTAGAACGTAAACCTCGACAGTTCCATTGTATCAAGGTGGCCATTTTTAAGAATGGGTAGGTGAAGTGGCTGGAGAACCCTTCGGTTTACGACCATGTCTTTTTTCTTTACTGTCTTTAGTTGGAGGAGGTCTATCAACCTCCATGGATCCTGCTCTGGGTCAGGTGGGCAGGTTTTTGTTATTGGAAGGGGAATCCAGTGACTGAGGACGCGAACGAATAATTGTTTTGTCTCTTGTGGTGGGAGAAAAAGATGTATCAGAAGAAATGCCTGTATTTGAAACTGAAGGACGTGGATCTTGAGGTGTGTTGGAAGGTATGGGAGGGACAGAGATAGGTGTGGTAGTTGATTCATCAACCTTTTTTAACCACGGAGGTCAAAAGGCTTTTCATTTGTTTTGAAAACGATTCTTTTGGAGGCACAGAGAGATCTGTCTGCACTCCCACTGTAGTTGTGGAATGAAGTGCAGCAGCATATGTCCGAGATGGAGTTGTGGACAGCAATTTCCGAGCCTCAGGATAACTAATGTTATGTGTCGTTTTCAAACGCTGCACCTCTTTTCCTCCAACCATTTTGGGCAAGAATGAAAGTAAGAGGGGTGAGAACCATTGCAGTTTATGCAATGTGGGTTCATGTCACAGTCATAGGCATCGTGGTCCTTGCCTCCACAACGAGCACATGTCAGGGAACCACGACAAGATGTCTTTGAGTGGCCGAATCTCTGACATTGGAAACATCGAAGAGGGTTTGATATGTATGGCCGAACCCTGCAAATGAGATAACCTGCCTTGATGGTGACAGATGCACGTGGTGAAGTAAATGTTAAAACGAGGGTATCTGTTGGCAGTGTAATTCCATCTTTGCAAGTGGAGATGCGCCTCACTGCAGAAACTCCTTGAGTGGAGAGACCAGCGAGAATCTCTGACTCGGGAACGTTCTTCAAATCCCTTTCAACAATACCTCCTCGTGAAGAATTCAAGGTAGCATGGGGTGTAACCTTAATAGGTATATCCCCAATTGCCTTTGATTTCAACAGGAGTTCACTGTGTTGGGATGTGGATGTTTCAACTAATATGTCACCAGATCGAAGTTTCTTTACTGATTTTGGAGAGCCAGCAAGTCCCTCTAGTCCCTTTTGAATAAAAAAAGGGGACATTTGCCCTAAAGGTTTTTCCAAAAGAGAATGTAATATAAGAAAATGAGGTACGTGTGTTTCTGATGTTGAAGATTGCTGTTCTGAGTATTCAAGACGTGGTCGCTTACCCATTGACTGTTTTTTTACAATTTTATTTAAATTTTTTGAGGATCCATAGGAAAAGGAAAAATTTCGGTACCCACTGACCCCCACCCACCATGGAGCCCTACAAGGGGACGCACTACAAAGTCACGCAAGGACAATGCAGCAACGCCAGGGTTTCTTGAGCACTATACCCAAACACCAGCATCAGGCACAATGTCCACAACACCCGTTGAGAACTTCCAACACTGGTACTTGGTTGACTCTAGCCCAAGTGGACCAGCCGATTGACCCAAGTGGGGCCACCCAAAGGCCGCCTGCCTACAGGAATTGAGGCCAAAGTGGTGTGTTAGGGTTGGACCCTCAACCACCAGGATCCTCTCCTCCCCTTCACGGGTCGCCACGCACGGCAAACACGTGGGTGGATGTTTAGATCCCAGAGAAGGTAACCAGATAGAACAGAACCTTCCCTGGGAGGTCCCTCACCACGCACAGGAATCCACACCGAGGGGACAGTCAAGAGACTGACAGTCCTTCTTAGATAAAATTATAGATCTTAAGTACAGAGCACTTATTAGCTCCCCAAGAGGTGGAAAAGAGGATGCAAAGCATATTCAGTACTGTTGTAATTTGTCTTTAAGCTAATTAATATGTGGAATAAAAGTCAGCTTACTGTCAAGAAGAAGTCCTAAGAACTTGATTTCAGCTATCAAAGGGATTTGTGCACCTTCCAGATGGAATTGGAAGTGTGTAAACCATATTGGTAACAAAATGTATGTAGCTGCTTTTAATTAATCTTATTCACATGAGCTCGGTCAAATAAACCAAGTTTGTAACCATTTTATACTCATTCTCATTTCCATACTATTACTTTTAATATTTTAGTATTTTCACACAATTTGGCAGTAAACATTACAAGACCTCTGTATATAAAAAATACATATTTTTAATGAAGTACTTGTTAATAAAGGTTTGCCTCTAAATTTATCAAGTAGTTTTATTAACTAGTCCAAGTGCAAAGTGACTTTCATGTTAAAATTAAAAATACTTTTATTCATTTGAAAATTTACTAATTTATGTAATCTCTAAAAACCTTTTCAATAATTATAAAATTTACTTTTCAGTACCCTATATACAAGGTTGACCTAAATTATCTTTTCATTTTTCATTCTCAAGCAACTTCACATGTAACATCAAACTACATTTATACTAAAACAGTAGACATCTGTTTTACTTAAATTTTATTGCCCTTTGAACTGCCTCCAACTAATAATCCCATCACATACAAGTAGTAAGTTACTTGGAAACTCAAAGCTTAAATTACCATATCAAATTACATAACAGTAAGAAAAATCTTGTGAAGAATGTTTATTATTGTTTCTCTTTATCTTACCTCATCTAACTTATTAATTGTTATTATATGATGTACACCAGAAAATAAAGAAAAATTACATGGATGAATTACACATCTCAATAATTATCATAATTTTTCCGGCTTTCTAACTATGTGATAAGAGCCTCAAAATCTAGCTGAGCTTGTTGATGTGATGCCAGTGAGAACAAATGTGAAACTAAAAATGGAAACAGACAATGTACAAAATTACGTCATTTTATAGATTACAGCTTTGGCTTTCCATTCATTATAAATAATATGGTATAAAATATCCAAGTGAACTATTGGCAATTTGTGTAAGACAGGATATGACAGATGGGTGTTGCAAGGTGGTTCTGATTTTCTAGTTTATGGCTCTGTAAATAAGTAACAAGAAAGTTATGAAAATTATGTTTTGCCTAAGTAATATCTATATCATAATGAGTAATTTATGTTAAATTTTGTACTTTTCAGAGAGTTGATAAATAAATCAGAGAAGAAGAAAAACCTGAAAAGCAAGTATCACATTCTCATATCAAAAGAAACTGGGCATTTTAAAAATAAATCCTTGTAAAGTTAAGAACTTAAAGTTTATAAAATATTAATTAAATTTTGATGCCAACTTTATTCATACATAATAACTACATAGTTTAATTAAATCTTGAATGTAACTCTAAAAAAATCATGATGTTCACAGTTTGACCTGATTGTGGCAAGTGTTGATCAATACATAAAGTAAGAAATAAATGAAATAAACAAAAATCTACGGTAGAAATGAATAAGAAAGCTAAAACGTTAGAGTAAAGGCCTCATATTTACTAAAAATTAAATACATATTTTTGTGTGCACATATTACTGTAATGTTAAAAAGATTTCATGTGTACTATAAAAACAGTGTAGTATATGCTGCAGCAATATCCAACCCAGTAAAAAATTGTTTTCTTATATTAACCACAAAATATACAGTTTCTATGTCACATGGTATTTACTTCCTGAAAAATGTCTGAAATGTCACAGAAAAACAGAACAGAATAAATTCATTATTTAAATATGTTACTTTGTTATCTTTTACCAAACTAGGCACCTTGTGTATGTATAAATGTAAATAAATTCAGTATCAAAATATGAAGAATGAAAAAATGTTAAAGGCAAAGGCAGTTATTATGAGTTATTGTTTATTCTTATTTTTCTGTGATTACAATAAATATAGATAATTTGGTTTTTGATATTCATAAATATCAATGATCTTAATAACAAATTAAAATCAAATTTTGAAATTCCAATTTGAAAGGAACAGCATTTTACTTATAATAGACAGAAATATCCTTCACTTAAAAGCACTTCATTCACAGCTTATTTGTGTGAAAAGTTACTGATTTTGAAAATACTAATATAACATATAACAATAACTTAAACTGCCTTGTTACAAACCAGAGATTCTCACCTAAGTATCCAGAAGTTATTTACGACATCCATTCAAAACTAAGACTACTACAGAATTTGTTTATTGTGGTAGCTCAATGAATACCAAGTTACTAAAGTATGATACCTGTACTCAATTAAAAATACCTTATACATATTTTGAGTCACTGTTTAAATGAAAATTACATTTAGCATAGGATTTCTACTTGCAATAATAATTATAACTTAAGCAAAGATATATGTCTCTTCTGTCTCATGCATCCCAGTTTGCACTGAAAATCAGTTATCTACACCAAAGTTCACTATTTTAAAATCAATATAAATTTCTGAAGAAAGATGAATTACCTTTACCAATACTGAAAGCAGTTCTGAGGTAAAACTTCTACAGTAAGAGTAGTATGATAAACACCACACATATTTTAGATTTAACCTTCTGTTTGTCACTAGTAATACTCTTTACCTAGTAAAACATACACACAAACAATTTCTCAGAATTAAAGGAACAGTTTTTTGTTTTTTTTTTATTCAGCCCAAAATTGTCAAGTTTGAATATTCAAATTTCTCTATAGAAAAACAGAATCCAATGTGTTAAAATGAAAGGCAAAGATCATTGAGACCAAACAGATTATAAACGGATTTAATAAATATTTTTGTTTAACCTCTCTTCATGTAAAATTCACACAAGTGGCTTCAATAAATAATCAACGGCTAAATTTAAAAAAAAAAAAAAAAAAATTCCAAAAGTCACTGATAAACCTATGAAAGGATGGCAATAGTTGTTAAGGAACTTTGAAAAATGATTCCTGTGTTGTAGTCCTGATATTACAGGGATGTGCTCAGGTATTCTTTGCATTAATTTTCAGAGGTTTAGTTCAAAATAACAATAAAGTTAGAGCAAAAAGTTTTCACATTGATTTGGCAATGCTATACAAAATGTAATAAACTGGTATTTTTTGTGACATAGCTTATTAAAATATATTTATCAAATGGTACTTCTTTTCTAACTATTATTATTAATAGGCCAGCAATAATAATAATAATAATCACAATACAGTGTCAAAGAGAAGTATCCCATTTTGTAATACATCAGATGTTAAGATGAAATTCCAACCAAAAAATTCTGGGATAGACTGTACTTTGTAAAACTTGTGTATCTGTTGTTGTTATTGGCAGTAACATAAAACATTTGAGTATCACTATAACAAAGTATATTCTGTAAAGATGCAAACCTTATCTTTGTTTTGACCAAAAACTTATTTAGCCTATTCTTTAAGACTTTTCTATTTATGACTGTCATGATTGTATCAAAAGTGTCTATTTTAAGCCAAACTTATCTCATTTAATAAAACTGCACTACTGACTGTGGTTTTGTCTTCAAAATTCTTGCCACTGCTCTTAGTTTAAACATTCTTGGCCTTGACACCAACACTTGTAAGCTCTGGTCTTCAATCCAAGATTGGTTACTTGAAATTACTCTTTTTTTAATGAAGTTTTGAAAATATCCTAAACCTAATTATCATTACACTTGTACATAGAAACAAACTCAACAATATTAGTACCTTTTATACTATCAAACCAATTCAAAACAATGTTTCCAATTTATTTATTATTATATATTTATATACAGAAATAAACAAAGAGGTAGTGTAACCCTAGTTAGATGTTTATAAATGATATGATGGCAAGTAATAACTAAGTCAAAAATATTTGCCTCACAACAATCATTTCCCAGATGAAAATATTAAGAAATAGCAGTAATAGTTTTATTGAATTTAATTTTTTTTTTGAAAGATGAAAATTATTACAAGGTGAAACGGAGTGTGACTTCTGAAAGATAAAGAATGTTTTTAACTATGCCTAGAACTTTGAAATAACAAGTGCAAGTATAAGAATAGAGATAATTTCCAATTCGTGATGTAGGGCATTATTTTTTTTTTACAAGTTGGAAAGAATATTTTCAATTTTCAAGATTGGGAATAAAAACATAGATGAAACTTGCACAGAAAAATTGAAAAAAACAAACAAATAATAATAATAACCGGTGACAAATTATACTTCCAAACCAAAAAGAGTATGGTAACGGGTTAGTGTTTAAAATCAAACTACACAATGAGCTACCAATCAGTGCTGCGCTCATCACAGGTATTAAAACATGGTTTTTAACATTATAAACTATGAATTATTTAACCAAAATAATGGAGGTTACAGAATCAAAGTATTTTTTCCCACACAATACACGTATATTACATGTTAGTTTTTATTTTTTTTTAACTGAATATAAAAATTTATGGTTGGATAAATATTATACTTTTGCAGATATTTTCTTGTATTCCAACACAACATTTTTACTTGTAGGTTATTCAGTAAAAACTAAAAAACGTTACTCACCTAGTTCCATGCCTCAGTTCATTTTCCAGCCACCTAATTGCTTCTCTTGCTCCCACACTTTCTTTCTTACGTTCATCAAGACTAGCTGTCACTAATAACAAGTGAGGAAACAAAGTAGTAGTTATAATAAAATCACATTCAAACTATCATGTCTTACATTTTCCAAACACACAAAAAAAGCACTTATAATTAGGAGAAAAAAAATACTTAATCAATATTGAACTCTGAATTATTGTTTCAAGTCATACAGTGGTGTTCAGTGCACATCATAACTTTTACTAAGTTACAGTTAAAATGCAATTAAACAACTTTATTGTCAATGCACGTGAAAATGTTTGGCATCAATACATAATTTACAATTCAAGTTTCAATTAGTTTAAAAAGGATATATTTATGTCAATTTTTAATCTTTATTTCTACATGTCACACAATACCTTTTAGCTCTGAATTATTTGTTTTAAGCTTTCTTTCTTCCCTTTAAGTGTTACAATATTCCATAATTAGATACTCTGATAACAGATACTAACAGGCCAGAAATTAAAATAAGAATGTCTGATCTCTTTCTAAATTATTTATTTACTCATGCTTTCTTGTTAACCTTACATATTTATAACCAATAGAAAAGCCATTCTATGACCTACGTGACTGTAATGTCTTTGTTTCATTTTAGTAAAAGGATATCAGTATTCCACTAGGTAATGAAATTTTTAAACCTTTTCATAAGTAGGTAAGTTAGAAAGAAAGATAAGTATGAGTAATTCTGTTTTACTCTTTGAACTTTATTTCCAAAATGAGTATTTGAAAATTATACAATTATTTTGGGACAACCAACTTAGGTTCGATGAAGATCAGCTTCCAAGATCAAAAAGGTTTCAATCCTGAAGTGTTGAATTTTTTTCTTTAACATGTTATTTTTTTTATAAATGTGTAAACTTTAACCAAAAAGTCCTAAAATGTACAAATTAAAAATTTAATAGGTTAGATTAAAAAAAAGGTAAATGGGAATTTTGTTGCCTTGAGGAATGCACAAAGAATATATGTTGTTAGATGATAGGTGACGTATCCTAATTGTTTTTAAAATAAAATCCCTGCACTTTGTTACTATAGATTATAATGAAGCATGAATAAAGAGAAACAAAACAACAAAATTAAAACAGAAGTACACTGTTACAAGCTTGTTGCCATTTAGGATAAATAATTGTAATTTTCTGCTGAAATCTGCAGTCATCCTAAAAAGAAGGAAAGGATAATTAAGATATCATGTTTTGTTGTGTTGGTTACAAGGCCAGTCAAACAGAGAGCACCCATATAGTGTTAAAAATTGAGAAAATAGCAGATGAAATACAAATTTGTATTAAAAACTTTCAACACACATTTAGAAGGTTCTAGAAGTAATTATAGTGGAACAACCTCTCTGAGTAAGAAGGGAATAACACAATTTTCTATGTTTGACTTTCATATTGTGCTGAGTAACTTGACTCAACAAGAGTATCTATAACCTTCAGTTTTATTTATTAATTACGAAGCAAAAACTAATAGTAGAAGTAAACTGTGCTACTGAATGTAGTTACCAACAGATGGCACAACAATAACAAATCTCTTGGATAATCTCAACTGCTTTAACAATGCCAAATGTTGACAGAAGGAGCTAATGTCAGGAACCAGATAAGGGGAAAGTTGGGGAAATCCTCCTCCTTTCACTTTAGATTCCAAATCATTCACTTCAGCCTAGATCCACATACCCATATCAGTGAAATATTAGACATATGAATCAAAAAAAAATTACTGATATGTTTCATCATTTAAAAAATTTGTATACTAAAGGAAAAACCACTAACATTAAAATATTAGTCAAGTAGAATTTGCAAACAAGAACAAAAAATATATAAAAAATAAATTGACATCATAAACTGATATGCTTTATACAACATAAGACAGTTAACATATATTTATATTTGTAATAATACTATAGAGTCGTGACAATATATTTTTCACAACATTCCTACCTTCAACCACAGATGAGCCATGTTCCACATCATCTGTTTTCTTTGACCTACAGGTTGCTCAACTCCCTGAGAAATATAATTAATTCAAAAGATTAACACTAAAAAATACTCTTGAAAACAACAAATACCTGAATAAAATTTAACAGGTTAAATAAAAACAAAGTAATTTATTCTGCTTGTTAAAACCCAGGCACTAAACTAAACAAGTCTCATCTTTGCCTAGAAACTATACACACACACACATTTATATATATATATATCATTCAGTAATTAGTGCAAGGTTTCTTCTTGTGTAATGACATAAAACAGAAGTACGAAATTAATTCAATACTTCTCTAAAGTTAATAAAAAATTCACAATTCAGTTTTTGGAATAATGGTGCATACAAGTCAGACAAAAACTTCCAGTGTTAGTTTTCTTTCTCCAAAACTCTTCTGTTGTTTATGGTTTCATCAGGAAGTTTCAAACAAATATTCACTTACTCTTTAACTGTCTTATCATAATATTTACACATTTCTTCAGTCGGCATCAAATTCAAATTTTTGGTTTATCATTAATGCTTATAACAGAAACAGAAAAACAAAAACAAAAGAGAAGTGTACAAAGAAACAGTTATGAAAAAGAGATGGACACCAGTAACTAGTCAATAACACAATAACATTTAGAGATGGACACCAGTAACTAATCAATAACACAATAACATTTAGAGATGGACACCAGTAACTAGTCAATAACACAATAACATTTAGAGATGGACACCAGTAACTAGTCAATAACACAATAACATTTAGAGATGGACACCAGTAACTAGTCAATAACACAATAACATTTAGAGATGGACACCAGTAACTAGTCAATAACACAATAACATTTAGATTGTTATAAACTTACAGCCTCAGTACTTACAGCTCCACTGAAACTTTTTTCTGTGCTACTTGCAGTAAAGCATTCTTTTTCAGAGTTAAAACTGACTCCTGTCTTTGGGAGCCTAGCTAATAACTGGCCAAAATTGTGAAGACACTGTATGCGGAGAAAAACCTAGTAACACCACAAGCAAAAAAAACAAATGTTTATGTATGCATTTTAGCTTATACACTTGTGTGAGAAAATCAAATCTTGATTAACACAAAATTCAACTTAACACTTTTGAACAATCTCATTAATATTGTGTACATTAATTTATAAACTTTTTTTTCCCCTCAAAAAGTCTACATATTAGTGGTATAATATGACATTCCAGAATACATATCCACTGATATCTAACAAGTAAATAAACATTAATTATTACAACACACAAAATGATTGTAAAAAAGTTAAGAGAACTAATGAAAGCTGGAGAGCAAAAAAAAAACAAAACACAAGCATTTTATCTAAACTGGCCAGTTTCAGTGTTCTCATGACAAAAGTTTGGATACTGAAGTAACAAAAGTAACTATGTTTACACAGAATGAAGGGAGTAACAACATATATATGACATTGTTCAGTTACAATGAATGTTCCAGTGTTATATCCCACAATCTTACATCACTCTCGTTACACAAATTAAATAGACATAAACCACTAGCATATAATGATTTGTAGAAGCCTTTATGCAATCACTAAACTTGAATACAACGTGTAATTCAGGAAAACAACAACAAAGAAACAGAGCCAAACAACTATAAGTTATTACAGAGAGACTGTTGTAATATATCACTTTTACAGGGTTAGTTGTAAGCTTACAGCCTTCCACACATCCCACTTAAGCTACTTACCTGAAGAACATCTGCAGAAAAATGTTGAAACATTTGCCTGAACAAAAGTATGTTGTTATTTCTAAGTCTGCGGACTTACAACCCTAAAAACCGGGTTTCGATACCTGTAGTGGGCAGAGCACAGATAGCCCATGGTATAGCTTTGTGCTTAATTCAAAACAACAACAACAATTCCCTGTTTTGACTTTTGTAAATCAGTATGGTTACCGTTGCCCGCAGGAGGAACTCTCAGAAAACAAGAAAACAAAGCTATTATTTCTTTTTCTTTATACCGTGAGATGACACTATCATCGACTTTATTTGTGGTTTTGTATTTTCTTCTTTAAGTTTCCGAGAAATTTATCAATATATACATGTGAGTAAAGAGAGAAGCAGTCATTAACGAGAAAAAAAATAAAAAAAGAGCTTTGGTCAAGTTAGTGAATAAAAATATGTAATAAAAAAGTAATTAGAGCTATTTCTGTTTCAAACACAAAACAAAACAAACAGGAATATACGCGATAACTATAACAAAATAATGACAACACCTTAATAAAATACGTATTTAAGTTTCTCAGAAACAAAACTACTTCAATCAAGAAAGTTCACAGTTTTTTCTGTTCCATATTCCGTCTTATTCTTTGACTTTCTACGTCCTCATAACATCTTGTCTTATACATTTAAACTGAGAATAATTTCTTAGTACTACAAAAATTGATTCCAGGTACCTTTCTGGTTAAAAGCTAACACACAGGATTACATACAAAAGTCGTAGCAGTTTTCACACAAGACCTAAAACTCGAGCGTTTTATAAAATCCCGGTCACACCAAACATACTTATACTTTCAGCCGGGCGGACGTTATAATGTTACGGTCAATCCCACTATTCGTTGATAAAGAGTAGCCCAAGAGTTGGCGGTGGGTAGTGATGACCAGCTGCCTTCCCTCTAATCTTACAAGGCTAAATTAGGGAAAATAAAATATATTATGGGTTCTGAACAATTCGAAAGCGCTGGAAAACGAAAAACACATTACGTCATAGTACCCGCGATTCCAAGTTGCGGAAGACGTTGTTTTTATTTTCTGCCACAACGGGACGCCAACCATGGATATCAGATTCACAGTGGTGAGTTGTTCCACGTAAGCAATAACGTGCTTATAAATTCACTTTTTCGTTAACGCACGTCCCTAATTAACGTTTTTTTAAGCGTTAGTAAATAAATTTCTGAACTTGAAATGTCTAAACGACACCGCAAAATAGATATCGGAGTTTATTTTTAATTTGAAGGCGGGAGTTTTTGTGTGACCTAGAATAAACAACGCACGAGAATTCAAGATTCCGGATTAAACTCGCCAGCAGATAAGTTTTTTTTTTGTCCAGAAAGTTGTCCCACCTGAAGACAGCTCCGCCTTTCTCAATCGTTCAAGATAAATTTCGAAAAGAACTGCATTCTGGTGTTACGAAAGTGTTATCCCTGAGTCATTTCATGCATCTAAAGTGCACGATTCATAACTCTGGCCTTGACAGTTAGAAGGACATCCGGGAACGTTTTGTAAAGTACAAAGAACTTTCATCTTAACCGATCCGTTTGCAGCACGTGAGCACGTGGTTTAGTTTTTTTCTTAAACCCTCCCCAAAAAAAAAAAAAGCAAAAAAAAAAAACGTTTAAGCAGGTTGTGTTGGGCTATAGCTTATCTTCAAATCAGAACATCAGACATTCTGACATCGCAAACGATTTATATATATCGACATCTGGTATCACATTAAAGTTGTTTTATATGAAGACATATTCCACTCACCATCTTCGCTCTGTCCTGTTCCCCACTGGTATAGCGGTAAGTCTACGGATTTACAACACTAAGATCAGGGGCTCGATTCCACTCAGTAAACTCAGCAGATAGCCCGATGTGGCTTTGCTAAAAGAAAAACACACATGTAAATTCTGAATGGATAAAGAAATGATTGTGATTCTCATTTTTGGTTGGGGCAAGTGCCCCTATCCCCCTGCGGGCGCCCATAACTTAATCACTTGTGTGTTTCAATAAATATTTCCACTACTGTACATCGAGAATATCATTTGTTATGATATATTGAAATCTGGCAAGCTGTACCATGTGTTGATGTCACCTTCACAGAAAAAAAAATATTGTTATTTATTTTACAAAAAAGAATCAATAGAGAATTTTTAAAGATCTACGATTGTTCTTTACTCTTGGGTGTTTGTGTGATGTCAATAAATATTCTTTTAGCAGAAGTTCGTGGTTAATAGCTGATTCAGATATCATAATTTGGAATTCGAATTTAAAAGTCCTCTCTTCCACAGTCTGTGGACTTGCAGTGCGAGAAACCGAGTTTTAATAGCTGTGGTTGAACAAACGTAATTATAAATTGTTCTTACTGTTATATAAAAGAAAGAAACGCAAAGTATTAGAGGTTTGGATCTAATTTTAAACAAAAAGTTCAACAATTTCTAATGCTATGTTCCTCACGCGTATAGCCCACCATCAGTTCATCTCTCTATACTCCACGCTCAGAGTACATTGCAAGGTTATGTCAGTCATTTTCTAGGTCGAGTGCGGCCCAATTGTTTAAAATGACTGATTATCCTTTGGAAGTTCTGTAGTTCAATCCCCACCCCACAAAAAATCATGACACACTTTGAAGTTTTGAGTTCGTTACGAGCGTGGCAGACAGGCCCCACTGTTGAGTAGCCAAAGAGCGTGCGGTGGGTGCTTTTAGATATTGCCTTTCTTCTAATTCAAAGTTAAGGGCGTAAAAATCAGCACACAATAACGACACATCATCAGATAATTTCAGTAAATTTGAACTACAAACATGGAATGCATCAGAGGATAATTTCAGTAAGTTGTCCTCCGCTGGTACAGCGGTAAGTCTATGGACTTACAACGCTAAAATCAGGGGTTCGATTATCCTAGGTGCACACAGCAGATAGCTCAATGTGGCTTTGCTATAAGAAAATACACACATTCACCACAAACTTAGAGTACATTACCGGGTCATTTCAGTAAGTTTCAACCACAATCTTAGTGTGTGTGCATAACCTGATCATTTCAATCAGTCTCTACCCTACACTTTAAAGGATATTTACTCTCTCGGCTGACCTATTCATGTGGGGACACTTAGTAAACGAAAGCCACATGATTACCCTGATTCTAAAGCTAATTATATCTGTTAGATGTAATATAATTATATTTGCAAAGAACTTCGAAACAAAATTTAAATTTTAAAGATGAATGAAGAAGTACAATAGTTATTCACTAGATGAACCATGTGACTCCACATGGTTTATTACATGAAACCATGTATATCAACAGTGAAAGTAAGACATCGGCCTTCGTTCATCTATACAGTTTATTTGTTTTTAATTTCGCGCAAAGCTACATGAGGGCGTTCTGTGTTAGACATCCCTAATTTTGCAGTGTAAGATCAGAGGGAAGGCAGCTAGTCATTACCAACCACCGCCAACTCTTGGGCTACGCTTTACCAACGAATAGTGGTATTGACAGTCTCATCATAACGCCCCCACAACTGAGAGGGCGAACATGTTTGGTGTGACGGAAATTCGAGCCCGCGACCATCATATTTCGAGTCAAGCACCTTAACCACCTGGCCATGCCGGGCCGATCTATGGAGTCAGTTTCGAAATTTAGGTTCGAGACATCATTTTCATTAACTTTATCATAATATTTAACTGATATCCGTTCTCAATGAATGAACAACATAAATTTTCCTTTTCGCTTTTTATTCATACGTATAACAAAAAAGAGAATTGTGGGTCATTTAAGTAGATTAATAAAAAAAATTAGATGACTTTAATAGCACTAGAAAGCCAACTCGTATGTCGATCAGCTTAAGGTCATAGACTGGCAGCTTTAAAGCCTTTAATATACAGTCAAACACCATCGTTTTGTTTTGTTTGACGCAGATACTGATCTAAATATTATAACCAGTGCTACAAGTTTGAAAAGAATTGCGAATACAAATAAAATGAAATTAATTATGTCGAGAAACCAATAAATAGGAACGTGTTTATCTTTTGTTACGTTATTTTAAACTTCGAATCCTCAACAATAAAATTGGTTTGCTTTGAATTTCGCGCAAAGCTACACGAGAGCTATCTGCACTAGCCGTCCCTAATTTAGCAGTGTAAGACTAGAGGGAAGGCAGTGAGTCATCACCATCGCCAACTTTTGGACCACTCTTTTACCAACGAACCGTGGTCATGCTATAACACCTCCACGGCTGAAAAGGCGAGCACGTTTCGCGCGACCGAGATTCGAACCCGCGACCTTCAGATTACGAGTCGAACGCCCTAACCCACCTGGCCTCTGTTTAATATGAGCTTTCTCGAATATTAAGCCTAAGTTTGTGACGTTGATTTCATAAGTTGTTTACGGAAGTGAAACACGAGTGTTCCACGTGATTTTTAAACATGGAAACTAACAGTTTTTCTGTTGTTGGAAACTGAGGACATAAAACAATAATTCCGTTTTATTTTCGCATTTTCACAGAACCAGCGTTGCGTGACTGGGGTCATAGGATCAAAATGTAAAAAATTTAAATTTTGCTTAAATAGAATATTTCGGTAATATTATTGATTAATTATTTGTAGTTATGCACAAAGCAACATAATGGGCTATTTGTAATATCTGTAAAACAGGTATCGAAACCTGGTTTTTTAGCAATGTAAGTACAAAGACATACCGCTCTTCCACCAGAAGTAGGTCAAAGGCAAAATGCGGGCTCTTAGGGTTAACTCAAATTACAGAGGAGACCTTAAGTATTATTAAAATCTCTGGGTAAGGGTAAATCCACTTTGTGTTTATTATAATGTCGGTAAAACAAACCATTCTCTTGTTGTCGTAGAGTCAGTGTGACTAAGCTATAACCGATTTTGATTGGTTTATTTGGTTCTGCGCAAAGGTACAGGAGGTATTATTATCTGCGTTACCGTCCTTAATTTTAAAAATAACAGACTTGAATGAAGTTAGCTAGTCAACATCACCCACCGTTAACGATTGGACTACTCTTCTCAAACTATATAATAGGATTTGACAGCTACTCTTACTACATATCTGCTAACCCCAAGTGAAGACTGCAATTTTTTTAGGGTAACGAATGCGACTCATGGAGTTTCAAACCCACAATTTAGTACGAAAATTGATCTATGGAAGCACTTAAAATATATTTTGTCTTATGTGAAACTCTTCGAAAGTTATGCACTGTATAGTTGGTGTGATTAATGTGAAACAGTTCCAGACTTATGTACTGTGTAGTCAGTGTCATTAATGTGAAACTGTTCGAAAGTTATGCACTGTATAGTTGGTGTCATTAATGTGAAACAATTATAGACTTATGTACTGTATAGTTAGTGTCATTAATGTGAAACAGTTCGAAAGTTATGTACTGTATAGTTGGTGTCATTAATGTGAAACAGTTTCAGACTTATGTACTGCACAGTTAGTGTAATTAATGTGAAACAGTTCGAAAGTTATGTACTGTGTAGTCAGTGTCATTAATGTGAAACAATTCAAGAGTTATGTACTGTATAGTTGGTGTCATTAATGTGAAACAGTTCCAGACTTAGGTACTGTATAGTTGGTGTGATTAATGTGAAACAGTTCCAGACTTATGTACTGTGTAGTCAGTGTCATTAATGTGAAACTGTTCGAAAGTTATGTACTGTATAGTTAGTGTAATTAATGTGAAACAGTTCGAAAGTTATGTACTGTATAGTTAGTGTAATTAATGTGAAACAGTTCGAAAGTTATGTACTGTGTAGTCAGTGTCATTAATGTGAAACTCTTCG
Source organism: Tachypleus tridentatus (assembly GCF_004210375.1). Classification (NCBI taxonomy): domain Eukaryota; kingdom Metazoa; phylum Arthropoda; class Merostomata; order Xiphosura; family Limulidae; genus Tachypleus; species Tachypleus tridentatus. Next base: position 26,981,343 of record NC_134835.1, read on the forward strand.
AAAGTTATGCACTGTATAGTTGGTGTCATTAATGTGAAACTGTTCGAAAGTTATGTACTGTATAGTTGGTGTCATTAATGTGAAACAGCTCGAAAGTTATGTACTGTGTAGTCAGTGTCATTAATGTGAAACTCTTCGAAAGTTATGCACTGTATAGTTGGTGTCATTAATGTGAAACAATTCTAGAGTTATGTACTGTATAGTTGGTGTTATTAATGTGAAACTGTTCCAGACTTATGTACTGTATAGTTGGTGTCATTAATGTGAAACAGTTCCAGACGTATGTGCTATGTAGTTAGTGTCATTAATGTGAAACAGTTCCAGACTTATGTACTGTATAGTTGGTGTCATTAATGTGAAACAGTTCCAGACTTATGTACTGTGTAGTTGGTGTCATTAATGTGAAACAGTTCCAGACTTATGTACTGTGTAGTTAGTGTGACTAATGTGAAACGGTTCTAGAGTTTTGTAATGTGTAGTTAGTGTGACTAATGTGAAACAGTTCTAGAGTTATGAATTGTGTGGTTAGTGTGACTGATGTGAAACAGTTCTAGAGTTATGTAATGTGTACTTAGTGTGACTACTGTGAAACCTTCTCTAGGACACTTCTCTTTCAGAGCTACTAATCACTTCCTGTATTGTTAACACTACTTACTATTTTAAGGCAAGCTATTAATTCTTCTATTATTAAAACAGCTTACCGTCTGGAGGCTTCCAATTGCTATGTAGATTTTTAACACAGTGTACCGCTAGAAGTCTACTATTTGACCAATATTAAAATAAAAAGAAACTAAAAGCAGATAGCAACCTACTTAGGTCCATGTATTTTCACTGTTATAACCTGAACTCCGATATAAGAAACAACACTACGTGTGTTATATATGTTGTTTTTTATTTAACACTCTGAACATGTATTTATATGGCATTTAAAAGATATGTAGCATTGGTGCTGCTAAGTTAGTTTTATGAATTATTGATTAGATAAGCTGTTTAAAAACATATAAGACCAAAAACATGGTTTCTATACCTGTGTTGGGCTCTACAAAGGAAGCCCATTGCTTAACAACAAACAATGAAGCAACTTAATTTAGGTGCGCATGAAATGATTCTCAGAGCCCCGACAAGGACATGGGGTTTAGGCACTTGACTCATAATTCGAGGGTCGCGGGTTCGAATCCCGGTCGCACCAAAGATGCTCGCCCTTTCAGCCGTGAGGGCGTTATAATTATACGGTCAATCCCACTATTCGTTGGTAAAAGAGTAGCCTATGAGTTGGCTGTGGGCGGTGATGAGTAGCTGCTTTCCCTCTAATCTTACATTGCTAAACTAAAGACGGCTAGCGCAGATAAACCTCGTGTAACTTTTGTGTGGAATTATGTGTGAATTTAAAGAAACACAGCGAAAATACTAATTAATTACATTTTATTAAGTAGGAGAACAAATCACCTACAAAACAGCTGTTCCATTTCTTTCTTATTTTCCCTTTTCTTTTAACTCTAATTAATATTAACTTCTGATCACAGCAAACTCCCTACACTGGTAAGAACACGAAAATAACTTATTAAGTAGAGATTCTGAAAGGCTCGGCATGGTCAGTTGATACTGGCACTCGACTCCGAGGATCGCGGGTTCGAATCCCCGTCACACTAAACCTACTTGCCCTTTCAGCCATGGAGGCGTTATAAAGTGACGGTCAATCCCACTATTCGTTGGTAAAAGAGTAGCCCAAGAGTTGGCGACCAGTGGTGATGATTAGATGCCTTCCCTCTTGTCTTAAACTGTTAAATTAGGGTCGGTTAGTGCAGATAGCTGTCGTGTAGCTTTAGCGAAATTTGAAAACAAACATATTCTGAAAACAAGACGGTACAGATGGTATCGGGAGAAAACGCATTTTTATTACTATAAGAACTAGTAATAATACTGCTGTAAACTTGAATAACAAACTAAAAGGAAAATTGGAATTATAATATTTATACACAGTCCTGCATAAAACGCTGTTATGAAAAATATAAAGCTGATTTTATGGTCATATTTTTTTCTCCAGACATGAAAGTCAAAGGTCATAGAATATATTTCCAGGTCATAGAGGTTAAGGGTTATAAAGAGTTTCTCCAGATGTAGAGATCACGTATCACAGAGCATTTTTCTCATGTCTTAGAAAAGCAGAGGTTATAGAGTACTTCTCCATATCTAGAAGGTCAAAAGTCACAAGGCGTTTTTTAGGTGCTACAAAATCAAGGGTTATAGAGTATTTTTTTTCGAATCTAGAAGTTCAAAGGATATAGAGTATGCTTACACATAATAGCGCACACACACACACACATATTTCCACTTTAAATATCAGTTCTAGCAAACAGAAATAAACAATCCAATAGTCTGTTATGTTTTTTACGTTTATTTGTTATTAGATGTGTTTCCAAGATATTGTTGTACACCCGTTAGCACTTTTCATTTGAAAAGCTCGTCATATAATAATAAATAAGTTTAAGTCACAAACTAGAAACATTCCAGGTTTTCAACAGCAACTCCGGACGATCCGTACTTGCATATCCACTGTTTCTGTTTCTGCTGTTTGCTTCAATCCTTTTTTTTTCACTGTCCTCCTTAGGCCACTGGGCATCGAAACCGGCACCAAATCCCACGTGCAGCAGTCTGTCAAAGTTAATCAGTGATGTCGAGAAACCCACTTGTTGACAAATTTATATGCAAAAACGGCTCGTTTGGGTTGAGAAAATATTTTACATAGAAGAGCGAACAACGTTTCGACCTTCTTCGGTCATCGTCAGGTTCACAAAGAAAGAGGTAACTGACCGGAAGCTGACCACATGTTTGAAAGGGGTTGTGTAACTGTGTGTCGATAAAAAGTCACCTTCACACGTTTTCGAACACTGCAAGTCAAATAAACACAACATAAACATAGAAAACACTCAAATACTAAATAAAGAAACAAACATAAACAAACACAAAATTAAAGAAGCCTTACTTATACAACAACTAAAAAAGTCTGTCAAAGTTGTTTAACTCATGACGTCATGGTTTTCTTGCCGAGAGTAAACGACCTTACAGAGAAACAAACCAAGCATGAGTTGTTGCTAAGGGTAGAGTTAACAACAACGATTTGTTCTCAAGTTCCACATAACTGTTTCAGTAAGTCGGTCACATAGAAAAAGCTGACGAAAATAAATAACAGATTAAATAATCGTCAAGTTTCTCACGATACAAGTTAGTGATTTGATTACGATTGGTTTTGCATCAAGGGCTGTCATGGATTGATGATTGTGGCTCTCAACTCACAATGTGCAAGTTGAAGGTTCGAATCCCGTCACTCAATGTAGGATATCAAGATTTAGCACATATGATAGACGAGAGGACCACAGAAATTGAGATGAAAAACTATAAAGACAACATCCAATCTTTGTGAATGTTAGCATGCTCAGAGACTATAATAGCTTCATTCTGAAACTTATACACTCATACCCTGTAAAGACGTCATCAACATCAATAAATACGTGGAGATTAGTTCACCCAATCATAATCTTTCTGCAGCACATTATTTGTTCTACTTTTTAAACTCTCTAAAGTTTATTGTATCCTAATTAACTAACGTGTGGGAATGTCAAGTTTCCAAAAACATGATGCGTCTGTGAAAGTTTCTGTCATTATCCGAAGCGTAATTCACCCATCTGCTGTTTGTTTTGTTACGAGAAAGTTTCTTTAATTACGTTATGCTTTGGAATGAACTACAACCATAATGCTCGTTTACAAAGAAAATAACAATAACTTAATTACTTTGTTGTTTTTTTTCAGAACAAATTTTACCAAACAACCAGATTGTAAACAGCCAAATTGTAAAAAACCAGATTGTAAACAACCAGATTGTAAACAGCCAGATTGTAAATAACCAGATTGTAAACAGCCAAATTGTAAACAACCAGATTGTAAACAGCCAATTGCGTCAACATTATTCTTTATTGATTCCTCCAGATATATTTTCTAGAAACTTACAAAAGTAAAGTAGACATTTGGCAGATAAATTAATTTCTATAATTTCAACACGGCTCATTCTAACAGCATCAGATACAGTTTGGTAGTTTTACTTTGGGGTAGACAGTAAATGTTAGTTAATATCATTGTTTAGAGAGAAACGTTTAACCTGATTGGAGGGCCCCGGCATGGCTAGGCGGGTTATGGCGTTCGACTCGTAATCTGAGGGTCGCGGGTTCGCATCCCCGTCGTACCAAATATACTAGCCTTTTCAGCCGTGGGAGCGTTATAAAGTGACCGTCAATCCCACTATTCGTTGGTAAAAGAGTAGCCCAAGAGTTGGCGGTGGGTGTTGATGACTAGCTACCTTCCCTCTAGTCTTACGCTGCTAAATTAAGAAAAACTAGCGCAGATAGCCCTCGTGTAGCTTTGAGTGAAAATTCAAAACAAGCAAACCTAATTGGAGAATATAGCAAAACTTTTCATTTAGTTTCATGAAGGATTACAAAAGAACTTCTGAGCTAACTCTAAGAACACAATAAAATTACTGAGCTATCTATTTCAATCATTGGTTATTAATATGACGTTTTATGGAAACTGATATTTTTTTAAAAAGTATTCGTATCCAAAAATTGAAAATGAAACTTTTAATACCATACACACCGGTTGTGCATTTTCACTTCCGTATGGAACATGTTATGGAGTCTAATAATTGTAAAATGTATTAAAATGATGGCGAGGTAGTTAGGGCACGTGGCTTCTTATGTGAAGGTCACGGGCTCGAAATCTCGTCCCAGCCAAACATGCTTGCTTTTTTCAGCCATTATAATGGGGACGCTATAATGTTATACTCAATTTCATTACTCGTTGGTAAAAAAGTAAGTAAAAGCTGGCGATGGGTAGTGATAACTTGCTACCTTCCCTAGCTGTGTTTCATTGCTAAATTCGGGACAGCTAGCGTAGACAATACTGGCGTAGTTTTGCGCGAAATTCCGAACAAACAAACGTATATTTTAGAATATGACCAGTGGGACTGCTGCCCTCTATCGGAAACTTTTGAAGTTGTCTTATTAAAGAAAATTCATTTAGTCTTAGCTTTTGATACCGTATTCTATCTTATTTTATTCCTTGCAATCAAATTGGGAAGAGTTTCAGTATAATATAACTCTGGAATTGTTTTTCGTTTTTGCGATATTTATGGTTTACTAATTTTTGTTTCCATTCGAAAGTGAATAAATGTCTAATTTACAGTGTAGAGAAAGAAACTTGGTTTCCAAAAATAAAATTTCGATTTTTTAAATTTAGAAACTGAAGATAATTTTAAAGAGGTATAAAATAAAAACGTGTTCATGTGACGTGTAAGTTTTCGTGATTTAACTACAATTTTTAAAAGGTTATAAAATATTTTATCATTATTTTTTTTCTGATTTATTCCAGCAGAGGGCGGGAAAAATAGTACCTTGTATGATTACCTAAAATTTAATTATTATTATACACCTAATTTTTTATTAGTGTACCTAAATAATAAAACTTACTAAATACTAAATCATTTCGTCAGGATGCCGTTGTCAGGATACTACTGCTAAGGACTAGTTTTTGTCATGACCGAGGTTCGATCCTGTGTTTTCTTATACAAAAGGGTTGAAGATATATCAGTACGTATGCATATAATAAAATTAAATTGTTATATACACGTAAATTAGAAATTATAGCAACAAACAGTAATTCATGTTGAAAAAATTAAAGAGTCTACGTGATCTGATGTTTTTATCAAAAATATTACACAAAATACATTAGAGTTTTTATCTAGAAATATCAATAAATAATGTACATTTGAAAGTTTATAAAAATTAATTTCATCATCCCCCACGAGTGGCACAGCGGAATGTCTGCTGACTCACACCGAAAGTCTGAGAATTGCGTGTTCAAATCCTCGTCACATTAAACATGTTCGCCTTTTCAGCGGTAGGGGCGTTATAATGTAACGGTCAATTCCACTATTTGTTTGTAAACAGTAGCCCAAGTGTTGGCGGTGATGACTAACTGCCTTCCCTCTGGTCATACACTGCTAAATTAAGGACGGCTATCGCAGGTAGCCCTCGTGTAGCTTTGCGCGAAATTTAAAACAAATAAAAAAACGTATAAAAATAGGGTTTCGATACCCGTGGTGGGCGGAGCACAGAGAGCTCATTTGGTACCTCTTTGCTTAAATCTATTCAAACAAACAATAAGTTTGAAAAAAAAAAAGCTTTAGGTCTTTCGTCGTGGTTATCTTGGTAAAAATATTATTAATTGCGTTTACCCTGCATTTTAAAAATCTTTACAATAAAAAATGTCGTGGTTCAAACGGTCTAATTTTGTGCTTTAAAAGTAAACAATAAAGGAAGAGAAAAAAGTTTTATTATCAGCATACTGCGCCATCTTGTGCTAGATTATGTCAAAATTGTTTATTATTAGGTTTCATAACTGATAAAAGTAGTTTAATTTTCTATGTTTTCTATTGTAATTTCAGAATGTGGGAGAGAATAAAAATTGAAAAAAAAACTTAACTCATTTATCATTTCTATAAATGACATCGTCCATAAAATATTCTAAAATGGAATAATCATTGTGTCTTCATCGGTTTAGAAGGTGGACGGAGGATCATGTTTTTCTACTGTTCTCTATTCCCGCATAAAATTACTTTCCTAGTTCAAGCTTCTAATCGCCAGTCCATTTACTGATGTCATCAAGCCAAACAAGGTTCTATCTATACCTGTCTTTTTTCTTTCCATTTAATTGTGACCTGAGTAAATCTTCCATTTCTTAAATAATAGGCCCATAAGTTATTTTGTATTTCTGTGTAGTAAAACGAAACGGCAAAGGTTAATTTTGAATTTCAATAGCATCTGGTAACTCGTGGAAATTGTTAACGAATATAAAACTAAAGTACAAGTAATGGTAAAATGGTGCAGGATGAATGTATCAAGTTTGGACAACGTGTTGGCCTTTACAACTTGTGGAAAACAAACAAACAAACATTATATATATTACATGTTTAATTAATTCTCACGAAGAAATAGAGGAACTATGAAAATGAGATATTTGAAACGATTAGTAAAATATATGAACAACAATATGTTTTTAATACTGTCAAAGCAATGAAGTAAGCATGTCACCGTAACCTTCGCAAAAGGGAGTCCGAGGGGCTTGACAGACTTAAGGACTGTCAACAAGGACAATAAACATGTGAAGTCCATCTTTTATATCTCTCCAGCGGTACAACGGCATGTCTTCACACTTATAAATCTAGATGCACGTGGTGGGCGGAGCACAGATGGTTCATTGTGTAGTTTCGTGCTTATTTATCAATAAACCATCTTTTGTTGTACACTGACTGTGTCGGAGTTCGCGTATCTGTTTTTTTTTCATGCTTGTTTAAAGGAACGTTCTTCATAAGCAATTGATGTTCATAGAATATAATTTTTATATGTTATTATACTTAATTCTAAGACTATAGGAAAAATTGGTTTAGCAGCAACTTTGAATTACAGATAAATATATTTTATGAAGGTTCAAATTATATTTGCATATATAAATAGTAGTAACGTTGTAAATTACATCAAACGTATTTAGGTGGTTAAATTAGCGCTAAATAACAATTAACGAAAGTTGGTTAAAAATTCAAAATCGTGATGAGTGTATAAAAAATAAAAATACAGATCATGAACTCGGGATGAAAAATTGACAGCCTTACTGTGAAGGTTTGTTTGTTTTGAAATTTCGCGCAAAACTACATGAGGGCTACCTGCGTTAGCTGTTACTAATTTAGTAGTGTAAGCTCTTGGGTTTACTCTTTACCAACGAATAGTGGGATTCATCGTCATATAATACGCTACCATAGCTGAAAGAGTGAGAATGTTTGGAGCGACAGGAATTCAAACCCGCGACCCTCATATTATGAGTCGAACGCCTTAACCCACCTGGCTATGCCGGGCATTTACTGTAAACGACGCTAGACTCGCAATCGTGGGTTCGAATCTCCGCCCCACCTAACTTGTTCACCTTTTTAACCTTGTGAGCGTTATATGTGGTAGCCACTCCCACTATTCAGTGATAAAAGAGTAGCCCAAGAGTTGGCGGTGGGTGGTGATGACTAGCTGCCTTCCCTCTAGTCTTACACTGCAAAATTAGGGAGGGCTAGGGTAGATGGCCCCTGTGCAGCTTTTCGCGATATTCAAAACAAACTAAATCATAACGGAAATTACCCGTAGTGACAACACAAAATACATTACTCACGATGGTATAAAATACCTAGATCTGCGTCACCAAAGTTTATGCATAAATATTCAAACATGTCAATAATAGTAGATAGACTCCTACGAAGAACAATAAAACATTTCGATAAAAATTGGAGAAAAAATGAACTATTATGTGAGATCGATAGATTGAATATTCGCGCAAAGCTACTCGAGGGTAATCTGCGCTAGCCGTCTCTAATTTAGTAGTGTAAGACTAGAGGGAAGGCAGCCCGTTATCACCATCGCCAACTGACGAAATGATTTAGTATTTAGTAAGTTTTATTATTTAGGTACACTAATAAAAAATTAGGTGTATAATAATAATTAAATTTTAGGTAATCATACAAGGTACTATTTTTCCCGCCCTCTGCTGGAATAAATCAGAAAAAAAATAATGATAAAATATTTTATAACCTTTTAAAAATTGTAGTTAAATCACGAAAACTTACACGTCACATGAACACGTTTTTATTTTATACCTCTTTAAAATTATCTTCAGTTTCTAAATTTAAAAAATCGAAATTTTATTTTTGGAAACCAAGTTTCTTTCTCTACACTGTAAATTAGACATTTATTCACTTTCGAATGGAAACAAAAATTAGTAAACCATAAATATCGCAAAAACGAAAAACAATTCCAGAGTTATATTATACTGAAACTCTTCCCAATTTGATTGCAAGGAATAAAATAAGATAGAATACGGTATCAAAAGCTAAGACTAAATGAATTTTCTTTAATAAGACAACTTCAAAAGTTTCCGATAGAGGGCAGCAGTCCCACTGGTCATATTCTAAAATATACGTTTGTTTGTTCGGAATTTCGCGCAAAACTACGCCAGTATTGTCTACGCTAGCTGTCCCGAATTTAGCAATGAAACACAGCTAGGGAAGGTAGCAAGTTATCACTACCCATCGCCAGCTTTTACTTACTTTTTTACCAACGAGTAATGAAATTGAGTATAACATTATAGCGTCCCCATTATAATGGCTGAAAAAAGCAAGCATGTTTGGCTGGGACGAGATTTCGAGCCCGTGACCTTCACATAAGAAGCCACGTGCCCTAACTACCTCGCCATCATTTTAATACATTTTACAATTATTAGACTCCATAACATGTTCCATACGGAAGTGAAAATGCACAACCGGTGTGTATGGTATTAAAAGTTTCATTTTCAATTTTTGGATACGAATACTTTTTAAAAAAATATCAGTTTCCATAAAACGTCATATTAATAACCAATGATTGAAATAGATAGCTCAGTAATTTTATTGTGTTCTTAGAGTTAGCTCAGAAGTTCTTTTGTAATCCTTCATGAAACTAAATGAAAAGTTTTGCTATATTCTCCAATTAGGTTTGCTTGTTTTGAATTTTCACTCAAAGCTACACGAGGGCTATCTGCGCTAGTTTTTCTTAATTTAGCAGCGTAAGACTAGAGGGAAGGTAGCTAGTCATCAACACCCACCGCCAACTCTTGGGCTACTCTTTTACCAACGAATAGTGGGATTGACGGTCACTTTATAACGCTCCCACGGCTGAAAAGGCTAGTATATTTGGTACGACGGGGATGCGAACCCGCGACCCTCAGATTACGAGTCGAACGCCATAACCCGCCTAGCCATGCCGGGGCCCTCCAATCAGGTTAAACGTTTCTCTCTAAACAATGATATTAACTAACATTTACTGTCTACCCCAAAGTAAAACTACCAAACTGTATCTGATGCTGTTAGAATGAGCCGTGTTGAAATTATAGAAATTAATTTATCTGCCAAATGTCTACTTTACTTTTGTAAGTTTCTAGAAAATATATCTGGAGGAATCAATAAAGAATAATGTTGACGCAATTGGCTGTTTACAATCTGGTTGTTTACAATTTGGCTGTTTACAATCTGGTTATTTACAATCTGGCTGTTTACAATCTGGTTGTTTACAATCTGGTTTTTTACAATTTGGCTGTTTACAATCTGGTTGTTTGGTAAAATTTGTTCTGAAAAAACAACAACAAAGTAATTAAGTTATTGTTATTTTCTTTGTAAACGAGCATTATGGTTGTAGTTCATTCCAAAGCATAACGTAATTAAAGAAACTTTCTCGTAACAAAACAAACAGCAGATGGGTGAATTACGCTTCGGATAATGACAGAAACTTTCACAGACGCATCATGTTTTTGGAAACTTGACATTCCCACACGTTAGTTAATTAGGATACAATAAACTTTAGAGAGTTTAAAAAGTAGAACAAATAATGTGCTGCAGAAAGATTATGATTGGGTGAACTAATCTCCACGTATTTATTGATGTTGATGACGTCTTTACAGGGTATGAGTGTATAAGTTTCAGAATGAAGCTATTATAGTCTCTGAGCATGCTAACATTCACAAAGATTGGATGTTGTCTTTATAGTTTTTCATCTCAATTTCTGTGGTCCTCTCGTCTATCATATGTGCTAAATCTTGATATCCTACATTGAGTGACGGGATTCGAACCTTCAACTTGCACATTGTGAGTTGAGAGCCACAATCATCAATCCATGACAGCCCTTGATGCAAAACCAATCGTAATCAAATCACTAACTTGTATCGTGAGAAACTTGACGATTATTTAATCTGTTATTTATTTTCGTCAGCTTTTTCTATGTGACCGACTTACTGAAACAGTTATGTGGAACTTGAGAACAAATCGTTGTTGTTAACTCTACCCTTAGCAACAACTCATGCTTGGTTTGTTTCTCTGTAAGGTCGTTTACTCTCGGCAAGAAAACCATGACGTCATGAGTTAAACAACTTTGACAGACTTTTTAGTTGTTGTATAAGTAAGGCTTCTTTAATTTTGTGTTTGTTTATGTTTGTTTCTTTATTTAGTATTTGAGTGTTTTCTATGTTTATGTTGTGTTTATTTGACTTGCAGTGTTCGAAAACGTGTGAAGGTGACTTTTTATCGACACACAGTTACACAACCCCTTTCAAACATGTGGTCAGCTTCCGGTCAGTTACCTCTTTCTTTGTGAACCTGACGATGACCGAAGAAGGTCGAAACGTTGTTCGCTCTTCTATGTAAAATATTTTCTCAACCCAAACGAGCCGTTTTTGCATATAAATTTGTCAACAAGTGGGTTTCTCGACATCACTGATTAACTTTGACAGACTGCTGCACGTGGGATTTGGTGCCGGTTTCGATGCCCAGTGGCCTAAGGAGGACAGTGAAAAAAAAAGGATTGAAGCAAACAGCAGAAACAGAAACAGTGGATATGCAAGTACGGATCGTCCGGAGTTGCTGTTGAAAACCTGGAATGTTTCTAGTTTGTGACTTAAACTTATTTATTATTATATGACGAGCTTTTCAAATGAAAAGTGCTAACGGGTGTACAACAATATCTTGGAAACACATCTAATAACAAATAAACGTAAAAAACATAACAGACTATTGGATTGTTTATTTCTGTTTGCTAGAACTGATATTTAAAGTGGAAATATGTGTGTGTGTGTGTGCGCTATTATGTGTAAGCATACTCTATATCCTTTGAACTTCTAGATTCGAAAAAAAATACTCTATAACCCTTGATTTTGTAGCACCTAAAAAACGCCTTGTGACTTTTGACCTTCTAGATATGGAGAAGTACTCTATAACCTCTGCTTTTCTAAGACATGAGAAAAATGCTCTGTGATACGTGATCTCTACATCTGGAGAAACTCTTTATAACCCTTAACCTCTATGACCTGGAAATATATTCTATGACCTTTGACTTTCATGTCTGGAGAAAAAAATATGACCATAAAATCAGCTTTATATTTTTCATAACAGCGTTTTATGCAGGACTGTGTATAAATATTATAATTCCAATTTTCCTTTTAGTTTGTTATTCAAGTTTACAGCAGTATTATTACTAGTTCTTATAGTAATAAAAATGCGTTTTCTCCCGATACCATCTGTACCGTCTTGTTTTCAGAATATGTTTGTTTTCAAATTTCGCTAAAGCTACACGACAGCTATCTGCACTAACCGACCCTAATTTAACAGTTTAAGACAAGAGGGAAGGCATCTAATCATCACCACTGGTCGCCAACTCTTGGGCTACTCTTTTACCAACGAATAGTGGGATTGACCGTCACTTTATAACGCCTCCATGGCTGAAAGGGCAAGTAGGTTTAGTGTGACGGGGATTCGAACCCGCGATCCTCGGAGTCGAGTGCCAGTATCAACTGACCATGCCGAGCCTTTCAGAATCTCTACTTAATAAGTTATTTTCGTGTTCTTACCAGTGTAGGGAGTTTGCTGTGATCAGAAGTTAATATTAATTAGAGTTAAAAGAAAAGGGAAAATAAGAAAGAAATGGAACAGCTGTTTTGTAGGTGATTTGTTCTCCTACTTAATAAAATGTAATTAATTAGTATTTTCGCTGTGTTTCTTTAAATTCACACATAATTCCACACAAAAGTTACACGAGGTTTATCTGCGCTAGCCGTCTTTAGTTTAGCAATGTAAGATTAGAGGGAAAGCAGCTACTCATCACCGCCCACAGCCAACTCATAGGCTACTCTTTTACCAACGAATAGTGGGATTGACCGTATAATTATAACGCCCTCACGGCTGAAAGGGCGAGCATCTTTGGTGCGACCGGGATTCGAACCCGCGACCCTCGAATTATGAGTCAAGTGCCTAAACCCCATGTCCTTGTCGGGGCTCTGAGAATCATTTCATGCGCACCTAAATTAAGTTGCTTCATTGTTTGTTGTTAAGCAATGGGCTTCCTTTGTAGAGCCCAACACAGGTATAGAAACCATGTTTTGGTCTTATATGTTTTAAACAGCTTATCTAATCAATAATTCATAAAACTAACTTAGCAGCACCAATGCTACATATCTTTTAAATGCCATATAAATACATGTTCAGAGTGTTAAATAAAAAACAACATATATAACACACGTAGTGTTGTTTCTTATATCGGAGTTCAGGTTATAACAGTGAAAAATACATGGACCTAAGTAGGTTGCTATCTGCTTTTAGTTTCTTTTTATTTTAATATTGGTCAAATAGTAGACTTCTAGCGGTACACTGTGTTAAAAATCTACATAGCAATTGGAAGCCTCCAGACGGTAAGCTGTTTTAATAATAGAAGAATTAATAGCTTGCCTTAAAATAGTAAGTAGTGTTAACAATACAGGAAGTGATTAGTAGCTCTGAAAGAGAAGTGTCCTAGAGAAGGTTTCACAGTAGTCACACTAAGTACACATTACATAACTCTAGAACTGTTTCACATCAGTCACACTAACCACACAATTCATAACTCTAGAACTGTTTCACATTAGTCACACTAACTACACATTACAAAACTCTAGAACCGTTTCACATTAGTCACACTAACTACACAGTACATAAGTCTGGAACTGTTTCACATTAATGACACCAACTACACAGTACATAAGTCTGGAACTGTTTCACATTAATGACACCAACTATACAGTACATAAGTCTGGAACTGTTTCACATTAATGACACTAACTACATAGCACATACGTCTGGAACTGTTTCACATTAATGACACCAACTATACAGTACATAAGTCTGGAACAGTTTCACATTAATAACACCAACTATACAGTACATAACTCTAGAATTGTTTCACATTAATGACACCAACTATACAGTGCATAACTTTCGAAGAGTTTCACATTAATGACACTGACTACACAGTACATAACTTTCGAGCTGTTTCACATTAATGACACCAACTATACAGTACATAACTTTCGAACAGTTTCACATTAATGACACCAACTATACAGTGCATAACTTTCGAAGAGTTTCACATTAATGACACTGACTACACAGTACATAACTTTCGAACTGTTTCACATTAATTACACTAACTATACAGTACATAACTTTCGAACTGTTTCACATTAATTACACTAACTATACAGTACATAACTTTCGAACAGTTTCACATTAATGACACTGACTACACAGTACATAAGTCTGGAACTGTTTCACATTAATCACACCAACTATACAGTACCTAAGTCTGGAACTGTTTCACATTAATGACACCAACTATACAGTACATAACTCTTGAATTGTTTCACATTAATGACACTGACTACACAGTACATAACTTTCGAACTGTTTCACATTAATTACACTAACTGTGCAGTACATAAGTCTGAAACTGTTTCACATTAATGACACCAACTATACAGTACATAACTTTCGAACTGTTTCACATTAATGACACTAACTATACAGTACATAAGTCTATAATTGTTTCACATTAATGACACCAACTATACAGTGCATAACTTTCGAACAGTTTCACATTAATGACACTGACTACACAGTACATAAGTCTGGAACTGTTTCACATTAATCACACCAACTATACAGTGCATAACTTTCGAAGAGTTTCACATAAGACAAAATATATTTTAAGTGCTTCCATAGATCAATTTTCGTACTAAATTGTGGGTTTGAAACTCCATGAGTCGCATTCGTTACCCTAAAAAAAATTGCAGTCTTCACTTGGGGTTAGCAGATATGTAGTAAGAGTAGCTGTCAAATCCTATTATATAGTTTGAGAAGAGTAGTCCAATCGTTAACGGTGGGTGATGTTGACTAGCTAACTTCATTCAAGTCTGTTATTTTTAAAATTAAGGACGGTAACGCAGATAATAATACCTCCTGTACCTTTGCGCAGAACCAAATAAACCAATCAAAATCGGTTATAGCTTAGTCACACTGACTCTACGACAACAAGAGAATGGTTTGTTTTACCGACATTATAATAAACACAAAGTGGATTTACCCTTACCCAGAGATTTTAATAATACTTAAGGTCTCCTCTGTAATTTGAGTTAACCCTAAGAGCCCGCATTTTGCCTTTGACCTACTTCTGGTGGAAGAGCGGTATGTCTTTGTACTTACATTGCTAAAAACCAGGTTTCGATACCTGTTTTACAGATATTACAAATAGCCCATTATGTTGCTTTGTGCATAACTACAAATAATTAATCAATAATATTACCGAAATATTCTATTTAAGCAAAATTTAAATTTTTACATTTTGATCCTATGACCCCAGTCACGCAACGCTGGTTCTGTGAAAATGCGAAAATAAAAACGGAATTATTGTTTTATGTCCTCAGTTTCCAACAACAGAAAAACTGTTAGTTTCCATGTTTAAAAATCACGTGGAACACTCGTGTTTCACTTCCGTAAACAACTTATGAAATCAACGTCACAAACTTAGGCTTAATATTCGAGAAAGCTCATATTAAACAGAGGCCAGGTGGGTTAGGGCGTTCGACTCGTAATCTGAAGGTCGCGGGTTCGAATCTCGGTCGCGCGAAACGTGCTCGCCTTTTCAGCCGTGGAGGTGTTATAGCATGACCACGGTTCGTTGGTAAAAGAGTGGTCCAAAAGTTGGCGATGGTGATGACTCACTGCCTTCCCTCTAGTCTTACACTGCTAAATTAGGGACGGCTAGTGCAGATAGCTCTCGTGTAGCTTTGCGCGAAATTCAAAGCAAACCAATTTTATTGTTGAGGATTCGAAGTTTAAAATAACGTAACAAAAGATAAACACGTTCCTATTTATTGGTTTCTCGACATAATTAATTTCATTTTATTTGTATTCGCAATTCTTTTCAAACTTGTAGCACTGGTTATAATATTTAGATCAGTATCTGCGTCAAACAAAACAAAACGATGGTGTTTGACTGTATATTAAAGGCTTTAAAGCTGCCAGTCTATGACCTTAAGCTGATCGACATACGAGTTGGCTTTCTAGTGCTATTAAAGTCATCTAATTTTTTTTATTAATCTACTTAAATGACCCACAATTCTCTTTTTGTTATACGTATGAATAAAAAGCGAAAAGGAAAATTTATGTTGTTCATTCATTGAGAACGGATATCAGTTAAATATTATGATAAAGTTAATGAAAATGATGTCTCGAACCTAAATTTCGAAACTGACTCCATAGATCGGCCCGGCATGGCCAGGTGGTTAAGGTGCTTGACTCGAAATATGATGGTCGCGGGCTCGAATTTCCGTCACACCAAACATGTTCGCCCTCTCAGTTGTGGGGGCGTTATGATGAGACTGTCAATACCACTATTCGTTGGTAAAGCGTAGCCCAAGAGTTGGCGGTGGTTGGTAATGACTAGCTGCCTTCCCTCTGATCTTACACTGCAAAATTAGGGATGTCTAACACAGAACGCCCTCATGTAGCTTTGCGCGAAATTAAAAACAAATAAACTGTATAGATGAACGAAGGCCGATGTCTTACTTTCACTGTTGATATACATGGTTTCATGTAATAAACCATGTGGAGTCACATGGTTCATCTAGTGAATAACTATTGTACTTCTTCATTCATCTTTAAAATTTAAATTTTGTTTCGAAGTTCTTTGCAAATATAATTATATTACATCTAACAGATATAATTAGCTTTAGAATCAGGGTAATCATGTGGCTTTCGTTTACTAAGTGTCCCCACATGAATAGGTCAGCCGAGAGAGTAAATATCCTTTAAAGTGTAGGGTAGAGACTGATTGAAATGATCAGGTTATGCACACACACTAAGATTGTGGTTGAAACTTACTGAAATGACCCGGTAATGTACTCTAAGTTTGTGGTGAATGTGTGTATTTTCTTATAGCAAAGCCACATTGAGCTATCTGCTGTGTGCACCTAGGATAATCGAACCCCTGATTTTAGCGTTGTAAGTCCATAGACTTACCGCTGTACCAGCGGAGGACAACTTACTGAAATTATCCTCTGATGCATTCCATGTTTGTAGTTCAAATTTACTGAAATTATCTGATGATGTGTCGTTATTGTGTGCTGATTTTCACGCCCTTAACTTTGAATTAGAAGAAAGGCAATATCTAAAAGCACCCACCGCACGCTCTTTGGCTACTCCAACAGTGGGGCCTGTCTGCCACGCTCGTAACGAACTCAAAACTTCAAAGTGTGTCATGATTTTTGTGGGGTGGGGATTGAACTACAGAACTTCCAAAGGATAATCAGTCATTTTAAACAATTGGGCCGCACTCGACCTAGAAAATGACTGACATAACCTTGCAATGTACTCTGAGCGTGGAGTATAGAGAGATGAACTGATGGTGGGCTATACGCGTGAGGAACATAGCATTAGAAATTGTTGAACTTTTTGTTTAAAATTAGATCCAAACCTCTAATACTTTGCGTTTCTTTCTTTTATATAACAGTAAGAACAATTTATAATTACGTTTGTTCAACCACAGCTATTAAAACTCGGTTTCTCGCACTGCAAGTCCACAGACTGTGGAAGAGAGGACTTTTAAATTCGAATTCCAAATTATGATATCTGAATCAGCTATTAACCACGAACTTCTGCTAAAAGAATATTTATTGACATCACACAAACACCCAAGAGTAAAGAACAATCGTAGATCTTTAAAAATTCTCTATTGATTCTTTTTTGTAAAATAAATAACAATATTTTTTTTTCTGTGAAGGTGACATCAACACATGGTACAGCTTGCCAGATTTCAATATATCATAACAAATGATATTCTCGATGTACAGTAGTGGAAATATTTATTGAAACACACAAGTGATTAAGTTATGGGCGCCCGCAGGGGGATAGGGGCACTTGCCCCAACCAAAAATGAGAATCACAATCATTTCTTTATCCATTCAGAATTTACATGTGTGTTTTTTCTTTTAGCAAAGCCACATCGGGCTATCTGCTGAGTTTACTGAGTGGAATCGAGCCCCTGATCTTAGTGTTGTAAATCCGTAGACTTACCGCTATACCAGTGGGGAACAGGACAGAGCGAAGATGGTGAGTGGAATATGTCTTCATATAAAACAACTTTAATGTGATACCAGATGTCGATATATATAAATCGTTTGCGATGTCAGAATGTCTGATGTTCTGATTTGAAGATAAGCTATAGCCCAACACAACCTGCTTAAACGTTTTTTTTTTTTTTTTTTTTTTTTGGGGGGGGGAGGGTTTAAGAAAAAAACTAAACCACGTGCTCACGTGCTGCAAACGGATCGGTTAAGATGAAAGTTCTTTGTACTTTACAAAACGTTCCCGGATGTCCTTCTAACTGTCAAGGCCAGAGTTATGAATCGTGCACTTTAGATGCATGAAATGACTCAGGGATAACACTTTCGTAACACCAGAATGCAGTTCTTTTCGAAATTTATCTTGAACGATTGAGAAAGGCGGAGCTGTCTTCAGGTGGGACAACTTTCTGGACAAAAAAAAAAACTTATCTGCTGGCGAGTTTAATCCGGAATCTTGAATTCTCGTGCGTTGTTTATTCTAGGTCACACAAAAACTCCCGCCTTCAAATTAAAAATAAACTCCGATATCTATTTTGCGGTGTCGTTTAGACATTTCAAGTTCAGAAATTTATTTACTAACGCTTAAAAAAACGTTAATTAGGGACGTGCGTTAACGAAAAAGTGAATTTATAAGCACGTTATTGCTTACGTGGAACAACTCACCACTGTGAATCTGATATCCATGGTTGGCGTCCCGTTGTGGCAGAAAATAAAAACAACGTCTTCCGCAACTTGGAATCGCGGGTACTATGACGTAATGTGTTTTTCGTTTTCCAGCGCTTTCGAATTGTTCAGAACCCATAATATATTTTATTTTCCCTAATTTAGCCTTGTAAGATTAGAGGGAAGGCAGCTGGTCATCACTACCCACCGCCAACTCTTGGGCTACTCTTTTATCAACGAATAGTGGGATTGACCGTAACATTATAACGTCCGCCCGGCTGAAAGTATAAGTATGTTTGGTGTGACCGGGATTTTATAAAACGCTCGAGTTTTAGGTCTTGTGTGAAAACTGCTACGACTTTTGTATGTAATCCTGTGTGTTAGCTTTTAACCAGAAAGGTATCTGGAATCAATTTTTGTAGTACTAAGAAATTATTTTCAGTTTAAATGTATAAGACAAGATGTTGTGAGGACGTAGAAAGTCAAAAAATAAGACGGAATACGGAACAGAAAAACTGTGAACTTTCTTGATTGAAGTAGTTTTGTTTCTGAGAAACTTAAATACGTATTTTATTAAGGTGTTGTCATTATTTTGTTATAGTTATCGCGTATATTCCTGTTTGTTTTGTTTTGTGTTTGAAACAGAAATAGCTCTAATTACTTTTTATTACATATTTTTATTCACTAACTTGACCAAAGCTCTTTTTTATTTATTTTTTCTCGTTAATGACTGCTTCTCTCTTTACTCACATGTATATATTGATAAATTTCTCGGAAACTTAAAGAAGAAAATACAAAACCACAAATAAAGTCGATGATAGTGTCATCTCACGGTATAAAGAAAAAGAAATAATAGCTTTGTTTTCTTGTTTTCTGAGAGTTCCTCCTGCGGGCAACGGTAACCATACTGATTTACAAAAGTCAAAACAGGGAATTGTTGTTGTTGTTTTGAATTAAGCACAAAGCTATACCATGGGCTATCTGTGCTCTGCCCACTACAGGTATCGAAACCCGGTTTTTAGGGTTGTAAGTCCGCAGACTTAGAAATAACAACATACTTTTGTTCAGGCAAATGTTTCAACATTTTTCTGCAGATGTTCTTCAGGTAAGTAGCTTAAGTGGGATGTGTGGAAGGCTGTAAGCTTACAACTAACCCTGTAAAAGTGATATATTACAACAGTCTCTCTGTAATAACTTATAGTTGTTTGGCTCTGTTTCTTTGTTGTTGTTTTCCTGAATTACACGTTGTATTCAAGTTTAGTGATTGCATAAAGGCTTCTACAAATCATTATATGCTAGTGGTTTATGTCTATTTAATTTGTGTAACGAGAGTGATGTAAGATTGTGGGATATAACACTGGAACATTCATTGTAACTGAACAATGTCATATATATGTTGTTACTCCCTTCATTCTGTGTAAACATAGTTACTTTTGTTACTTCAGTATCCAAACTTTTGTCATGAGAACACTGAAACTGGCCAGTTTAGATAAAATGCTTGTGTTTTTTTTTTTTTTTGCTCTCCAGCTTTCATTAGTTCTCTTAACTTTTTTACAATCATTTTGTGTGTTGTAATAATTAATGTTTATTTACTTGTTAGATATCAGTGGATATGTATTCTGGAATGTCATATTATACCACTAATATGTAGACTTTTTGAGGGGAAAAAAAAAGTTTATAAATTAATGTACACAATATTAATGAGATTGTTCAAAAGTGTTAAGTTGAATTTTGTGTTAATCAAGATTTGATTTTCTCACACAAGTGTATAAGCTAAAATGCATACATAAACATTTGTTTTTTTTTGCTTGTGGTGTTACTAGGTTTTTCTCTGCATACAGTGTCTTCACAATTTTGGCCAGTTATTAGCTAGGCTCCCAAAGACAGGAGTCAGTTTTAACTCTGAAAAAGAATGCTTTACTGCAAGTAGCACAGAAAAAAGTTTCAGTGGAGCTGTAAGTACTGAGGCTGTAAGTTTATAACAATCTAAATGTTATTGTGTTATTGACTAGTTACTGGTGTCCATCTCTAAATGTTATTGTGTTATTGACTAGTTACTGGTGTCCATCTCTAAATGTTATTGTGTTATTGACTAGTTACTGGTGTCCATCTCTAAATGTTATTGTGTTATTGACTAGTTACTGGTGTCCATCTCTAAATGTTATTGTGTTATTGATTAGTTACTGGTGTCCATCTCTAAATGTTGTGTTATTGACTAGTTACTGGTGTCCATCTCTTTTTCATAACTGTTTTTTTGTACACTTCTCTTTTGTTCTTTTTTTCTGTTTCTGTTATAAGCATTAATGATAAACCAAAAATTTGAATTTGATGCCGACTGAAGAAATGTGTAAATATTATGATAAGACAGTTAAAGAGTAAGTGAATATTTGTTTGAAACTTCCTGATGAAACCATAAACAACAGAAGAGTTTTGGAGAAAGAAAACTAACACTGGAAGTTTTTGTCTGACTTGTATGCACCATTATTCCAAAAACTGAATTGTGAATTTTTTATTAACTTTAGAGAAGTATTGAATTAATTTCGTACTTCTGTTTTATGTCATTACACAAGAAGAAACCTTGCACTAATTACTGAATGATATATATATATATAAATGTGTGTGTGTGTATAGTTTCTAGGCAAAGATGAGACTTGTTTAGTTTAGTGCCTGGGTTTTAACAAGCAGAATAAATTACTTTGTTTGTTATTTAACCTGTTAAATTTTATTCAGGTATTTGTTGTTTTCAAGAGTATTTTTTAGTGTTAATCTTTTGAATTAATTATATTTCTCAGGGAGTTGAGCAACCTGTAGGTCAAAGAAAACAGATGATGTGGAACATGGCTCATCTGTGGTTGAAGGTAGGAATGTTGTGAAAAATATATTGTCACGACTCTATAGTATTATTACAAATATAAATATATGTTAACTGTCTTATGTTGTATAAAGCATATCAGTTTATGATGTCAATTTATTTTTTATATATTTTTTGTTCTTGTTTGCAAATTCTACTTGACTAATATTTTAATGTTAGTGGTTTTTCCTTTAGTATACAAATTTTTTAAATGATGAAACATATCAGTAATTTTTTTTTGATTCATATGTCTAATATTTCACTGATATGGGTATGTGGATCTAGGCTGAAGTGAATGATTTGGAATCTAAAGTGAAAGGAGGAGGATTTCCCCAACTTTCCCCTTATCTGGTTCCTGACATTAGCTCCTTCTGTCAACATTTGGCATTGTTAAAGCAGTTGAGATTATCCAAGAGATTTGTTATTGTTGTGCCATCTGTTGGTAACTACATTCAGTAGCACAGTTTACTTCTACTATTAGTTTTTGCTTCGTAATTAATAAATAAAACTGAAGGTTATAGATACTCTTGTTGAGTCAAGTTACTCAGCACAATATGAAAGTCAAACATAGAAAATTGTGTTATTCCTTCTTACTCAGAGAGGTTGTTCCACTATAATTACTTCTAGAACCTTCTAAATGTGTGTTGAAAGTTTTTAATACAAATTTGTATTTCATCTGCTATTTTCTCAATTTTAACACTATATGGGTGCTCTCTGTTTGACTGGCCTTGTAACCAACACAACAAAACATGATATCTTAATTATCCTTTCCTTCTTTTAGGATGACTGCAGATTTCAGCAGAAAATTACAATTATTTATCCTAAATGGCAACAAGCTTGTAACAGTGTACTTCTGTTTTAATTTTGTTGTTTTGTTTCTCTTTTATTCATGCTTCATTATAATCTATAGTAACAAAGTGCAGGGATTTTATTTTAAAACAATTAGGATACGTCACCTATCATCTAACAACATATATTCTTTGTGCATTCCTCAAGGCAACAAAATTCCCATTTACCTTTTTTTTAATCTAACCTATTAAATTTTTAATTTGTACATTTTAGGACTTTTTGGTTAAAGTTTACACATTTATAAAAAAAATAACATGTTAAAGAAAAAAATTCAACACTTCAGGATTGAAACCTTTTTGATCTTGGAAGCTGATCTTCATCGAACCTAAGTTGGTTGTCCCAAAAATAATTGTATAATTTTCAAATACTCATTTTGGAAATAAAGTTCAAAGAGTAAAACAGAATTACTCATACTTATCTTTCTTTCTAACTTACCTACTTATGAAAAGGTTTAAAAAATTTCATTACCTAGTGGAATACTGATATCCTTTTACTAAAATGAAACAAAGACATTACAGTCACGTAGGTCATAGAATGGCTTTTCTATTGGTTATAAATATGTAAGGTTAACAAGAAAGCATGAGTAAATAAATAATTTAGAAAGAGATCAGACATTCTTATTTTAATTTCTGGCCTGTTAGTATCTGTTATCAGAGTATCTAATTATGGAATATTGTAACACTTAAAGGGAAGAAAGAAAGCTTAAAACAAATAATTCAGAGCTAAAAGGTATTGTGTGACATGTAGAAATAAAGATTAAAAATTGACATAAATATATCCTTTTTAAACTAATTGAAACTTGAATTGTAAATTATGTATTGATGCCAAACATTTTCACGTGCATTGACAATAAAGTTGTTTAATTGCATTTTAACTGTAACTTAGTAAAAGTTATGATGTGCACTGAACACCACTGTATGACTTGAAACAATAATTCAGAGTTCAATATTGATTAAGTATTTTTTTCTCCTAATTATAAGTGCTTTTTTTGTGTGTTTGGCAAAGGTAAGACATGATAGTTTGAATGTGATTTTATTATAACTACTTCTTTGTTTCCTTACTTGTTATTAGTGACAGCTAGTCTTGATGAACGTAAGAAAGAAAGTGTGGGAGCAAGAGAAGCAATTAGGTGGCTGGAAAATGAACTGAGGCATGGAACTAGGTGAGTAACGTTTTTTAGTTTTTACTGAATAACCTACAAGTAAAAATGTTGTGTTGGAATACAAGAAAATATCTGCAAAAGTATAATATTTATCCAACCATAAATTTTTATATTCAGTTAAAAAAAAAATAAAAACTAACATGTAATATACGTGTATTGTGTGGGAAAAAATACTTTGATTCTGTAACCTCCATTATTTTGGTTAAATAATTCATAGTTTATAATGTTAAAAACCATGTTTTAATACCTGTGATGAGCGCAGCACTGATTGGTAGCTCATTGTGTAGTTTGATTTTAAACACTAACCCGTTACCATACTCTTTTTGGTTTGGAAGTATAATTTGTCACCGGTTATTATTATTATTTGTTTGTTTTTTTCAATTTTTCTGTGCAAGTTTCATCTATGTTTTTATTCCCAATCTTGAAAATTGAAAATATTCTTTCCAACTTGTAAAAAAACAAATAATTCCCTACATCACGAATTGGAAATTATCTCTATTCTTATACTTGCACTTGTTATTTCAAAGTTCTAGGCATAGTTAAAAACATTCTTTATCTTTCAGAAGTCACACTCCGTTTCACCTTGTAATAATTTTCATCTTTCAAAAAAAAAATTAAATTCAATAAAACTATTACTGCTATTTCTTAATATTTTCATCTGGGAAATGATTGTTGTGAGGCAAATATTTTTTGACTTAGTTATTACTTGCCATCATATCATTTATAAACATCTAACTAGGGTTACACTACCTCTTTGTTTATTTCTGTATATAAATATATAATAATAAATAAATTGGAAACATTGTTTTGAATTGGTTTGATAGTATAAAAGGTACTAATATTGTTGAGTTTGTTTCTATGTACAAGTGTAATGATAATTAGGTTTAGGATATTTTCAAAACTTCATTAAAAAAAGAGTAATTTCAAGTAACCAATCTTGGATTGAAGACCAGAGCTTACAAGTGTTGGTGTCAAGGCCAAGAATGTTTAAACTAAGAGCAGTGGCAAGAATTTTGAAGACAAAACCACAGTCAGTAGTGCAGTTTTATTAAATGAGATAAGTTTGGCTTAAAATAGACACTTTTGATACAATCATGACAGTCATAAATAGAAAAGTCTTAAAGAATAGGCTAAATAAGTTTTTTGGTCAAAACAAAGATAAGGTTTGCATCTTTACAGAATATACTTTGTTATAGTGATACTCAAATGTTTTATGTTACTGCCAATAACAACAACAGATACACAAGTTTTACAAAGTACAGTCTATCCCAGAATTTTTTGGTTGGAATTTCATCTTAACATCTGATGTATTACAAAATGGGATACTTCTCTTTGACACTGTATTGTGATTATTATTATTATTGCTGGCCTATTAATAATAATAGTTAGAAAAGAAGTACCATTTGATAAATATATTTTAATAAGCTATGTCACAAAAAATACCAGTTTATTACATTTTGTATAGCATTGCCAAATCAATGTGAAAACTTTTTTGCTCTAACTTTATTGTTATTTTGAACTAAACCTCTGAAAATTAATGCAAAGAATACCTGAGCACATCCCTGTAATATCAGGACTACAACACAGGAATCATTTTTCAAAGTTCCTTAACAACTATTGCCATCCTTTCATAGGTTTATCAGTGACTTTTGGAATTTTTTTTTTTTTTTTTTTAAATTTAGCCGTTGATTATTTATTGAAGCCACTTGTGTGCATTTTACATGAAGAGAGGTTAAACAAAAATATTTATTAAATCCGTTTATAATCTGTTTGGTCTCAATGATCTTTGCCTTTCATTTTTAACACGTTGGATTCTGTTTTTTCTATAGAGAAATTCGAATATTCAAACTTGACAATTTTGGGCTGAATAAAAAAAACAACAAAAAACTGTTCCTTTAATTCTGAGAAATTGTTTTTGTGTATGTTTTACTAGGTAAAGAGTATTACTAGTGACAAACAGAAGGTTAAATCTAAAATATGTGTGGTGTTTATCATACTACTCTTACTGTAGAAGTTTTACCTCAGAACTGCTTTCAGTATTGGTAAAGGTAATTCATCTTTCTTCAGAAATTTATATTGATTTTAAAATAGTGAACTTTGGTGTAGATAACTGATTTTCAGTGCAAACTGGGATGCATGAGACAGAAGAGACGTATATCTTTGCTTAAGTTATAATTATTATTGCAAGTAGAAATCCTATGCTAAATGTCATTTTCATTTAAACAATGACTCAAAATATGTATAAGGTATTTTTAATTGAGTACAGGTATCATACTTTAGTAACTTGGTATTCATTGAGCTACCACAATAAACAAATTCTGTAGTAGTCTTAGTTTTGAATGGATGTCGTAAATAACTCCTGGATACTTAGGTGAGAATCTCTGGTTTGTAACAAGGTAGTTTAAGTTATTGTTATGTTATATTAGTATTTTCAAAATACAGTAACTTTTTCACACAAATAAGCTGTGAATGAAGTGCTTTTAAGTGAAGGATATTTCTGTCTATTATAAGTAACATGCTGTTCCTTTCAAATCGGAATTTCAAAATTTGATTTTAATTTGTTATTAAGATCATTGATATTTATGAATATCAAAAACCAAATTATCTATATTTATTGTAATCACAGAAAAATAAGAATAAACAATAACTCATAATAACTGCCTTTGCCTTTAACATTTTTTCGTTCTTCATGTTTTGATACTGAATTTATTTACATTTATACATACACAAGGTGCCTAGTTTGGCAAAAGAAAACAAAGTAACATATTTAAATAATGAATTTATTCTGTTCTGTTTTTCTGTGACATTTCAGACATTTTTCAGGAAGTAAATACCATGTGACATAGAAACTGTCTATTTTGTGGTTAATATAAGAAAACAATTTTTTACTGGGTTGGATATTGCTGCAGCATATACTACACTGTTTTTATAGTACACATGAAATCTTTTTAACATTATAGTAATATGTGCACACAAAAAAATGTATTTAACTTTAGCAAATATGAGGCCTTTACTCTAACGTTTTAAGTTTCTTATTCATTTCTACCGTAGATTTTTGTTTATTTCATTTATTTCTTACTTTATGTATTGATCAACACTTGCCACAATCAGGTCAAACTGTGAACATCATGATTTTTTAGAGTTGCATTCAAGATTTAATTAAACTATGTAGTTATTATGTATGAATAAAGTTGGCATCAAAATTTAATTAATATTTTATAAACTTTAAGTTCTTAACTTTACAAGGATTTTTTTTAAAATGCCCAGTTTCTTTTGATATGAGAATGTGATGCTTGCTTTGCAGGTTTTTCTTCATCTCTGATTTATTTATCAACTCTCTGAAAAGTACAAAATTTAACATAAATTACTCATTATGATATAGATATTACTCAGGCAAAACATAATTTTCATAACTTTCTTGTTACTTGTTTACAGAGCCATAAACTAGAAAATCAGAACCACCTTGCAACACCCATCTGTCATATCCTGTCTTACACAAATTGCCAATAGTTCACTTGGATATTTTATACCATATTATTTATAATGAATTGAAAGCCAAGGCTCTAATCTATAAAATGATGTATTTTTGTACATTGTCTGTTTCCATTTTTTAGTTTCACATTTGTTCTCACTGGCATCACATCAACAAGCTCAGCTGGATTTTGAGGCTCTTATCACATAGTTAGAAAGCCAGAAAAATTATGATAATTATTGGAGATGTGTAATTCATCCATGTAATTTACTTTATTTTCTGATGTACATCATATAATAACAATTACTAAGTTAGATGAGGTAAGATAAAGAGAAACAATAATAAACATTCTTCACAAGATTTTTCTTTCTGTTATGTAATTTCATATGGTAATTTAAGCTTTGAGTTTCCAAGTAACTTACTACTTGTATGTGATGGGATTATTAGTTGGAGGCATTTCAAAGGGCAATAAAATTTAAGTAAAAACAAATGTCTACTGTTTTAGTATAAATGTAGTTTGATGTTACATGTGAAGTTGCTTGAGAATGAAAATGAAAAGATAATTTAGGTCAACTTTGTATATAGGGTACTGAAAAGTAAATTTTATAATTATTGAAAAGGTTTTTAGAGATTACATAAATTAGTAAATTGTCAAATGAATAAAAGTATTTTTAATTTTAACATGAAAGTCACTTTGCACTTGGACTAGTTAATAAAACTACTTGATAAATTCAGAGGCAAACCTTTATTAACAAGTACCTCATTAAAAATATGTATTTTTTATATACAGAGGTCTTGTAATGTTTACTGCCAAATTGTGTGAAAATACTAAAATATTAAAAGTAATAGTATGGAAATGATAATGAGTATAAATTGCTACAAACTATTTTATATAGTAAATAGTAATAGTATGGAAATGATAATGAGTATAAATTGTTACAAACTTGGTTTATTTGACCGAGCTCATGTGAATAAGATTAATTAAAAGCAGCTACATACATTTTTGTTACCAATATGGGTTACACACTTCCAATTCCATCTGGAAGGTGCACAAATCCCTTTGGTAGCTGAAATCAAGTTCTTAGGACTTCTTCTTGACAGTAAGCTGACTTTTATTCCACATATTAATTAGCTTAAAGACAAATTACAACAGTACTGAATATGCTTTGCATCCTCTTTTCCACCTCTTGGGGAGCTAATAAGTGCTCTGTACTTAAGATCTATAATTTTATCTAAGAAGGACTGTCAGTCTCTAGACTGCACTTCATCCAGGGGCTTCCTGCATTTCACCAGTCCAGAGTTTGTAAACAAAATCATATGAAGATTACTTCTCGTATGTTTTCAAGTATCTTTAAATTATGTTGCAAAGCTCTGACCTCTGCCACAGTATCCCATCTGCCATTGTATCTTTATGCCTTATTGGGCTATGTATTTTGCAGATAAGTAGTCTAAGATTTATACCTTTGGCCTACGTATTTAGGCAAAGTTGACTGAGATGATTCTGACATTTCATCCTGCTACAGAATCTTATAATCAGCTCATCTCACCATGGATTCTTGCTTTCTCCACTTGTTATTCCTTGAGTCACCTAAAGAACTTGGATACTTCTGCCTGAAAGCACAGTGGCATTTATTTAAGAAACACTTTTTAAGTTACTTTTTTTTTTTTTTTTTTTTTACAGATAACTCAATATCAGTTGACCATGGGTTCATCTGTGGTTTGCAACAACTTTGTATTAGTTCAACAGTTTCCTTCATGTTCTGTGTTCATTATTCAGTTTTATGTAATATCACTTGCTCTGAAATGTATAGAAGTTAGCACTACTCTAATTGTATAATCTCTACTGACTCTCTTAATACTATGAAGGCTCTGAAACCACTTAATATTAGTTCTCATTAAGTTGTCTTGAGTGTTGTAAAATGAATGTACTATTTCTCCTATTTTCTTTCTGTACAGTTTTTTAGCCAGCCATTTCTCACCTTTTTAACCATTCCAATCATGATCATTTGTTATGCCTGTTAGGACTCTGTAGTGTTAAGTGACTCATACTGACTCATATCGACGTGCTAAGAATCAATTGTTCATATATTGGATCCTTTGTTTTCCTGTGACTTATCTTCCATTACCTTCATAAGGTGGCTTTGTAAATGACTTACATAAGCCTATAATAAATTATCATTACAGAAGAGGAATCTTCTGTAGGTTGCATCTTACTAGATTCATCATATTTCTATGTCATTAACCATCCCAGTTGAATTGACCTCTATAAGACATTGAGTGGGCTGGTATGTGGACTACTACTACTAATTTTCTATTTCAGTTCTTACATTATCTGGCAGTTTCATTTTCTGAATGCTTTCAATTTTTACTACATCTGTTAGACTCTAACAGGTAATTTTCTCAGTCATATAGTATTTCATTCCAGTATACCTTTATTTTTTGCTGGATCCCTTCTCTGTTTCACACTAACAACAATTTTAATTATAATTACTATGGGCTGCAACAGGCTGTGTTGAAATGAGGTGTTCCATAAGACTATCTAGACACATATTGGATGGTATCACCTTATTATGGACTGCCACTCATGGACAATCACTAGTAGAGCTAAAGGAAATCCTGGTTGTCCCTGCCTATCATCAGGTTGTATAAACTGGGATCAGTTTACTTTCAGACATGTAGGAAACTTGGTTCACATATTGCACAGATTTTAGAGTACTGTTCCTCAGGTCCCTCCAATGCTTTTTATCTCCCAGACGTTACCAGTGATCCTTGGGAGTCCGTACCAACCACAGTTTTCTGTTGCTGGAGTGGCAGACAAAAGCTTTTCCTTCAGATTGTTTGAGCATGTTTCTCCACTCTAGGAGAAGAGGGCAAAGTTGGGGGCCTTCATACTTTGTTTTCTCCAAGTGTAAGTAGGAGTGGCACCAGCCTCCATGGGAGCGTACTTGTAATTCCAGTTCAGATTTAACACAAAGCTATCTGGTTGGTGAGTGCATGGCCATCCTATTTTATCAATGTTGATTTCATTTATTGTTCATGGAAGGTGATCCACTATCTTCTCATAATTCTGAAAGTGAAGTGGTCCTATTCTAGGTCCTTGATTGAGCACAGGTACCATGGATGCATCCTGATGGATGGGTTCTATATATATATATATTTATAACCATTCTGTTCAAAATACAGCAATGGTGTTCTGATGGTGTAAAGAGTATACCATCCCTTAAATTGAGTGGCATCATAGAATTAAACATCTAAATGCAGTTCTCCTCTTCAATTGGATGTGCTCATCCTATCCTCATGCAGATGTTTGAATCCTGCAGGCTGGTTTTTTGAATATCAAGAGAGCCAATCAACTTTAGTCCTCACACAGGTTTGGGGTTGTCCATCTGTCTCCCTTTATTCTTCCTTCTGTGAATTGGGTAATGGAAAGTAAGCAGTATATTTCTGTTTCTGTCTTGGGCACTCCCTCATTCTCTCATGAGATATGGATGTTACTGACCTTTGAATGTTTTGGCACAGTCCTACAGTGACAGGAGTTTATTGCTTGCAGTGAGCTTCCAGCAAATACAGGATGACACGTTTCCAGATTTCTGGGTCAATCCTGTATCATGCCCTGGAGTCTGTGTTTACCTCACATCCATGATTTTAGGGCCTGAAATGACTGTGATGATCCTTGCCTTACCTTCAAGCAAATGTCAGTACCCAGCAAGGAGGTTTTAGATGTGGTTAACATGATAAATATGAGTTGGTTACGTTTGTGTCTGACATCTTAATTAGATGAACACAATCCTCCTATGGCAGTTCCTGGAGGGGGCATATAGATACAAGCCAACTTTAGTTGAAACTGGCAAAAAGTGTATGTAGAATAAACAGACATACAAGTGAATCACACTTCTGCTTTATATATTTATATTAATAATATTTTAATATGATAGCCTACATTTAATCCTCATGTTAAGGTTATCAGTTTAATTTTTAACATTTCTAACAAAGGTGAAGAATTGCATATTGTGTTACATAATCTAACAGCTGTTCAGTTTTTAATTAAATTATAATAAATGGTTTCAGCTTGAGTTTTGAGTTAAAAGTTCAAATATGTCTTATGAGAGAAGCGTAAGGTAAAAAAATTATTTTCAAACTTTCTTCACTAAAAAAAGTTTGAAATACGTTTTCTCTATTTTATTAAGCTTATGATATATATAAGAAGATTGTTGGCAGGTGATAGTAAACATATATACTGTTACTTTATAAATTGGGAGACTACTGTCAGGCAATATTTTCTGAAGATGGACTTCTCTATGAAGCATGTGTTATGAGTACTAATGAACAAGAAGGGACATGTGTTGTTCACTTTCTTGGGTATGGTAATGAGGAAGAAGTTTGGATTGGAGATCTTCTTGCATCTCAAGGAAAGCATGCAAGAGCACAGCAGGAACTTGCAGCCCAAGGTTATTTTGCTGATAACATTGATGTGGAGGTAAAATATGCATACTCAGTCAGTAATTTAAGACTTGTATAACATTATACATTTATATATATTTATTATATTGACTTTTAAGTCATTGCTAACCTACATCACAGAAGCTACAAGGATGCAGCACATGTGCACCCATCTTACAGTATCCAAGAGCATAAAACTGACCTTTAGTCATCACAAAGTTACCTATCTTGGCTGAGCTTTAGTGGGCTAGTATTCTCAGTTATATATGTATTATCATTACTACAATTAACAAATATGTTTTTTAAACTTATTTCTTTTGTAAAATATATAACTGTAAATAAAGAAGTAAAGCAAACAATTATCTCTTCCAGTTACAACCTTTGTACTCAGTTGCTGTTTGCCTTAGGTTGCTAAGATTTAAGAAACTTCACACGTGGAAGATGAGAAATTAAATAATTTTTAAAGGTTTTATATATATATACATTTGAATAACCAAAAATTTATAAATTTCTATATTGATACCATTATAATTTTTCAAGTGTAGTAACTAAGCTGTATTTGGGTCTTAAAGAATATAAAATTTCAAACAGGCTAAAGACCCAACTTACCAGCACAAAGTAATACTTTAAAATGGTTGAGAAAACTACTTGAGGGATATTTTAAGCTTTTGATTGGTTATTCACAAGATGTAAGTGCATATAAGGACCTGTTTTCAGAAATGGGAAGAGGTGAGTAGAGCCACTGTGTTTAATTCAGTATATGAATGATATATCAGCAAATAGAAAAGATAGGAGGTTCTTATTTCATATTCTAGCTTCTCAGTATCAGTAATTTGAGTTCCTAATTTGTACAAAACAATAAGCTTTGTACTTGGACACCCAATCTGAACCAATGCTGCATTTAACATACCTTGTGACACACAGAAATCAATGTTTGAAAGTGTTTTTTTAATATTTATTTTTAAATTAAGAAATTGAATAATGTATAATATGAAAATTTACAGTATAATCTACAATTTGATACCAAACATAATGACATAAATTCATAAAATAGTATTATAGTATTAAAGCAGTATTATAATTGCCTGAGAACAAGCTATTTTTTTATGTAATATATTGTAATGAATATATGTGTGTCCATGAAAGATATCATAAGTGAATGTTTTAAAAGCATTGCATGGTATTGTAAACAGTATAAATACAAAAATGCTTTGTATCTAAACTTTATGTAGTATTTGTCAACCTTTGACTGTGTTCTTTTAGGTTTATTCCCATTTTGTTTACAACTATTTAGTCTTAGTGCCAATGGAAGTAGACAGCTTTGATGTCACTGGTTGCTCCACACATTTTTATTTTTGTGTGTTTTATCTTGTACAAAATAATACTTTTTTTCAAGAATTGAAAGAAATCCTTTTAATTATTGCACAGAATAAGTTTTTTTCCTTCAGATAACTTAATACTTGCATGTTAAAATGTTTAAATATTTAGTATTGTACTTAAAGCTGGTAGAAGTATGTGTAACATTATTCTAAAACTGAAATCTATAAAAATTAATGATAATTATTGGAATTGTTATTTAAAATACTAAAGATTACTTGTAGTAACATCATTCTTTCAAAGAGGTAACTGCTAAAATTATACTTCTAGTTTCATTTTAAAGGTATTTTAGTTTAAAAATAAAATTGTGTTCTTTTCACCAGGGCCTGGCATGGCCAAGCGTGTTAAGGCATGCGACTCGTAATCTGAGGGCTGCGGGTTTAGATCCCCATCGCGCCAAACATGCTCGCCCTTTCAGCCGTGGGGGCATTATAATGTGACGGTCAATCCCACTATTCGTTGGTAAAAGAGTAGCCCAAGAGTTGGCAGTGGGTGGTGATGACAAGCTGCCTTCCCTCTCGTCTTACACTGCTAAATTAGGGACGGCTAGCACAGATAGACCTTGAGTAGCTTTGTGTGAAATTCAAAAACAAAATCTTTTCACCTGAGTGTGCACTTCAGTGTAAGTTCCTGAGCATGCTGCAGGCCTCTAACAAAGCTCTCATTCCTACATCTATTAATGTGCATTGTACCAGTCTGTTGTTTCATCATTATTAAACCATAGCCCCCCAGCAGTAGGAGGGTGACACATCTTTTATGTGTAGTAGTCACCACAAACACAAATGTAGTCTTTCCTTTCTTCATTATCAAGTAGAATAATACTAAGTTTAAACTTAACAGTTAGAACTTTCATTTGAATTATGTTGATTTTGATTTTCTTTAAATTCACCTTTTATTGTTAGGGGAAACATGTCTTACTACCTGTTACTGTTATTTAATCCAATGTACAAGTTTCATCCAGTAATCTTCAAGGTCATTATTAGATCTATGGCTATTGCCATACTTGTTTTAGTGTATTTTTAATTATTGCCGTTATTTTCTTTCTTTATGATTTAAGAAAAAGGACTATCATAATATGAGCTTCATGTTTTCAACTGAATGTTCCCACATTAATGATATCCTTCAAGGTTTTTAAAACTCTTTTACAGAAGTCATATTATACTGTAATGACAACTGCAGACAATGATCAGTGATATTACTGCCATTATGCACAATTTGGCTGGGTTGATTCTTATCTCTGATATAGGATACTAACTACACTTGCTTTAACTTCTCATCAAAGTTCTACTTTTGTCTTTCTATGCTTGGGATTTACAGTTATGTGTCTTTTGTTTTCTCTTTCTGCAATTAATTTCTGCTAAATCTTGAAGACCTGCATGGTCCTCTTTCACCTGATTCTTTGAGTCTAGAGATATATTTTTCTTTCAATCTACCCTTTTTCACCTTATTTTAATTTCTTTTTTGTTCTTCTGCTCCTTTTTATCCATCATGACCCTTCCAGCTTTTGTGAGGCAGCTTACACATATTTGTTTTCCACTTTGCTCTGGGTTTTCTTCCATTTGTTCCATTTAGTTGGATATTTTTTTGGACTGCTCCTTGTTAGGTTGCTTTATTTTCTGTTTAACCCTTATCCCGGACTTCTGTCTTGGGTCCTTGTGATATGGTGTTTGGGTTTTTGTGTTTTTTTTAATTAAGTTGGTATCTTCAGCTGATGATGCAGTTCTTCAGCAGTGTTCGTATTCACCAGATTTTTATTTTGTATGTCTATATATATTGTTTTTTTTGAGTGATCCTCCTCTTTCTCTTGTCCTCTTCTTACTATTAACTATCTCCCTTAAGCCATGGAGGCAATTCATTCCTGGAGCTACTTGTTGACTTCAGTCCTGTAAAAACTTTTCCATTGGTGAATCCCTTTGCTACATCCTATGAAGTTCTGTAGGTTCTTTCTCAGAGGTTTTTCCTTCCATCTTTTACTCTGCACCTCTCCTATTGAATAGGCTGTGAGGTAATTCCTCTGCTCCATTCTAGAGTTCTACTTCTGTATTTTTTTATCATTCCAATGAAGGCAGAAGGCTATTAGTCTGTCCCACTTAACCCAATTTTGGTCTTTCTTTTGGTCAGTTTTCTCATCATGATGGATAACTTCCACATCTTGATTTGTCTACATATTTTTTGCTTCCTTTGATTTACCTCAGTGATCAAATATTTGATTCTCAATAGTTCCTTTTAAGTTGGTTATGGCCCAGACTTTTTTTTTTCTCTGAGGTCATATTCTTGAAGCCTATTATATCACTAATCTATAGACACTTGGTCTCCACTTACCACACCGAGTGTGGCTTACTTTGTTTTGACTTCCCTTTTCCTTCAGGAGTAGTCTCATTTCAATCTCAACCCTCCTCTAACTACATTTGTGGAGAAGGCACAGCCTACATTTTTTGTCTTTGTTACTTGGAGGTTTTGATACCAGGACTCTTGTGTTTCCTTTGTTTCCTGCATGAGTTATTTTGGAGGATTCCCTCTTCTCTTGAATCTTTTGTTCCTCTTAGATTTGCCCATACACATTTCCTTCAGTAGTTTATGACCTGTCAATGCAGGTATCAGTTGATCTCACATGGCCCTGGATACCCTTTTTTCCCATTTATACAGACTTGCATATGATTGGAGCCTTTCAGATCTCAGATCAGTGACTGTGTGCTCCTTCTGCATATAAATGTGAGTTTCTGTATCTTTGGTGACTGTAGGTGGTACTTAGTGCTTAACACCCACCAGTTCTGTAACTACACCTTTCAGCTGCTTCTGTTCCAATGAGGTACAGCTCTGGATGGCTGATCCATTTCTGATGCCAAGGGCAAGGTTTCTCTGGTTCTACATTTTGAGCTAGTCTCTCCTCACAGTCTAACCTTCATTTTCTGTCTCATCTGTTTGGTATTTTTATTGTGATCCATTCAAAAACATCTGTTGTTCCCTCCCCCATTGTGGAAGTACTCACTCTCAGAACTTCTTTTGTCTTGGTTCTGGTCTTTCTCATATACGATCATGATCATCACATTTAGTTACTTATGAATCATGTCTTGAAAACTTAAGCTTAGGTGATAGAAGAACAACTCTCTCCTAGATCTGGTACCTTTACATACAGTGGTTTCTCTATCTTCTGGTATTTGTAGTGGATTTTTCTCTCACTTTTGACCTCCTATCATTACTGCCTTTCCACTCACTTTACTTTCAATCTCAGATACTATAGGATGTGATACAATAGTGTCCCATCACATACACCACAGTAACGTTTCATGTATCCTGGCTTTTGTCTCCCTCTTGTTGTCAGTTTCCACTCCACAGAACAACTCTCTCCCAGATTTGGAACCAATCCATACAGTGGTTTCTCTATCTTCTGGACTGCTTGTTTGTTCTTTCTTTGTTTTTTTCTGGTCTTATAACTACCTTATTCAACATATATATATATTATCCAGACAGTGGGATGTACCAATAAGCAGTTGGTGTGTAACAGGAAATACTTACCCAAAATATGCATTCAATGGGTAGCATGGAAAATGTTAAGCCATCTGCCTCTGCTTATTGCCTGCTGTTGATATGGAGTTTTATACAAGACCAGCCAATCATTAATTGACAAAAATGTAAAACAAATTGACAGTCAGGGGGTGTCTATACACAAACACCTGGTGTCTTTAGTTGTAGTAACCTTTGTGCTGTCTCTAAGTAATGGACATAATTCCAGGTGATTGTGTCTGATGACAGTGGTCCATTCACATCTTCAGTATTCTCCCATGCAAATTTCTCTCTTCCCTATTTCTTATAGTACACTTGTTTTGTTTCTTTTGAGGGGTGGCTTTGCTTCATTAGTTACAAGCTGCTGAGGAAGTAGATATGGAGAATTTCTCATTTAGTGATGTGATTGCTGTAATACAAAACCAAGTGAACACACACCTGTATTCAGAAGTAGAGCTAGAGTGTTACCTGGTTGTGTAGTACAAGACATGTCATTAAATTATGAATCAAGCCAATCTTGACTGTTAGATCCAGACCAATGAGCTGTGGGATGATATTCTTTGTACACCTCATTTGTATGATATCCAGTATTGAATAGCCTGAATTAGGATTCAGGACAGCAGATTTATGTTAATACTGGAGCAGGATTCAGTACAGCAGGTTTATGTTAATACTGAAGCAGGATTCAGGACAGCAGATTTATGTTAATACTGGAGCAGGATTCAGGACAGCAGATTTATGTTAATACTGGAGCAGGATTCAGGACAGCAGATTTATGTTAATACTGGAGCAGGATTCAGGACAGCAGGTTTATGTTAATACTGGAGCAGGATTCAGGACAGCAGGTTCATGTTAATACTGGAACAGTTGGCTCTTTAGTGGAGTTGTTAATTTCGGAGTTGAGTTTGTTATACAACAGAACATACACCCACCCTGTGGAGTGCCAGTTATAACCTCAGCGTGGTTGGGAAAGTGCTACTGACTGGTTGTCTTCCGCCGGTCAGTATTTCAAAATCATGGACGGCAGCAATGAGTATTATTTAGTAGCTCTGTCATAAATCTGAATAAAAAAGGATGCGTGATCTGGGAGAATAGTCTGACGAGTTCAGAACACTCTCATATTCATATACGATCTTAATATAAATACCAAATGATTAAGGATATGGAACAATTGTATGATAAATTTATGGGTAATATATGTTCCTCCGATACTGTAAATACGTTTTGTTTACTGTAAAGACGTTTTGTTCATATATTTGTTCTGTTCAGTGTCTAACAAAATTCTCTTTAAGAAAGACGTTTGTTTGTACTCGATTTTTTTGTATAACGTTATATATATATATATATAAAGACAACACTTTCAGAGTATAAACAAACGTCTGACGTTAAAAATAAAATGGTAAAAATATTTTCTCCAGTAAAAGTCAAATATTTTTAACTATTGCGACTGTAATTAGTTAAAGTGTTCTTCGTAATAAAGGTTTCATAGTATTGTAATATTTTAAATTTACATTCCATATTACTGCAAGCTGCGGTCGTCTTTAGTAAGTATAATAAATTATAAATTAATAAATATATCCACACACCATACAAGTTCAGGAAAATTCAATAAACAAGAAAACGTGAACACTTAAAAGCTTTTTTTGGTTAAAATATGAAGATATTAGACTCATTTGTCCAATTCATAAGGAAAGTTATACCATACACGGCCTGTTATTACTAATTCAGTTTTTGAATTGGATATAACAAAACAAAAGAACTGATAAAACGAAAACAAAACCATACTTTAATAGCTAAACACATGTATCATTGAAGCTTCTAATACTTTCTATGAATATACATAGAAAATATTAATCATTTTTAATATTTAATAATCATATCACAGGGGTTTTGTCATATCTTTACTGTAGTTTCAGTTTTGTTTTAAAACGCATGTTTCTTCTTCTGACATATTTTAATTAATTAAGTTTGAATAGAAAAATCCAGGTCATTAAAAGTAAACTAAACCCATGTTGAAAAGATTAGCTTTCTCTGTCTACTTTTTATTTTATTGTAATTGATAGAAAGAGAAAATTAATTATATTAATGATTTATATAACATAGAAACGTCATGTCAAGTTCTGACATTTTCATAATTTCGTTATAGAAAATCATTTTTAAAACTCTTATTTACATTACTGTCTTGTATAAAAACCAGCAAGTTTGTAGAACAAAATAGCCGATTTCCAAGGGGAATTAAACATATATTGACCATGACGAAATAGAGAGAAAACTTAACTACATTCAAACGTCTAACAAAATGTTAAAAAACAGCACCTTGTGTTTTATAGGTTATTAGTTAAAAAAAAGGGTTTAGAATTGTAAAATTATATTTTTACACAAGCTTTTCGACTTAATATATACTACACGTCTTCTGTAGTTAACAAAAATATCAATATTTGTACTTTATTAGATCTAACAATACGTGTCAGATTTATGATAACAAAAATATTAATATTTGTACTTTATTAGATCTAACAATACGTGTCAGATTTATGATAACAAAAATATCAATATTTGTACTTTATTAGATCTAACAATACGTGTCAGATTTATGATAACAAAAATATCAATATTTGTACTTTATTAGATCTAACAATACGTGTCAGATTTATGAAACACTTTCAGCACAATACTTCAGTACTGACCTCTTATCGAAACAAGGTAACTACATGGATCAAAACTACAAAAGAACAACACGATAATGGTCATAGCTAATTTAATGTATTATTCACGAGTACTTACTTATAGTGGTTAAAGTGCATTACTTCATGACTTGGGTACTCTCGTTATTAGTGATATATTAGACCATAGTCCCAGTATCTCACGAGGTCCATATAGCTTACTAAATTCAGTTTGGTTTTAAATCTACATACTAAGCTAACAATGCAAAATTATCCTTATAAACAAGTATATTATATTAATAAAACAAATATAACAAAATAGGTATATTAAACCAGCTAACAAATACTGTTAGTATTAATATCATTTAAGAAAGAATAGAACGTAACTTACTGGCAGCGTGCATCATGCACTGTCATCGATTTCATGTTCCTGTATTAAGTTTGATAACAGTACACACAAAACTTAATATGATATCATGTTCTTGTATTAAGTTTGATGTCAGTATACACAAAACTTAATATGATATAATGTTCCTGTATTAAGTTTGATATTACTATACATAAAACTTAATATGATATCATGTTCCTGTATTAAGTTTGATATCAGTATACACAAAACTTAATATGATATCATGTTCCTGTATTAAGTTTGATATTATTATACACAAAACGTAATATGATATCATGTTCCTGTGTTAAGTTTGATATTACTATACACAAAACTTAATATGATATCATGTTCCTGTATTAAGTTTGATATCAGTATACATAAAACTTAATACGATATCATGTTCCTGTATTAAGTTTGATATCAGTATACACAAAACTTAATGTGATATCATGTTCTTGTCTTAAGTTTGATATCAGTATACGCAGAACTTAATGCAATGCTCTCTAATACCAACGTCTTGTGACCAACGAAAGTTCGTTAAATGGCCTCAG
Organism: Tachypleus tridentatus; assembly: GCF_004210375.1. Taxonomy (NCBI): domain Eukaryota; kingdom Metazoa; phylum Arthropoda; class Merostomata; order Xiphosura; family Limulidae; genus Tachypleus; species Tachypleus tridentatus. Next base: position 27,021,365 of record NC_134835.1, read on the forward strand.
TAGTCTGACTAAGATAACTCTGCAATCTTACAAGTTGTGAAAAAGAGTGCGACCTACAACGTTAGTGGTGTTGCTTTATGCAAAAAAATAAGGTGGAGTCTTCACACACTTTGAATACCATAAACCTACCTCATTCTGTAACTATTCTCAGACTTCAACAGAGTGACAACTTCATTGTAATCGGTATTTCAATATATTCTACAGTTTAATTTCTCATTGTGGTTTTCAAGAATTTGTTTTCTTAGCACCTTGGTACATAGCAGATACTACAAAAGTGGTTACAATGGCGGAACGGTAAATTTTACAAACATAATGTAAGGATACAACACAATCACAAGCCACACGTCAATGAAACTCTGGCGAAATATTTTATAACAGTTTAATAATATACAAGTAAGAATTCAATGTGACAAACTATAAACTGGCGACAGGCAAAGCTCTAGTTCCTATCGTATATTCATACAAAACAATGGAAAATGAAGAACGTTGTTACGACAGGTGGCACTTGGAAAGGAGAGCCCTCTGTACACTCCAGTTCCCAGTGTACTCATAATGTGTTTTAAACCACACTCCAGTTACCAGTATACTCATAATGTGTTTTAAACCACACTCCAGTTACCAGTGTACGCATAATGTGTTTTAAACCACACCCAGTTACCAGTGTACTCATAATGTGTTTTAAACCACACTCCAGTTACCAGTGTACTCATAATGTGTTTTAAACCACACTCCAGTTGCCAGTGTACTCATAATGTGTTTTAAACCACACTCCAGTTCCCAGTGTACTCATAATGTGTTTTAAACCACACTCCAGTTACCAGTGTACGCATAATGTGTTTTAAACCACACTCCAGTTACCAGTGTACTCATAATGTGTTTTAAACCACACTCCAGTTACCAGTGTACGCATAATGTGTTTTAAACCACACTCCAGTTTCCAGTGTACTCATAATGTGTTTTAAACCACACTACAGTTACCAGTGTACTCATAATGTGTTTTAAACCACACTCCAGTTACCAGTGTACTCATAATGTGTTTTAAACCACACTCCAGTTACCAGTGTACTCATGATGTGTTTTGAACCACACTCCAGTTACCAGTGTACTCATAATGTGTTTTAAACCACACTCCAGTTTCCAGTGTACTCATAATGTGTTTTAAACCACACCCAGTTACCAGTGTACTCATAATGTGTTTTAAACCACACTCCAGTTACCAGTGTACTCATAATGTGTTTTAAACCACACTCCAGTTACCAGTGTACTCATAATGTGTTTTAAACCACACTCCAGTTACCAGTGTACGCATAATGTGTTTTAAACCACACTACAGTTACCAGTGTACTCATAATGTGTTTTGAACCACACTCCAGTTACCAGTGTACTCATAATGTGTTTCAAACCACACTCCAGTTTCCAGTGTACTCATAATGTGTTTTAAACCACACTCCAGTTACCAGTGTACTCATAATGTGTTTTAAACCACACTCCAGTTACCAGTGTACTCATAATGTGTTTTAAACCACACCCAGTTACCAGTGTACTCATAATGTGTTTTAAACCACACTCCAGTTTCCAGTGTACTCATAATGTGTTTTAAACCACACTACAGTTACCAGTGTACGCATAATGTGTTTTAAACCACACTCCAGTTTCCAGTGTACTCATAATGTGTTTTAAACCACACTACAGTTACCAGTGTACTCATAATGTGTTTTAAACCACACTCCAGTTCCCAGTGTACTCATGATGTGTTTTGAACCACACTCCAGTTACCAGTGTACTCATTATGTGTTTTAAACCACACTCCAGTTTCCAGTGTACTCATAATGTGTTTTAAGCCACACTCCAGTTACCAGTGTACTCATAATGTGTTTTAAACCACACTCCAGTTACCAGTGTACTCATAATGTGTTTTAAACCACACTCCAGTTACCAGTGTACTCATAATGTGTTTTAAACCACACTCCAGTTACCAGTGTACTCATAATGTGTTTTAAACCACACTCCAGTTTCCAGTGTACTCATAATGTGTTTTAAACCACACTCCAGTTACCAGTGTACTCATAATGTGTTTTAAACCACACTCCAGTTACCAGTGTACTCATAATGTGTTTTAAACCACACTCCAGTTACCAGTGTACGCATAATGTGTTTTAAACCACACTACAGTTACCAGTGTACTCATAATGTGTTTTGAACCACACTTCAGTTACCAGTGTACTCATAATGTGTTTTAAACCACACTCCAGTTTCCAGTGTACTCATAATGTGTTTTAAACCACACTCCAGTTACCAGTGTACTCATAATGTGTTTTAAACCACACTCCAGTTACCAGTGTACTCATAATGTGTTTTAAACCACACTCCAGTTACCAGTGTACTCATAATGTGTTTTAAACCACACCCAGTTTCCAGTGTACTCATAATGTGTTTTAAACCACACTCCAGTTTCCAGTGTACTCATAATGTGTTTTAAACCACACCCAGTTACCAGTGTACTCATAATGTGTTTTAAACCACACTCCAGTTTCCAGTGTACTCATAATGTGTTTTAAACCACACCCAGTTACCAGTGTACTCATAATGTGTTTTAAACCACACTCCAGTTACCAGTGTACTCATAATGTGTTTTAAACCACACTCCAGTTACCAGTGTACTCATAATGTGTTTTAAACCACACTCCAGTTACCAGTGTACTCATAATGTGTTTTAAACCACACTCCAGTTACCAGTGTACTCATAATGTGTTTTAAACCACACTCCAGTTACCAGTGTACTCATAATGTGTTTTAAACCACACCAGTTACCAGTGTACTCATAATGTGTTTTAAACCACACTACAGTTACCAGTGTACTCATAATGTGTTTTAAACCACACTCCAGTTACCAGTGTACTCATAATGTGTTTTAAACCACACTCCAGTTTCCAGTGTACTCATAATGTGTTTTAAACCACACTCCAGTTACCAGTGTACTCATAATGTGTTTTAAACCACACTCCAGTTACCAGTGTACTCATAATGTGTTTTAAACCACACCCAGTTACCAGTGTACTCATAATGTGTTTTAAACCACACTCCAGTTTCCAGTGTACTCATAATGTGTTTTAAACCACACCCAGTTACCAGTGTACTCATAATGTGTTTTAAACCACACTCCAGTTACCAGTGTACTCATAATGTGTTTTAAACCACACTCCAGTTACCAGTGTACTCATAATGTGTTTTAAACCACACCCAAAGTTACCAGTGTACTCATAATGTGTTTTTAAACCACACCCAGTTTTTACCAGTGTACTCATAATGTGTTTTAAACCACACTCCAGTTACCAGTGTACTCATAATGTGTTTTAAACCACACCCAGTTACCAGTGTACTCATAATGTGTTTTAAACCACACTCCAGTTACCAGTGTACTCATAATGTGTTTTAAACCACACTCCAGTTACCAGTGTACTCATAATGTGTTTTAAACCACACTCCAGTTACCAGTGTACTCATAATGTGTTTTAAACCACACTCCAGTTACCAGTGTACTCATAATGTGTTTTAAACCAAACCGTTATAATATCCTTGCTTTATGTGGGATCATAAACATCGTATCAAGTTTTCTTGAAGTGTGCGCACTTGTGTCAACAATAAATACAAGTGTTTTATTGTAGTATTTCATCATGTTGTAAATCTAAATCTGTAGCTATCTGTTGAAACAAGGAAAGTGACACATGTAACACTCTTTATATGTATTTTTCTTCAAATTAACCTTACAGTTTGTTCGGTGGTACTCCTATAGACTACAATTTAAGAACTTTGATAAAAAAAATCCTGTACATAAGGATTGAAGTCATATTAGAAACAAAATATTAACAATATACCAACCACATGATGAAAAACTATAAAAAAAACAACTTTTATTTGTTTAACAAACGTACGTAAAACACTATACGTAGATAAACATGGGGTACTTAAAACATTATATATAGATAAACATGGGGTACTTAAAACATTATATATAGATAAACTTGGGGTACTTAAAACATTATATATAGATAAACTTGGGGTACTTAAAACATTATATATAGATAAACTTGGGGTACTTAAAACATTATATATAGATAAACTTGGGGTACTTAAAACACTATACGTAGATAAACTTGGGGTACTTAAAACATTACACGTGAAATCCTTCATGTTCTCAAAGTTAGCTCTTCTCGTAGCCGAGTAGCTTGTGAAGTAGAAGTGTGATAGGTGTTACCGTTAACTCTAAATGTAGCTTAAGAAACAGTAATGTTTAGGATGTTACAATTCGCTCTTTATTTAGTTTGAAAAACAGGAATGTGATGGGTGTTACATTTGTCTCTTTATGAAGTAATTGAAACAGAAATGTGTTCGTTATTACAGTAAATTTTAAATATAGCTTAAGAAATAGAAATGTGATGGGTGTTACATTTGGTTAAATTTACCTTAAGAAACAGAAATATGTTGGCCCTTTACATATTTTAAGAAACAAGAATGTGATGTGTAATAAAATTAATTCTAATTGTAGCTTAAGAAACAGAAATATGTTAGCCCTTTACATATTTTAAGAAACAAGAATGTGATGTGTAATAAAACTAATTCTAATTGTAGCTTAAGAAACAGAAATATGTTGGCCCTTTACATATTTTAAGAAACAAGAATGTGATGTGTAATAAAACTAATTCTAATTGTAGCTTAAGAAACAGAAATATGTTGGCCCTTTACATATTTTAAAAAACAAGAATGTGATGTGTAATAAAACTAATTCTAATTGTAGCTTAAGAAACAGAACTATGTTGTAGCTGAAGATAAATTTTCATTGTTACTTCTTCACGACAGTTGACGAAATAAAAGTTTGTTCTATTGTGCAGTTGACTCTTTATGTAGCTTGTGAACTATTGATCTACTAGATAGTAAATCTGGTTCTTCATTAGAGCAAGAAAAGGGGCCATCTTTAATTTTACAGTTGTCTCCACACTTGCCTTATGAAAGAGAATTGTGCAGCTAATTCTAAAATATTGTTGATTCTTTATCAGTATGACGTGAAATAAAACTTTTATCCCCGCCAGACAGATGTAAACTTTTAATTTTATGTAAAATAAGTTATAGATATACCTGACCAATAAATATTTATCTAGTGAACCTTGCAAATGTAGTTCATTGACAAAGATAATAACCAAATTAATGTGATACATTTTTTTAAAAAGAGAAATCAAAACTTTGATAGTAATGTAAAACGTGGTTCAACAAAATAAGACAATTCCTTGCAAAGAATTGAACTAGGTATATGGTGTTGAAACATATAAATATGGTTAGAGTGTTTCCTTAATTTTATATATATATCCCTCCCTCAGTGACACAGCGGAATGTCCGTGGACTTACACCTCTAGAATCCGAGTTTCGATACCCGTGAAGAGCCAGAGGACAGGTAACTCATTGTGTTGCTTTATGCTAACTTTAAACAATCAAACTTCTGTAGTCTTACAGTACTAAACAGTGTATATTATAAAGTAAGATAAATTAATTTTGAATCCCTGTCGCCCCATACATGTTCGCCCTTTCAGCCGTGAGGGCGTTAAATTATGACGGACAATCCCACTATTCGTTGGTAAAAGAGTAGCCCAAGAGTTGGCGATGGATGGTGATGACTGGCTGCCTTCCCTCTAGTCTTACACTGCCAAAATAAGGACCAATAGAGCAGAAAGTCCTCGTGTAGCTTTGGGCGAAATTCAAAAAACAAACAAACAAGTCCCCCGCTGGTACAGCGGTAAGTCTACTGACTTACAACACTAAAATAAGGGTTTCGATTCCCCTCAATGGACTCAGCAGATAGCGTGATGTGGTTTTGCTGTAAGGTAAAACACACAAACAAACCAGTTTGCTTCTAAAACGTATAACAACTAATAAACGTCACGAATCTCGCGTTAGGCTGCAGACGATTTTTTATCACAGTTTTCTTAAAGTACTAATTTGTAGTTTTCAAACCAAAGACGTGTAAAAAAAAGTGTTTCAGATCTATTTTTATTGTTTGTCAGGGGTATTTTAAATAATACTATTAGGCCTAGTGACAGTAGGTAAGACAAAAATACTGGGTACGTACCTCTAATCTGAAATCTGTAGAGAGACATACAATAAAAACGTGTAAGCCAAATTTACTTTTTTCTGCAGATTCTTAGGCCTAAAGCTCCACTTTGTTGTATAAGTAGAAAGTTATATATTTTAGGGGCACTTTTACATACATTATGTGTGTAATTGCAAGGACAAGATGTACATAAAAACGTATATATATATATCTTTGTATATGGCGCAAAAATAATTTTGATTGTAACTTAGAGTGGTGTATGTTATTATTTATATAACAATAGAACCCTGATCCAACCGGGTGTAACTAGAAATATAAACTGGATGTGGACTCTTTCAACGATTTAAGGTGATTTTTTTCTTCTTCTGTGATTTATGCCAAAAAAAAAAAATTCAAACCTATAATTGTTAAAGTCGTTAAGGAAGTCGTACACTCACATTGCATGGCTAAATAATTTACTTATGTCTTGAATTTATGTTATCAAGTCGAGCAGTGGACCAGCAATCGGTTGTCGATAGTCGAAATATCCTTTCTGATTACAGAGTAACAACACTACTGATTGTACACTTCAGCCAGACCATTGCCCATCCATACGTTTCACAATCACACAAACAGTTCTTAAAAACTCTGAGAAGAGGTCGAGTGCGCATGACAGTCATCATCACGAGCTCTGTGATAATTATAATTTTTTTTTGTTCACTGCATCATTTGGTTGGTCTGGACTGGTTCCCTGAGGGAGGGCGGGGAAAAACAAGAAAATCGGGAAACTCTACCGATGAGACAATTCGTCGCTCTGGACAATAGAAAACTGGTGATTCATTCGAGCTGGTAGGGGCCGTGGAACTGCTGCTGGGCCAACTTGGCTTGTATAACATTATCATACCTCAACGACTACATCGCCCTCTAGCAGCGAACGTTCACACTATAATGCTTAACAGGAAAGCTTTCGTTCGTGTAATGCCGAGAAAAACAACAAACCTGTCGATATATTTCTAATATTTCGGACTTCAATAATAAAACCGTGTAATAATAATAAAACATTTCGAAAATTTCTTAAGCCATATGTTTTACATTCATCTATTCTAAATGTATTCTAACATTATACTTCTATTTATTCATGGTTTATTCTTTGCTTTTGAATTTCGCGTAAAGCTACACCAGGGATGTCTGCGCTAGCCGTCCCTAATTTAGCAGTGCAAGACTAGAGGGAAGGCAGCTAGTCATCATCACCCACCACCAACTCTTTGGCTACTCTTTTACCAATGAATAGTGGGATTAGTTGTCACATTATAACGACTGAAAAGACGGGCATGTTTGGTGTGAAGGAAATTCGAGCCCGGGACCCTCAGATTACAAGTCGGGCGCCCTAACCACCTGGCCGTGCCGAAGCTTTATTCATAGTTAATAAAAAACTGAATAGAACGTTATAAAGTTCTTTACTTGTCTAACGTATAAGTACAACAACAATTTGTACACAAGTTTCAGTAATAGACGTAATGAAACAAATAAAGAGACGAGAAGTTTAACTCTAGAAATACCGAGATGTCTAAACTACTTTTCTAAACTACTTGTACATGAAATTTCTTTTGGAACCAAGGTTTCTAATACTACATAATACACAAAAACTGTAAGCAAAAGTACCGTCAATATTATGGTTAATTTTGTTAGATATTGTACTGGTCCTGTGTGTGTTTTGCGTAGAATACAATTTATTTTACCCTAAGGGTTGTAAGAAGTAAAAATGTGTAATTTACTCAATATGATATATTATATAGACCCCACCAGCAGAATTCTAAAGGCATGATATTCAAGTACGAACGTCGTAAGACTCACGTACGTATGTGATCTGTTGAAGCCACATCGGGTTATCTGCTGCACCTACCGAGGGGAATCGAACCTCTGATTTTAGCATTGTAAATCCAACGATTTACTATTGTTCCACCGAGGTACAGTACTATTTATGACTATATTTTAGTTTCTGTTAAATATATTAATGAAGGATACACACTAGTTTATTTTTCTGTACGTCATATCTTTCTAAAAAACATGTTTAACTAAAACAGCCAAATTTCTATCGATACTTTCTGAAGATATCAGTTCCAAATGTAATGTATTCGGTTGAATTAAACACCTCCATTACACTTATAACAGTTTCATACGTTTCCAAAACATTTAGTACAATGTGTCTTTCTACCCTTAACGGCCCTGCATAGCCAGATGGGTTAAGGCGTTCGACTCGTAATCTGCGGGTTGCGGGTTCGAATCCCCGTCGCACCAAACATGCTCGCCCTTCCAGCCGTGGGGGCGTTATATAGTAACGATCAGTCCCACTATTCGTTGGTAAAAGAATATTGTACTAAACTTATGACTATATTTTAGTCATAAGAGTTGACGGTGGGTGGTGATGACTAGGTGCCTTCCCTCTAGTCTTACACTGCTAAATTAGGGACGGCTAGCACAGATAGCCCTCGAGTAGCTTTGCGCTAAATTCAAAATGAACATCTACTCTCAACAGAAGAAAAATAACGTTATTAAGCGCTAAATACAACTACCTTAAATTAGTTCTAGTTGTTGTTTACAACAGTGACTGTATTGTGTGGTTATTAAGTTGGTAATTCGTTGTACAAAGTAAGATAAATGAAAACTGAAATACAGCATATGTGTTCGTGTTCAGATATTAAGGGTTTCCAAACCAAGTATAAGTTCGGTTATGTCTTTCGTTGTCTGCTAATATAAAACTCTATTCCTTTTACTTGTGTTAATTATATAAAGGTTAAAAATTGAAATCGTTTCGGTTAGTTAACCCGAACTAGGGTTCAGGTTAATAATAATCGTGATTTTTGTTTTATTTTCAGACACACAAGTAATTTTTATGTCAGCGTGTTAGAAACCTAGTATGACAATAATTTGTCTTTGAAAAAAATAAGGTAAGAGAATACGTATATACTTGTATTACAGGATTATTTGATTATTAAATTTTGTTTAAATTTAAAATTCAAAATTATTGTGAGATATAAGGATTTTTTTTTTCAACACGTCTTTTCTGATTTTTGAAAGTAAGCCTGTATTACTAACCCTAAAATAGAATATAGACTGAACGATTTGTGGTTATATAAAACAAAATTAGCGCAAAGCTAAGAAAAGCACTTTATCGTGTACTAAGTGAGAACAACTTTCCAAATATTGACCAGGAATGTGGCTTTGCGCAACCAATTTGAAAGATAGATAGTAATACATATCGCTTAAAACCACATCCGGGTATTTAGTACAGTCAGTTTACAGTTTACATCTCAGGAACTTTAACTTACTTTGAGGTAGTTTTGTACGTTATCCACACTACAATGAACTATTCCTTGTAACAGGGTTTGTGTTTGCTTATAGCAAAGCCACATCGGGCTATCTGCTGAGTTCAGCGAGAGGAATCGAACCCCTGATTTTAGTGTTGTAAATCAGCAGACTTACCGCTCTACCAGCGGGGGACCCTTGTAAGATAACTTTGTTTGGATGTGATTTCAAGAGTCAATACAAAAAATCCAGTTTCGTGGTGCAAATATTAAACTTGGCGTACTCTGGAGAATTAACTATATTTATCAGATATAGAAATCTATAAGTTTTTATGTTAAATAATTTATTGAAAAACAACAACCTTAAAAGCAGGATCAGTTTTCAGTACTTGGTTCCAACCACCCCTCTCGCGATAAAGAATCTGAGGCGCTGAACACCTACCTCCTTAAACAGGCTCGAGGCTAAAAACAAATGGTATCAGTGTTGAGATTAATTAATTTTTGTTTCTTCTAACGAGTAAAAACTGGTGTTTGTAGAAAATTGATTTTATAGATTAAATACTAAGCTTCCTGTATATATATAAAAAAAAAACAAATGTTAGAGTTCAGGCCTAGAGAATAGGAAAGTAGATTTTAATAATGCAGTATATAATTAAGTAGAAATTGATAATATCCTCCTGTTAAAATTTATGATCAGTAGAGAATCCTTAGGAGCTACAAGTACTCTTGTTCTTAAATAATTTTTATTCTATATTTTTTATATAATATATTTAAAATTAGGTCTATATTAAGCTGCATTGCTGCTCATAAATCTTTGCTCCGCATTGTTGGTATCACGAAAAGTATCAGGTTATTATTACTCATTCTCTTGCTAAAATCTGGTTTTATCTTACTGTCTGAAAGGCAAGTGTATTATAATGCTCAATTTGTTGATCGTAATGTGCTCCTCGTTTTGATTACAATGCAAGAAATTTGAATAGCATTGAAAAACGTTGTATGTATATATATGTACATATACAAATATATATATATATATAACTGTTTTAATTGTTCGTGATATATTAATTGAACCAGAACAAAAGCTGTGTCTAGTCCTTTTGTATTGTGTAGTCTCATGTAACCAGTACGTAAAAAATGAATACACTTTTACAGGGCTTACACAGAATCCAATAATACGAACTTTTTTCCGACCTTTTATGAACAATTACTGAAACAGAATTCTGATGACAACAAAAACCTCGTGCTTCAACCGAATTCACTCACTCTAGAAACATTAGTGAAGGAAGTACTTAAAGTATGAGTAACGATTACTCCGAAATGTGCATAGGGCTGGTTGTAATAGCAAGCATTATCATCACTTTCTAATAGTAAATGTCCACTGTTTTAATCTTGTTTCTATGCTTCAACAAACAGCATTTATGCGTGAGAAATACACATTAATCAAAACTGTCAGTGTGAGCTTTTGGTTGTCAAAATGTGCTATTCAGGTTACCCCTTGCTTAACAAATGTACAGATCGATGGGTGTTGAGAAATTCCATTTAAAAGATGGGTGGAAAACTAGTAAAACTAGAAAACTAGTGAAAGGTTTGTTTCGTAATGGAAAAGAGCAAATTTTGAACAGACAAAAACTGTTATTTAACAGAAGTTAGTGTTAAAAGAAGGCTACATCATAATGGTGTTACACTAGAAAAACATATTTTTGATAGCTAGTGAGTACAGTAAAAGCAGTGTGCTAAAATATTCTTAGTTTCTACAATTTCTTACATTAATATTATTTCCTCTATATATCGATTATAATTTTATAATTGTTTCTAAATATAAAGCTGTATTTTAATCTTTGTGACAAGAGCACTGTGTATTGAAACGTATAATTCAAACAAAACAAGCGCTATTGTGCACCTTAACCTTATAATTATTGTTATAATGTTCAATACCATTAGTATCGGGCCGGCATGGCCAGGTGGGTAAGGTTCGTAATTCGAGTGTCGCGGGTTCGAATCCCTGTCGTACTAAACATGCTCGCCCTTTCAGTCGTGGGGGCGTGATAATGTGACGGTCAATACCACTATTCGTTGGTAAAAGAGTAGCCCAAGATTTGGCGGTGTGTGGTGATGATTAACTGCTTTCCCTCTAGTGTTATACTGCTAAATTAGGGACGGCCAGCGCAGATAGCCCTCAAGTAGCTTTGCGCGAAATTCAAACCAAACCCATTAGCAACCACATACTGCATCATATTACGTAACTTTGTTACAACACTTGATGTAAATAACACCAGTATCTAATACGATTAAATACAACATTCATGGTGTTCTTGTGCGATTTTTGAGTGACTTGTGTTGTCATTAAGAGATCTTGTAACCGACAAAATCAAGGTCCTGTAAGTAATTTCATGCTTTAATAGCTCAGAAAAAATGTTTTTATCAAGTCGAAAATTTTAGGGTTAAGATGTTTATATCGAGTCGAAAATTTTAGGGTTAAGATGTTTATATCGAGTCGAAAATTTTAGGGCTAAGTGATGGAGTTAATGATTCAGTTCTCGCGATGTCGTTCACAGCATAATTTAATATCTTTGTTATTACTCAATACTATTATTTAAAAAACAAACAAACTGCAAAATGTATTTTCAAATGTTTCATTGCTTTATAAGCAGCTTTCTGAAGCAACAGATGACCTGTAACTTTTATTGGATTTAATCGTCTCAATATCTTACTATAAAAGATAATGTTCATGATAATAGATTTTGAGCCAGTTTATGTACAACATGCATTTCGTTATGAGTTTAAGCAACTTTTGCATATTACGTTAAAAAAAGTATTTAACATAATTACTCTAATTTCCAAGTTTTCCAAATCTTAAACATTTGGAAAATTAAAAATTAGAGCAAACGCTCTGTGCTATTCCACATATTATACGGATTTATTGAAATATAGGAGTTTACAATAATTTTACACAAAAATTATACTGTCTCTGTTTATTCTAACTTCTTGCTCCTCAAATTATTGAACTGAATCCAAAATATAAAGAAATCCGAATCATTATCCATTTGTTGTTACGACAACTTATCCATTTATTGTTCTTGTTAAAATACTGTTATTATTCAAGATTAAAAGCTAACTGTAAAATATGGTTCTATAGGTTGTGTTTTTAAAATAATATGTGTTCGTTCTATGGACCCTATGGAATAGCTTGTTAATGTTTCCATTACTATGATTACGTATGATTAAGCCGTGATTAATTGTCGATTACTATACTTTTAAAAGTAGAAGAATTAGCATAATTCATTTTCTTGTCACTTTACACTGTTTGTATGAAATACATCAGATCTGTACTATTATAACGCAGTGGGTTAAGAATGTCTGTGTTGAAAGAACACGTGTATAATTTGTTGGCCTGTTTGATCGACGTGTCTACCGAATACGTCAGTTTTGTATTTACATAACATCTCTTACGTTATGGTAGATATTTATCGTTCGAAACAATACCACAGAAGAACAGAAATAATGCTCACGTTGTCTACAGGGTGTCTTTTAAAAAGCGTTGTTAACAGAAACCATGTTTGTTTTAGTTATCTACTGCCGATTTCACAAACGAGTTAATTAATTAATTAATATATTAAGACCATATATATATATAAAGAAATATAAAGTGCATAACAAGATGTTTTGTATATTTCCAGTTCCTTCTAATCAAAGGACATATACCCATGCATGTATGTTACACAAGAAAAGAAACGAAAAGTCTAAAATAGTTATATGAAATACAATTACAAATAAAGTTCGAAACTCACCAGTGTGTTGTTTGAATAAACATTAATATACAAGATTAATGGTTTGTAAGTAAAACTTAGTGTTGTGAGACTTACACGTTTGTGTACTGTAACTACACTAAATCAGAAACAGATTTTAAAGAGCTCAGAGCTGACTGTCCTTTCGTATCCAGCGGCAGTGTTTCGTTAACTATGTATTTTATTAAATTATGCGTCACGTGATAAAGAGCTCGTCAGTCGTTGGACTTAAAATTACTACATCCATGCTGTTTTATTCGCAGAGTTTAAGAACACTTAAAGATCAGGGAACTATGATTTCTCAACAGTTTGCTCTGTATCTTATCTCTTTTATTAAACTGGAATATTTTCTATATTTTCGTAAACGCTTTTCTTAAATATCCAAGTCCTTTCCTAAGAATTTACTGAAAGACGAAATAATTTTTTTTTCTTTTAGAATTAAGAGTAGTTTCTTCTCAGGGTTCGAATATTTGTCTCGAAACCAAAATTCATCGATCTTTGCTCTACCAGGCCTGGCATGGCCTAGCGCGTTAAGGCGTGCGCTTCGTAATCTGAGGGTCGCGGGTTCGCGCCCGAGTCGCGCCAAACATGCTCGCCCTCCCAGCCGTGGGGGCGTTATAATGTGACGGTCAATCCCACTATTCGTTGGTAAAAGAGTAGCCCAAGAGTTGGCGGTGGGTGATGATGACTAGCTGCCTTCCCTCTAGTCTTACACTGCTAAATTAGGGACGGCTAGCACAGATAGCTCTCGAGTTGCTTTGCGCGAAATCCCAAAACAAACAAACTTTGCTCTACCTTTTTATTGTCTTTCTTTTGGAAAGCAGATCAGTTGAAAATATAACCACACATAGACGCGTATCTACAACTATACATTTTAAAACAGCTTTAATTTGTTTCGTTTAAAAACGTGCAATCTAATGGCTTTGGTGAGAACTTCTATAGATCATGAAAATTTTTGCGAAATACTTAACACAGAGACATACTATAATAAACGTATTAATGTACCGTGTTTGTGACTCTTGGTGCTCGGTTGTCTTTGCTTATTTCCTTAACACGCAACAAAAAGAACTGTTTTTTTTTTTTCCTTTTTTTCCTTTTTTATTTCAGGAAATGAAAGTAATAAATACATCTACATACACACACATATATAGGATCCAGTCAGAGAAGAAGCGATTTTTTATTATGTTTCCTCAAACCGTATAAACTGGAAAGGCTGAGCTGATTCTATTGCTCTGGTCACGTAGCTATAAAAGCCATCCAATGCTCGATTAGGTCGGAATTGTAATTTCCATACGATAAGTGATTCAAACTCTTTTTCCAATATGAAAGTCATCGAGAATGCTAAGGATGGAAAGCAATTGTTTTATAGCATTTACATGCAGTGTCGTGTCATTAAGTCATACTAGTACATTTTTAAATCATCATGACGCGTGTGGGTATTGTCTTATATATCCAAAAAAATGTTTCTGTATGTTTCTTCTAATATATAGCTGCTACGTAGTATTTCGTTCTAGAATGAATTTAATACATATACATATATATATATATATATAGAAAATTAAAATATATTCTAGGGTAAGAAGAGAGAACCTACAACGACAAATCCTTCATGATATTCGTGACGCCATTGTCTCAAGTTACAATACTCGAACCATAGGCCTTAAAATACACTTTCTTATTTACTGTGTTGCATTTCTTATTAAAATATGCAGCGATTAATACATTCTCTCTATTTTATCTTTTTGAAACGCGTGACTTAGAAAAGCGAGCATTGTTATCAGTAATAAGTGACCACGACTAGCACCAATAACTCATTCATTGCGTGGCATACACCCATATAGGTTATCAAACTGTCATCTAGATCATAAATGGTTTTCAACGTCTCCTAACCAGAACCTGATATCGGGTTTATTCTTGCTACTTTTGATTTTTGATCGCTTACGGAGGCTTTGATGATGGAGAAAAGTGTAATCATAGTTCGAATCCGAAAAGAAATGTTATTGTTGTTATATTCTACACCGAAAACAACAACAAACAAACCAGTTCACCAGATATGAAACATTCCGTTCCCAGTAATTAATAATAAAATTAAGATGTTTTAATTAGAATTAATTAATTAATTAATCAAACAGCAGATGTCGCGATGAAATTAATTATTCCTATGATACATTTTCACCTATATAAGTATAAATACTTATAAATTCGCCTAAAGATACATATACATATATCTATAGAAACACAGAAGTAATGGATCAAACACCTTATTCATCTATACGACAGAGAAAATTAAAATAATGTCATATTAAGCTTTGAGGGAAGAACAATTCTTAATATTAAAAACTAAAATCACCGCCAGAGAAGCTCAGTCATAAGCTGTTTGGCCAGGTGATTAAGGCACTCGACTCGTAATCAGAAGGGTCGCGGGTTCGAATCCCCGTCACACCAAACATGCTCTCCCATTCAACTGTGGGGCGTTATAATGTGACGGTCATTCCCACTATTCGTTGGTAAAAGAGTTGACGGCGGGTGGTGATGACTGGCTGCCTCCCCTCTAGTTTTAAATTGCTAAACTAGGGACGGCTAGCGCAGATATACCTCGTGTAGTTTTGCGCGAAATTCAAAAATAAGCATATACTGTTTATTGTTTCAGTCATCCAAATCCAGGTTAAAATCAAAGAAAGGTTTCTTATTATGAGTGTAGAATTGGTATATAAAAAAGACAGCAACATTAGATATTTTTTATAAAGAAATGTGACGTATTTAGACAATTGAGTTATGAGTTTCAACTTCAACTGATTAGAGATGTTAGTTTTGGGCGAAAACGAAGCTTTGATACTTTCAATAAAGTTCGAGAAATAGATTCCGTGAGGGACAAAAAGAAAAATGCGTCTTCCGTGAAGAAGAGAAAAGAGGTTTTATATATCACAAGTTGGTTTACAGTTTTGTGCCCAGTCAAGGGAAGGGTAGAGTTGTTGTTTTGAATTAAGCACAAAGCTACACAATGGGTTATCTATGCTCTGCCCACCACGGGTATCGAAACCCGGTTTTTAGCGTTGTAAGTCCGCAGACATACCGCTGAGCTACTGGGGGGCTAAGAGGAGAGAGGCACGTGCTGATAAGTCACATAAGCACATTTATGTGTTTTATTACTCATCCGTGTCCAAAGGTAAATGACTTCAAATCTTTGTCTATAGTAAAGCAACAGATGCGCTACGAAGAAGACCATAAACTATGCTGATGTTTGAGATTGTATGCCAGAACTTACTGCACGTCCAGTCGTGTAAGTAAAGTGGTGTACTGTAGTCTAGGTGATGTAAAATAATGTTACCGCTCTACCTGTTAAAAAAACAAAAATGCAACATTTGGTTGTGATGTTGTCTGACCAATAAACAAGTTAATTAGAGGTGTTTCTTACCTGGAAAGGCGTACATTTGATTCGGTAATATTCAACAGTAAGCGATACACAAAGAAAGACGCACGTTACTATCAAGATCCGATCTTCTTGCAAGTGCCGATATCTTACTGAATAAGCCGCCTTCTAGAGACCTTGCGATTTAAGCGAGATCGTGTGAGCAAGCCCTTGACACACCATACTGTTAGCTCTGTAGTGATTATGTCTGGCTGGAAACAGAAATGTGTTTCTTGTAGGTGTTGCAGTTTAAGGCTGTTTATTGTACAGAATATACTGGGAACAATGGCGAAGATAAACATACATTCGAGTTCCACACTTAAGTTGCAAAAGAACCACACCAGAACTTGCCAGTTATATGAATGATATTTTAATACTTCGAGTTGTTCTACACTTGACATTTCAAGGTAAAAATCATAACTTATTCGCTCGCTTCTAAATTAGCTCAACAAGCAGTCTTTGTTTTGAATACTTTACGAATTCATTAAATCATGTGATACTAAGCTCAACAGACGTTCGTATGTAAATCAATTATAAACAAATACTTGAATAACACTTTTCTTACTGTTAGCTTTTCAGCAAGATATTTTAACCGTTTCCTATTAATTGCTTGCTCTTGAAAACTCTATTTAACTCTAGTTTTTAACACGATAACCCATTAACTGTAATGCTATTCGATGACATAAAAACACTTTTAATAATAATTTGGAGCACTTTAATTTACAATAAAACAAGATCCTTATTCATAGCGTGCTATACTATATGATAAATAAAACAAGCTACTTTGTAGTTACGTATAATAATGAACTTGTGTATACTATAACCATTCATGTTTTGATTATTCCCCGTTTTCTTAGATGATGCGAGACAAGATACCTTTAATAGACTAAACAGTTTGAATATCTTTTCGAGAAAGATACGCTACGGAACATCCAGAAACTGTTGCTCTGAGAAAATAATGTTGAAATATGATTAAAATCACCCCCAACGGGACTGTAAGGCTCTGTTATGGAGAAATAGAAGTCGCGCAGTGAAAATTATGTACACTGAGGAACACTTAAACTAAGTAATCAATATAGCAGTCCTCAACATTGGGAGAGTGCGTACAATCAACGGGTTATAAGGAAAAATTAGATGCATTTTTTTTCCTACTTTCAATTTAAGGTAAATGAAAAAAATTAATATGTTTAGAAACCCTTTTAATTTACCCGGTATTTTTTTATTACACACAATCGTCAGTGAATTTACCGCGTTTTAGAATATGTGAATATATATATATATTTTTTCTTCCTAAATAATTCACTAAGTGTACAGAAAAATGTACACTTTAAAAAGAATCTACGAAGTTTTTCAGTGAATTAAAATAAATGTGTGTTACAGTTAAAGCATATTTCTGATCGCTAGATATATTCGTGACATACGAACCCAGTATACATTCTCTTTTATATTATTTCGATATAAATCATTGGTGATAAAAAAAAATATTGGTTAAAAATTTTAACCAATCTAAACAGAATGACCTCGTCTCTGAATTACGCTCGAAACGCGTATTTGTAAATGATAAAATTATTACAGTTATACTAGTGGGATTCTTAATATTAGTTTTAGAAGAAAAAATGTAATTTTAACTGAAATTATCAGAGAGATAATATTACACAATATTTTTACGTTGTTAAATTACCATTGATTTAAAATGTTTTCAATTTTCAAGGAAAATAAATTAATCAAATTTTGTAATAATGATAACAGTAAAACACAACAACAAAAAACAGGTCGGTGCCTAACAAATTACTCCATGTCATTTATCTTCTTAAAAATATTACTTGAGTGCAAGGAGAAAATAGTATGTCGTAAACATAAAAAATTACTCTTTGAAACAAAGATCTCAGTGTTAAAAGTATAAATTCTTTGAGATATCTATAAGTTATACGACACTTACCTTGTAAGTGTAATATCCTGATGTAACAAAAGCTATCAAAATCAGGTTATGTTAAGTTTAAAAGAAGAATGTATTATTTCACTCTAAGATGTATGCCGTCTTACACCTTCTAACCCTACTAATGGCCATCAATAGTATTTACTACAAGTTCGAGTGGCGGCGTCTCAAGTCTGTTTAAACCCTTCCTTCATGAAACTCCCTCGTGCGGAGTGGAAGAGTGCTTTGGACAAAGTGATGTTTTTAGAAGCAGACATATTTGTTAACCCCACTATCTCACTAATATTGATTTTTCGTAAAACATTAACGGCGTTATTTTGATTGTATTACTGTACTGAGGAGATAAATTAATTGATTAACACGGATACTGTATATATATATCTATGTACACGTACGAAACAATATCACGGCTTCTCTACCAGTCTTGTAAATAATTCATTTTGTGTTGTAAAATAGTTTAGTGACCACATTTCTCTTGAATTTTGTAGAGAACTTAAGAAAATTGAGATAAACAAACACTTAGCCAGCTAGTTATTGTCTGTAATGCGGTACTGAACTTTCTGATAAGAAAACGCTTATAATGAAATGAATGTTGAGGCCTCAGTTGATAAAAACAATATTTCAAGTATAAAATTAAACTGTTAAGCTTAGGTGTAGAAAATAACTCTCTGATATTGTCAGAAGTCACACTTTTTGCTCTTACTGTATAACAAGGGAAAAAAATTTCCAAACAAAACTGTGTATTATCTGCTTATATTTGCTAACGTTATTTTTTAATATTATGCGTTGCATCTGTATTAGTACCATAAATTGGAAGGGGGAGAAAAGAGTTCTGTTTCAAAGATCTGTCGTGACGTTTAACATCTTAACATTATTTATGACAGTCGTTTCAAGCTCAGCCTCGTCTCTGTATCACTCCGCAACAAAATGGCCGTCAATCAAAACAACTGAGAAGGCGTACACTAAAAAGAAATGTAGATGAAACGTGTTACGAAATTAAGAATAAGAAAACTATTTAGATTATAAAAATAATGTCATGACAATCGTCACTTAATATTAGTTCCATCTCTCTGTACGTGTAAGAGAAATTGAAGTTAGAATAGATTAAATTATTAGTTGTGATAGAATTGACACAGATTCAAGTCTTGCTGAACTGTATAATAACATCTTTCTTTTATCTTTGATTTTTTTCAGTAACTGATTAAATTACAGAAAAAACTCCCATCTACCGGAGAAAGACTTCTATTTACAAGCGTAAGTGGTTTTCGTTTTATTTTAAAATGACACATGTTATTCTTGCCAGAACACAAAAAAAAATCTTTATACCCTTTGAATGCTGTTTCCCTCCACATTTAATCTAGATTAAGTAGTAAATCTACGCATTATTATTTCACGCATTATTTTCTAATACATAACGACGTAATATTTTCATACACGTGCTTTCCACGTAAGCGCAATTATTTTTATGCGAGGCTTCTTTGTCCTGGTTTTAAATTTTTAAAATACGTTCACTAATACTGAGAAACGCATCTTTGACAAAGCCTCGGTAAACCCGTAATTCTTGACTCAGTGAACGTTTGCTTCATGAAATATTTAAAAAGGTTTCTGCAGATTCGGGTATTAAACCCAACCGTTAGGCGATCATTCACTTTAAACCGAATAAAAAACACAAACAAACAAAGCACGTTAATAAAGCATAAAAATGTGTGAACTGAGGTCATCTCAAAACGAGGTCTTCAGCTACTTGAATTAAATTACTGTATTTCAGTCACAAAGATATTTATAATTGAAATTGCATGATTAACACGGCTTTCTTTTTTTTTTAAACAAATTGCAATGAGTTTCTATGTTCGTTATAAGTGTTAAAATTGGCTTTAAACTCTCAATATAATATGTTTTTTTTACAACACTGTAGGGCCACATTAAGTCCGCAAAGACTGAAATTAATATATTCTTGTTCAAGCTTGAGGATCTGGCTACTATGTCGTTAGGCGTAAGCCTACGTATGTCAGATTTTCTTGACTATTATAATCTCAGGTGTGTCTTACTTCAGTGAGTTGGTTTTGACTTACAGGTGTAATTGGCAAGGTGTAAACGTCTCTTTATTCTATTACCTTAAGTGGTGTATTTTATGGTTATGGACAACCAGTACCAGGTGATGAGAGATATATTTTTATGGGCGTGACTTATGTTTCTTTACAATAAGAACAACCCCATCATTACCACGTACAAAAGAAACGCAAATCCTAATGAAAAATTACGTGTGTTTTTTTTATGGAGAAATATCTCAATTAGTGCTATCAGTGTTTGATATCAGTGTATGACACACGTATTTACGTTTTAATAGTGTTAAATTACTTATAAATAACAGTTTGAATCAGCTGCTAAAGATAATGTCACTCTTAAAAGGAATTATTACTTCTTAAACATAGTCTCACCTTAATTTATGTTTTACTGTTGCAATAAACATCATAACATGACGTGGTTAGTAAGCCTTGCCTTTATTTTAATTGTTTTGTTACAATAAACATCATAAAATGAGCTAACTGCCACAGTCTTACCTTTGTTTCAATTGTTCTGTTACAAGGAACATCGTAACATGATAGCAATAGTAGGGTTATAGTTATGTGTTTTGATAGGAACACTATTATTGAATATTATTAAATAACTTTAAACTTTTAGTCGACTGTCGTCTTTTGTCTCAATTTATTCGTAAAACAAAAATAAACATCTTGTGTTACAATCAGGAAATTTTACAAGTAGCGCGAAAATATGAACAAATGGATGTTCAATATTTTGTAAAGCATTTTACTATTCGCAGCAGTTTCATCCATGTTTACGCAAGTTATCAACCATTTATATATATATATACAGGTACTAACTACCCTTGCGGCTCATACAGTAATTACCGTATTGTGCATTAAAGGTATTTTTCCAGGACTATTAAGTTCTGTATTAAGACAAGTTGAACTGATTGAATTAAATCAGCAATGTCTATGAATATAAACGTCTACGTCATATAATTGCGTTCAATCATTTCTAAGTGACAAATAATCTAATGTTATGGGTTTACATTAAAATACAAATCACTTAGGGTAAATATGTAGCTGACTATTTGCTTCTAAAGCCCGCACGTGCATGGTGTGATCTGAAACAGCATGTAAATGTACACTGTTGGACATTTTACAAGACTAAACCCGAACTGCACTGTGTTAGTGGTAGGTAAGTAATAATTTCCACTTGTCTCTCATTTTTACACTACTAGTGACACAAAGCACTTCTCAATTACATTTTACGATTCTTGTTCCAATAAGGGCGATCTAAATCTAAACAGTTTCGTTCTCAGTTAACTGCTATAGAAAGACACATATACAATTTATCGATAGTAAAGGTTACTGTAAGAGGATTACCGTTTGTGGCTCTTTTATTGGCACTAAATCAAATTTTATCACTTCTTCTGAGTAAATATGGTGTTTTAAACATATGCAGATATTAAAAAGGCCAAAAAAAAAACGTTTCGTACGGAATGACTTTTACCTTACGTTCGCTAACACAGACACTAAACAAATAAAATAATGAAAATACCTGAAACTGTCTCATGCCGTGTTAAATTGCATCGTACGTTCGATAGCTCGGATACAAAACAACGGTTAACACAGAACATAAACATAAACATGTTGTTGTTACTCACATAAACATCAGTATTTTTACCAGCCATCTTTTCATAGTATTTAAGCAGCATACAATATTACAATATGTTCATAATATTAACTGTTTACAGTATACAATATTACAATATGTTCATAATATTAACTGTTTACAGTATACAATATTACAATATGTTCATAATATTAACTGTTTACAGTATACAATATTACAATATGTTCATAATATTAACTGTTTACGGTATACAATATTACAATATGTTCATAATATTAACTGTTTACAGTATACAATATTACAATATGTTCATAATATTAACTGTTTACAGTATACAATATTACAATATGTTCATAATATTAACTGTTTACAGTATACAATATTACAATATGTTCATAATATTAACTGTTTACAGTATACAATATTACAATATGTTCATAATATTAACTGTTTACAGTATACAATATTACAATATGTTCATAATATTAACTGTTTACAGTATACAATATTACAATATGTTCATAATATTAACCGTTTACAGTATACAATATTACAATATGTTCATAATATTAACTGTTTACAGTATACAATATTACAATATGTTCATAATATTAACTGTTTACAGTATACAATATTACAATATGTTCATAATATTAACTGTTTACAGTATACAATATTACAATATGTTCATAATATTAACTGTTTACAGTATACAATATTACAATATGTTCATAATATTAACTGTTTACAGTATACAATATTACAATATGTTCATAATATTAACTGTTTACAGTATACAATATTACAATATGTTCATAATATTAACTGTTTACAGTATACAATATTACAATATGTTCATAATATTAACTGTTTACAGTATACAATATTACAATATGTTCATAATATTAACTGTTTACAGTATACAATATTACAATATGTTCATAATATTAACTGTTTACAGTATACAATATTACAATATGTTCATAATATTAACTGTTTACAGTATACAATATTACAATATGTTCATAATATTAACTGTTTACAGTATACAATATTACAATATGTTCATAATATTAACTGTTTACAGTATACAATATTACAATATGTTCATAATATTAACTGTTTACAGTATACAATATTACAATATGTTCATAATATTAACTGTTTACAGTATACAATATTACAATATGTTCATAATATTAACTGTTTACAGTATACAATATTACAATATGTTCATAATATTAACTGTTTACAGTATACAATATTACAATATGTTCATAATATTAACTGTTTACAGTATACAATATTACAATATGTTCATAATATTAACTGTTTACAGTATACAATATTACAATATGTTCATAATATTAACCGTTTACAGTATACAATATTATAATATGTTCATAATATTAACTGTTTACAGTATACAATATTACAATATGTTCATAATATTAACCGTTTACAGTATACAATATTACAATATGTTCATAATATTAACTGTTTACAGTATACAATATTACAATATGTTCATAATATTAACTGTTTACAGTATACAATATTACAATATGTTCATAATATTAACTGTTTACAGAATACAATATTACAATATGTTCGTAATATTAACTGTTTATGTATATTTTTATTTTACACATTGCACGAACAGAAAATGAATTCATGTTATAGTATTCCAACCGAACTAATAGTCCAATAATCTTTATATAGACAAATATCCTAAACCGCTTAATAACATTTGTAATTTTAAGTGTATCAAAATAATGGGTTGGCCTTCTTTAATTTTGTTTTCGTTTGCGTGTTTAATTTAGACAGCTTGCTCAGAGAAACAAGTAATTAACTGTAAATGTTACGACATTTAAAATTACATTAAAATGTCAGGCTATTTCAGAGACACATTGTTTGAAATAAATCGTAAACTTTCGAAAGTGTTGTTCTCAGATTGAATGTTATAGTAAGGGTGAAAAGTTCATTATTCCTTAGTACCATACGTGCACTCACAGTTCAGTATATTGTATACGTGATCCATTTAACCTTTACATGCCTATCCG
The DNA here is from genome assembly GCF_004210375.1 of Tachypleus tridentatus. NCBI lineage: Eukaryota > Metazoa > Arthropoda > Merostomata > Xiphosura > Limulidae > Tachypleus > Tachypleus tridentatus. Next base: position 27,045,602 of record NC_134835.1, read on the forward strand.
AACTTCATGTTTATTTATGAAAGTTTCAGTGATACATATTTATGTGTTACGTATATTACTTAAGAGTCCTGTTTACAGTGCAAACATCAGTTGTTAGTTACAGTTGTAATTTGCACTCTGGCTTTCGGCAGTTTGGCTTGTTATGAATTAGAACAGTTGTTTCTTATATTTTGAATAAAAGAAAATTAAACAAGTAAAAACACTGTTGTGATGTAATATATATAAAAATTACACATAGTTATTTCTTCGACAAGAACTTATAGATTAGATATAACCATTTTTTCTACGAGGACTTAAAGATTAGATCGTCTCTTAATCGTTTCTTTTACATTCGTTTAAAGATTAGGCATAATCGTTTCTTCTGCATGGATTTAAAGATTAGGTATAATCGTTTCTTCCGCACTAATTTAAAAATTAGGTATAATCGTTTCTTATAAAAATACTTTATAATTTAAGTTTGTCTGTTTCTTTTATTCTGTAAGGACAGAAGATTTTAGTTAGGCCTACAAATACAGAGAGTTATTAAATTAATTTGCAAGACTATTTAAGTCTGTGCAGGATATAAACATGTATGTTTCCTGTTCGTTAAACCAGCTGGTTTTCATGTTAACAAAGTACCATAACACACTTCATTCATTTATGCTCAGTGCTTAACACGAGTTCTTTTTTAGAGATAACAATTAGATTTTAACACTCGTGCACGTCCTATTTTCATATACTTTATATATTTCGTTTTACTTTGAACGGAAAACTCGAAATGCGTTGTGTACTTATATCGATGCCTTAAACAGGCCTCCGAAAATAAGTATTTTAAGGCTTATTTTTCGAGTTAATATTAACTGTGTCTTCAAATGCTGTGTTACATTTGCCTCACAGTCCGTAACTCAATAAAACGCAGTTAATGACTTTGCGTAAAATAATTTTTAGTGCTCATTACTCAGAACTGTTCTATCATGGCGCCAAAACGTCTGGTTCCGAGTTTATACAGACGTATCTAATTATAATGTTCAGTTCTCTCTCTTCGTTTTTGTTGTTTTGCATTAACTATTTGCTTGCGACATAAATTTTTTGAAAAATGAATACGTACATGTAGTAACGCACACGTATTCTCCATGTTTACATATACGTATGGAAATATTAATACCTAAGCAGCTCGAAATTGTAAGCGAAACGAATTCTGCTTTAACTTTCCAGTAAGCTACCAGTGCACGGTTGTTGCACTTTATATCGAAAAGTTCTGCATATTGTGAGCAAACAATTCTGAATATATGTATATGTAAGTGCGCATGCATGTTTCCATCTGCTAAGTTTTAAATTCAAAGTCGGAAGTACTCTAAAATTGGTCTCATATGCCAATCTGCAATATATTCGTGAACTTTTTTATGCTTATTTTGAATTATTTTAGACTTATGTTTTGCTTGAAGTGTCCATCTTCTATTTTTATTAAGAAGTATTTCATGTCGTTTGTTTGAATAACTGTTATATAGACTTTCTGAGTAACCTATACATTTCAAGTTATGGGTACAATTACTTTACTTCGATAAAAAAGTGAATAACAAAGTAAAATTTTAATGCGATTGAATCTTATATAGCGTACTGAACAGTTAAATCTTAATGTAATTCACATCTAAGTCATGCTTGAAACCAAGTGTCTGGCAATGTAATGCGTGCTTGTCTGCCTAAACTTAGAAAATTTACAAAGTGAATCAAACACCAAGTGCATTAAATATAAAACGGTCAATTTTTATAATTCAAATCTCTTTTTGTTTCTATTTTATGACTCATAAACGCATCTCTTTTTATTTTCCCTGAAGTCCAACAGCTTCAGATATCTGTCAACTGCCTATACAATGAAGTACACAGAGATTATCTTATAAATAAACTTTACAGTATCTCTTTAAAAGACACGGTAATAGATTATTAAATATTTGTTACGATAACTGTCGATTAATACACTAGTTTATAATGATAGTTTAAAAGATAATTTGGTGTGGTAGAACGCTGACACCGAGAATAAACATTATTTGTGATAATAAATTAGAAACAGTAGAAACTTTTAGGAATCTCGCTTACATATTTGTTTATTTACCGTTATTTAATATTGTCATTAATTTTGATCAAAGTACACATAGAAAATAAAACTACATAGATCCAGAGGGATACCATGCACATATACAAAGTGTAGTTAGTTTAATTTTGATATATTTTAGTTAGAATCATTCCAACTCAATAAGCCAAACTACTCTTGTAAAACTTTGTCTTATTTTAATAGCGACTGCCGTCAAACTTTACAGTCTCCAAGAATGCAGGCTTTCTCATTCAACAGTTTCGCGGTTCGGATACGCTACCAGTTTTCACTCTGTTACATATTTTTCTTAAGCGGCCCTTAGGTGAGCACTCTACGCGGAGATTCATGATTTTGGAAAGGCCTGATATCACATCGAAGCTCACGGTAGCTTCCTCGGAGAGTTTAGGGAGAGTATGATAGTTTATCTGTTTTAAATGTTATGCAAAGTATCGCTCGCCGAACTTATTTTACAAGACAGCCGATTGAAATACATTGCCTAACCTTAAAGATGGACCCTCGTGAAACATCTATTTTATGGAGCCATAAAGATAGTTACATAATTTGAAATACCCACGTGACGGGTAGGCGTGCCTAGTTCCTACTGTTGTGGTCGTTTCGAACGATACTGGAATGAAAACAAAATTAATAATGTTTTAAAATTTGGAGAGAGCTTTTTTTCCTGTTTTAATAACTAAATATTAAACAAAGTAATTCGATGATTAGGCTTAAGACCTTTTAAAGGAAATAATTTCAATAGACATGTTATAGCTTGCCCAAAAACTAATAAAATGGTGAGTACTGATGTCCCACATTTTGAGAATGAACGTTACAAAGTTACTCGCTTTCTAGCGTTTCACACTTAACGTTAAACGTTATATGTTGGAAATCATATCATATTAACTATTGCACGAATTATTTTGTATCGTAAGTGAAGGTAGAACACACATTTTACCTTAAAAAGTGTTTGGATAAAAAAAACGTTTTTGAATCAAAGCTGCGTATATACCCTAGCTTCCATTTAACAAGACACTTGTGCTTAAAATTGAACTATAAAACAATTAATGGTTGATTGGTTATTTCGGTTAACAACCACGAACACGATTGAATAAATCAGCGTATTTGATTATCTTAGTGATGTTTGTAACGTGATGACAACGATAAAGTAAGTTATTACCTATTAATGACTTAAGTATCAGCCGGTGGTGTACTGCGAATAACAATATGTCTGTCGTGTAAATAACTACCGTCATAACATTTAATGGCGGTTTTAAGACTTTCACATTAACAACGAATTAATACGTTTCTGTTCAGCTTGTGGCTGTGAAGGAGATTTACCTTATAAAGGATTAAATGGTTTAAATACTCATATTTTCATGATTTTAAAGCGACATCTAATGACAGTTTAATTCGTTAGTCATTCGACCTCAGATTCGCATTACATACGTCGGAATTACTGATTTAATGACGTCACATAAATGTTACCATGGTGCTTTTACGACTTTAATCCGTTTGTTTATCCCATATAACACTGAAGAATGGTTGTCGTGGTACGAATTTATTGTAGTTTATAAAGTCAAACTTTATATTTCATGTTACGACGTAGTTTTCTGGTATACCAACGAATACTTTGTATTTCTTATTGCGGCATGGTTTTCTTGGGATATCAATGTATACTTTGTATTTCTTATTGCAGCATGTGTTTTTTTGGTATACCAATGTATTCTTTGTATTTCTTATTGCGGCATGGTTTTCTTGGCATACAAACGTATACTTTCACACAAAAAATACTCTTTCTGATGAAGGTAAGCTAAGAGCTTACTATTCCGGTATCTTAAAATAACAGACTGCCTATATTTAACATGAAAGATATGCCTAGAAATGCTCTGTTATTGTTTACACTATCGAAGTTCTAATTACAAAGGAAAACAATATAGATATGAGATTGTTTTCAAAATGAAAACACATTAGATTATTATGTGTCTGCGTACTGTTCTTTCGAATTTCTTATAAAGAGAGATGACAACAGAATGGTTGACTACTCAGTAAGATGTGATACGGTGGTTATCTACTGTTATACAATTGATGACAAGATAGTTATCTGATGTAGTATTTGAAGGTTGTTGGTTGTCTGCAGGGTTAAGTAATGAGATAACAGTTTGTTGCGATAACTGAGCTACCTATTTCATTGTAAGCTTCAGGTTAAGATGTGCATGATGAAGTAATGAAAAGTAATTTGGGTACTTACTGTGATAAAGAATGATATACCGAAGGTGTCCGGTTAACATGATACAACCAGTGTAAGATGCAGGAAATCTGATGTATTAGCTGTGAGTAAGTGGCAAGTTATTGAGCCACATGTACTTTAAACATTACACTACTGAACTACAAATACACGAAATATCACATGCTATACTTAGCTACCTATACACTAAAGATCAAGCTATTGAATAGCCTATACATTAAAGATCAAGCTATTGAATAGCCTATACACTAAAGATCAAGCTATTGAATAGCCTATACACTAAAGATCAAGCTATTGAATAGCCTATACATTAAAGATCAAGCTATTGAATAGCCTATACACTAAAGATCAAGCTATTGATCAATACTTATAACGCCATATTTCACTAAAGTGACTAAAATGCAGAATATTAAGGTATCTTAAACATGAGCCAGATATGGCTGAATATTTGGCTACCTATATACAGATATGACACTTTAAAGTTTGTGGTTCATATCCATACATTATGCTAAGTCCAGATGATGGCTTTGATAGATTAAATCAAACTGGACAATTGTAGTAGACTGGCTACTGTTTAATTTATACCATTATACGAGATACTGGCTAATATTAACAGTTACAGTAAAGTGCCTACTTTTTACATTTGTATTAGACTGTGTGAAGCTGACGGTATCTATTTAGCCTATTTAGTGTTCAAGCTATATAAGTTAATATTAGTTGTGAACATTTACACTTAAAAATAATTATTCAAGAACATAGAACTCTAAACTGGTTGGTTTTCATTGCTACTAATGAGACAGTGATTAATTATTCCAATGGATTTGTTAGTTGGTTGTGTACTGCAACCTTTGACTATTACAACCTTAATTATTATAATTACAGTTCGATTGTTTTTTATATATATATCCTTGCATTAAAACTAATCTAAACACGCAAAAATATATATATATGTTTAAATTATTGTATGCATTTTGTTCTTTACTAAAACAAGAAAACATAAATATCATAAAATAAACAACATTTTATGATTTTGTCGACTAACTTGAAGTGGTTACAATACCTAGGTTTATGCTTTTAGCTTGCACTGTGTTTACATGATTTGAAATACTTCAAAGGCACAGATTACAATTGCCTTAGTTTTTATATCTACATCTGATTTATAGATATTTCAATAAATATAATACATTATTCATTACATTATTATAAACAGCTTTATTATTACTATAAAGTTCTAAATTATTAGCAAATAAATTCATGATTATAGAATATACTTTCGATGAGCAGTTAAACCGAAAATCATTTGAACAAAACGGGCGGCTAATGAAAGAATATGTAAAGCTTATAACGCCACATAGTGGGAAAGGCATGAACTAATTTTGCAGTTCGAAGATTTTTGTAATTTGTTTCTCAGAAATGAAAAATTGTTACGATAACAACGACTCTTCACTGTTGATTGACGTGATAGTTTCGGACAATGTAACGAATGTTTCTTAATATTATTTACTAATCAAAGTGAAGGTTGTAAGTTATTACTGGAAGAAAATAAAAACAAACTTATCTACAACATTCCTTGTTCAATCTTTTGTAATATAACTTATTTTTAACGATACGTCTCTTAATACCATGTGTTAACTACGTAATAAACTTCAGGGTAATGGTAATAAATTTATGAAGAAGACTAAATATTTCGCGTTTTAAAATACGTCAGGCTGAAAAAAAAAACAATCAGCATAATATATCGTAAAGGATCTGCCTTCAGTTGAATTTTATTAATTATGATAAAATTTAAAATGGAATATAAAAAAAACACGTGAAATTATACTTATATAAACCATGTTTTGGGGTGAAACTAAAGTCTAAACAACATCCACTTGACACTAAAATGACCGTGGTTTTTGAAATAGGTGATGTTTATGATACTCAAGTGAATTCAAAATTTGTAACGAAACGACGTTATTTAAAAAATACGACACATTCATTGTACATGTTATTCATCAAAAATTTCTTAACATATTTGTTGTACGTTTATGTTAAGTTTCAGTGAAATTACAAACGAAGTCTAATCCAAGTTGAATATTTTCTAGGAAATGCATACAATTATTTTTTAGTTAGAAAGGGGTATAAAAAAATATGGCACGTGCTATTCAGTTCATTACACGAGATCTTCTGGCTAAACTCTGTTTTGTTTTTCGTAATTGCTAGAGACAAACAGTTCCTTGTTTCCTTCAGAATTCCTGACCACACTTAGAAAGTGTTTGGTTTTAACACTAGTTGATTTACATGGGAGGTTTATAATGGTTGTTTTCAAATAAAATTATTTTGATTAACTAAAAAACTCCAGATGAGAAAGTTGAGTTTATAATAGTATCAGATGAAAGAATTTCCAAGAAAACTGACAAAATAAAAATAATAAATAACATACAAATGAGCTTCAGGCTTAAGCAATGTGTTTAAAAGTATTAAAATTGTTTTGACACGTTATTAGATCTAATGCACTTAGTTCAAAACAGTTCTATAATGATAACCTACACAAGTGTTATAAGACACATGCAGCACAGTACTGGATTTAGAAGTCGTGTTTTTGTCTTAGTATACGATACGTAACTAAACAATGTACAATAGTGAATGTTATTGAAACAATTCTACCAATGGTAATGAACCTGTGACATTTTAAAATCTTGGATAGCAATATTTCAAAAGTATACCTCACCCTGTTTTATCTAGGCGCTTTAACAACTGTTCATGATAGTGTAAGTTAAATGACACATTTTTAAGTTCACTACTTTAAGGAACTGCTGTATCGATATTCATATACCTCAGATAAATAGGGCACTAGAAAGGTAGAATTTTGAATTATGGTGTCAAAGAAATAAGTTTTCCATATAACACATTTCTTAATGTGAAAAATAAGAAATTGTGACCAGGTCCCTGGAAACAAAAAAATTTCGTTCATTTGTGCATAACAACAAAAACGAAATACAAATGAATCAGTTACATAATTTATGCAACAGCTGAATAAAAGCTGTTTTCTGCTTAGAGACTGAGGTCCTGCTTAAGGAACATGTGAAGACAAAATTATTTCAAGACTCTTTGGTTGAACGTCTTTCACTAAACTTTCGACCAACATCCCTGACAGTTCTAGTTCAATTTCAAGAGAATCAGATTTGGTTATAAGAAAACAACAGTATGATATCCAACAATAGTGTTAACACAATTACTTGACTATAATAAATGTCACTTATTTCAATGTATATCACAAAATGCACAGCATGCAAAACTTGAAAACAAGACGAAGTTAATGTGTGATTAAAATGCCTAAAACGTTCAGTTTTCTGCTAGGTTTACCTCAATTACTTGTGATACTCTGTGATATCCATTACGTTATGTATAAGGAGCTTACTGGAATTGGAAACTCAGCTGCTCAAAGTCAACTGCAGTGTTTTTGTTGTCTCAGACCCCTGTTTGACTTTCCAGAATATTCAATAATGTTTTGTGTTTTTTTGTAGGTAAATATTGACATGCTGGTTTAGTTCCACCAGACGTCTTTCCTGACCAAAACGAATGAATAAATATTAGTTACAGTAAAGCTTGCAAACGATTCGTTTGTTTTAGCCCAAAGCCGCATTGGTCTATCTGCTGTGTCCCTCGTGGGAAATCGAAGCCCGAATTTTGTAAATGCAGTGCCGACCCACGGGGGACACTCCATATCGGAGACACAGTTTTAGTTTAAAAAGTGTGAAGCATTTTGTATAATTATTGCACACGGACATGTGGTATTTCAGATTAAACTAGTTTTAGTTTAAAAAATGTGTAGCATTTTGTATAATTATTGCACACGGGTATGTGGTATTTCAGATTAAACTTTGCATTTTAAAACTTTAATTTTTGTAACATTTGCAAAATATAACAGAACACGTTTTCTTCAATAAAACACACTGATAAGCGAAAGCATTACTTTGTTCATGTTGTTAGAGTGAAATGAAGAATCACTTCTATTATTCTCAACCAAAATTACTTTTCTAGAAGAATGAGATCTTAAACCAAATAAGATCAATATTATTACATTACTATTCATAAAATTAGCTCTTACAGTTACATAACATGCAGCATACAGTTAAAAACTCTTATATTACCACAAAGCATCACAATAAAGTGATAATCAGGAAACAGTGTGATATGGTTTACATAACTTGTAATCAGTATATCATTACTAAAGTGTAGAATATGTCATAAGCGTGAGAAATTATTGAACTGAGTTTAAGAACGCCTAATGTAACTAGAAATTAGAAACAAATTAACATGATATGAAAATAATAGCCGTGATATATATCTTATTTAAAAACCTTTAAATCCTTATTATCATCGTATATCAGTGGATAAAGTGCTTTAGGACGCTACAATACGATTTTTGTTTTGGTTTATTTGTTTACATTTACTTACAGCTCAACTGATTTTACCATAATGCCACTGTCAAGTAACACAAGGAGTCCAGGTTCTGTTTTTATATGGACCGTATATATATATATATAAAACGAGTGAACGATTTATTAGGCGTTAATTACATCAATAAATATTACTTATTACTTTTGCTGAGTCGTGTACATTTACGAGTTGAAAAAAACCCACAAACTTTTTATCTAAGAGATTGTAACGAGACTATAAAAATCGAGTAACTTTGTAGGTAGCATAGTTTATGCGTGTACTGAAGCAAGAACAGACGTGTTTACGACGACATAACGACTTTTTGCGGTAGTTTTTATGGCGTATAAAATGACCTCTAAAATTATACACTCATAGTAAACCTTTTCATTACACTTGTAACTGATTTAGATTGTCATGGCTGTGAAGTTTAGTACGTAATGCTTTCTTACGTGTTAATAAGCCAAACAGCTTACGAGTTACAGGATTTTAAATAAACATCGTAAAACCTATGCATAAACAATTAGCCACACTCCTCATTTTATGACCTATTTGTTAAATTTATTAAAATTACGTCATTCACTGAACTTTCAAAAACATCCCTGACAATTGTGGTTCAGTTTCGAGAGAATCTGATTTGGTTATAAAACAACAACGGTATGGTATCCAGCAATAGTGTTAAGACAATTAGTTTATTGTCCTAAAACATTTGTTATTAAAATTTCGGGCATCTTGTACTGTATAACATTTTATCCCCCTTTATGTTAAAATGAACAACGTTTCCTAGAAGCGACTAATCTGATTTTTTAACTGGCATCTAAAGATATTTACGATATTCTCAGCTGGTGTTCTATTGTGATCTAATATCAGTCTGTACCAAATACATGTTATTAAAACTGTTAATAGTCAAATCTAAGCGTGTGAAACGTGATTTTAGCTCGTGTTAATTTTTGTGAAATCGAACATTTGTATTAATGTTGAACTTGATGTAAAGATAATATTTGAAAACAGACTTGTTTGTTTACTTCTTTTTTATGACATGCAATTCATTCTATTTATTAGAAATATATTTACCCAAAAGTTAAGTACCATTTTTGGCGTGTATAGCTGTGATATACAAATCAGTTTCGTAAAAGAAACTCTTACACTTCGAACGTTTCATGTGTGTGAGAGTATGTTTTCTTTTCAACCAGCTCTTTTGAAGTTAATTTTTAAATCGATTTAATTAATAGATAGTAACATAATCTAAGCTACCCTCATCACTCTCAGAATGTTGAAGAATAAATTACAATAAATATAAATACACTTATCAATCCATTTACAACATCCGCACATGGTGTTCTATTATGATCTAATATCAGTCTGTTACCAAATACATGTTATAAAACAGGTGTTAACACACACGATACGTGTAGTTAACAATATGGCAATGAACACATGACAGTAAGGAACAAATAAGTTAGAGTACACGATACGTGCAATAACAATATGGCAACATGTTTTACAATGTACAACTGACAGTAAAGAACAAAATATGAGGTGGGCAGTTTTTTGTTTATTGTAATAATTTCCGCCATGTTACCGTTTATCAAATTCCAGTCGTTGTAATCAACTCGTTGTCGTTTGCTGACTGTGTAAAATGTACAAACAACATAAGCTATTAAAGACACAATTACGACAATTACAACCAAATTATTTTTTAAGAAAAAGGTTTAGTCCAATTGTGGTCTTCAGTACAACTTGTCCTACATTCTTGTTGTGCACGAGAGGATATCCAGGGAGTCATGTGAAGGATGAGTGTTTTTACTGTTAAACTGTAGTCTCACAAACAGAACACAAAGCAATTTTAGTCACAGTGTATGTGTTCACGGTGACACATAACGACGCATTATTCAACGGACTGTGGTCCATTAAATGTTATGATATGTTTAATAGTGTTAAGAGAGGTAGGCGAAATCTGGGAAGGAAAACGAGCGCGTTGGGAGAGATAGCCACATAATCATTCAAAGTACCCATAAAATTCGTGTTGTTGATTTTAGGGAGCAATTGCGCGGTACTTTAACAGCTCTATAAAATAAATTTAAGAGCATAGAGAGAGCTACTTACCTGGCTGAAGCCGTCTTCTCTACTCGTAACTCTCCTACCTCAGAGATTGGTCAAATGACCCCGAGATGACCCGAAGCTTCTCTTGAGTCACTAAATCAGCCAGTGAGAGGCGCGCCACCTGAGAAAGCCCACCCAATGTACGTCAGTTTCCTCAGAATCCGTCCCCTACACGTTCTGTACTGAGATAGTAGGGAAAATATATCTTTGTGAGATTTTTTTTTAGGACTTAAATATATTATTTACACCATAATGTAAAATAAAGTTTCTAAATTTGAACTTCGTCTGTCTTTTTCTCTCCGATAAGTTAATATATGTTGACTTAATCTTGAAAGATGTAAAACTTTATTCACAAACACTCATTAAAAATGTTTTTTTTTTTAAATTAAACCTTAGCTAAAATTACAATAATTTATTTAAGATTCTTCGGATTTTGTTTTATTACATTTCTCTCTTTCTTCCTTTTGCTCAATAAAATGTTTAGTATTTAAGGCAGTAAACAGAGTATTGTAAGTGTGCTATGTACATACCGAAACCGATTACACAGATAACGTTTCGTATCGACACTTTTGGAAGGATAATGAGAAAGTAAGTTACCTTGCAAGGAAAGTTGTGGAAACGTTTTCATCAGTAGGATGGCCCTTCGGTTTCCTTTCTGTTGGCAGACCCACCAATCTGTGTCGAAGCAGTGCCGCTCACTAGTCGACGGAGGCGGTGCCGTCCCACAGGGCGGGAACTTGGCTTCGTGCCGTTTTTATGTTTTTTTTTTCTTCACTATATTCGAACGTTTTGCTCTTTTTGATTTCCTTGAGAATTTTGTTTGTTGGTCGTGATGGCTGTGTATACACTGAAACTGAGAACTACACTAATGGAAGCTTTTGTGCATGTATGGTACTTCTGTGGAGAATAGCTAATACGACGTGCTCTGCAGACAAGCTCTTTACAAAACGTGGCTGGTGATCCCTTAGAGAGCCGGGATTACCAGATCTCTGCTGCATGTAGATGCCCATATTCCACGAAGAGTATAGGCAACCAATACTATCGGGTTTACATGACTGGAATTTCGATGCTCATTTGTATGAGGGTTTCTGTCAAAGAGGTTTAATCAAAAGCAGTCATGCAGTGAAGAATACGCGCGTGAACGCGACCAGCCTCAGGCATGTACTGAATCTGTCTTGCGGAAAATTAAGAGTCTATCGAAGATAAGATTCTATACGATGATCTCTGAAGTGGAGTCTATATCACTGATACGTCACACTTGTATATCTCGAAAGTGAGGGACTAGATCTTCACCGTTTCTTATATATCCCAGGGACATTCGCAAATGTTATGTTAACTCTTATCAATACATTGTCAACACTGAGCCAAAAAAATTCGTTACTTTGGAGGGTTAAAATGAAAATTCGGATTATATTTATTTATTTAAAAATGATAATTAATACAGTTTTTATTTCAGACCGTTGTTTAACTGACTTATTTAGTAATAAAGATGGTGTAAAAATTTTAAACATAAACGAATTAAATCGAGGCAATTGGGCGCACTTTTATTAATCTCATACAAGTTATTAATTAATATTTGTTAATTTCAGTCGAATAGTATTATTAATAATTTATTATATTATTTAATTATTAATTTTACTAGCTTCTGTATTTGTTCAATTTTTTTAATTGAATTAAAATTCATTCAGTACAAATTAATTTGTTTTTAACCAATCAAATAATAAAAAAACAATTTTCTTGTAATGGTCGTGATTTACGTTCTGTAATTAACGTAGATAGTTAATAACTCAAAAACAGTTCCAATTATGAGAATGTTTACGTTATAATTCGATTAAGACTTTTATATTTTACAAATAAAGTCTAATATATATATGTTTTCAATACTTCTGTGGTACAGCAGAAATAGCATACAACAGTGGTATTCCTGTACGCAGCTGTGGTTTGTCACCTTCCTTCCACGGTTGAAAGTAATATTTAAGATTTCCTGCCAACCTTTCACGTTGTTATAATAAAACAGCAAGACAACGATGCAGCAGGGTCGTAAATGTCTGTCAAAGAACCTACTGTTGACAGGATAGCAAACCAGTGGTTAAAACCCTCTTCTGCTGAAACATCTACACGAGTAGTCGAAATTGAGATGTCTTTACATCTCTTCATACTGTTTGAGATGTCTTTATATCTCTTCATACTGTTTGAGATGTCTTTACATCTCTTCATACTGTTTGAGATGTCTTTACATCTCTTCATACTGTTTGAGATGTCTTTACATCTCTTCATACTGTTTGATATGTCTTTACATCTCTTCATACTGTTTGATATGTCTTTACATCTCTTCATACTGTTTGAGATGTCTTTATATCTCTTCATACTGTTTGAGATGTCTTTATATCTCTTCATACTGTTTGAGATGTCTTTATATCTCTTCATACTGTTTGATATGTCTTTACATCTCTTCATACTGTTTGATATGTCTTTACATCTCTTCATACTGTTTGAGATGTCTTTACATCTCTTCATACTGTTTGATATGTCTTTATATCTCTTCATACTGTTTGATATGTCTTTACATCTCTTCATACTGTTTGATATGTCTTTACATCTCTTCATACTGTTTGATATGTCTTTACATCTCTTCATACTGTTTGATATGTCTTTACATCTCTTCATACTGTTTGATATGTCTTTACATCTCTTCATACTGTTTGATATGTCTTTACATCTCTTCATACTGTTTGATATGTCTTTACATCTCTTCATACTGTTTGAGATGTCTTTACATCTCTTCATACTGTTTGATATGTCTTTATATCTCTTCATACTGTTTGATATGTCTTTACATCTCTTCATACTGTTTGATATGTCTTTACATCTCTTCATACTGTTTGATATGTCTTTACATCTCTTCATACTGTTTGATATGTCTTTACATCTCTTCATACTGTTTGAGATGTCTTTATATCTCTTCATACTGTTTGAGATGTCTTTACATCTCTTCATACTGTTTGAGATGTCTTTATATCTCTTCATACTGTTTGAGATGTCTTTACATCTCTTCATACTGTTTGAGATGTCTTTACATCTCTTCATACTGTTTGAGATGTCTTTACATCTCTTCATACTGTTTGAGATGTCTTTACATCTCTTCATACTGTTTGATATGTCTTTACATCTCTTCATACTGTTTGAGATGTCTTTACATCTCTTCATACTGTTTGATATGTCTTTATATCTCTTCATACTGTTTGAGATGTCTTTACATCTCTTCATACTGTTTGAGATGTCTTTACATCTCTTCATACTGTTTGATATGTCTTTACATCTCTTCATACTGTTTGAGATGTCTTTACATCTCTTCATACTGTTTGAGATGTCTTTATATCTCTTCATACTGTTTGAGATGTCTTTACATCTCTTCATACTGTTTGAGATGTCTTTACATCTCTTCATACTGTTTGAGATGTCTTTACATCTCTTCATACTGTTTGAGATGTCTTTACATCTCTTCATACTGTTTGATATGTCTTTACATCTCTTCATACTGTTTGAGATGTCTTTATATCTCTTCATACTGTTTGAGATGTCTTTACATCTCTTCATACTGTTTGAGATGTCTTTACATCTCTTCATACTGTTTGAGATGTCTTTACATCTCTTCATACTGTTTGAGATGTCTTTACATCTCTTCATACTGTTTGATATGTCTTTACATCTCTTCATACTGTTTGATATGTCTTTACATCTCTTCATACTGTTTGAGATGTCTTTACATCTCTTCATACTGTTTGAGATGTCTTTACATCTCTTCATACTGTTTGAGATGTCTTTACATCTCTTCATACTGTTTGAGATGTCTTTACATCTCTTCATACTGTTTTTCTTTATCAGATGGGTTTAGAAACACGGAGTCCGGAGGAGTTGTTTTTTGACAGAAGAAAGTGTCGTCTCACGGGTTTGGATAAAAAGTGAACGTTTACAGATCAGTGATGAGATGGAATAATAATCTTTCTAACGTGTTTAAAATTTGTATATATCGTGAATGATAACATTTGGTGACGTTTTCACTAAAGTAATATTTGTGAAAAGGATTTAGGTTAGAATTACAACGTTTGTCCTTAAGGATTTATCGAATCACTAGAATGTTCAAGCTTAGCTCTCGAAGAAGTTCCTTCCAAAATTACCTTGAAAAAAATGACACTATAAATAGGAAACTGAGAAACATACGAATGGAGATAGTTTGTTGCTCGGTGTTCTTCAGAACGTGGCTGCTGTCAGTATTTAGTCGCAGTTTTTCTCAACAAGTATTTAAGTTTGAACTTGAGAAAAATTCGCCTTTGATCAAAATAAATTTAGTTAAATGGAAGAAAAATTTATTCAAAATTAACCCATTATTTCTGCTAGTTTTTTAAGGCAGTTGAAAACTTTTTAAAATTTTTTAGTTGAGGTTAAATTATCAATTATTTAAAGAGGTCACTATTAGCGTCGCATAAAAGATCTCAACAGGACGAAATCAGTACTTGTTACACTCATTCATACTAGACTTAAGATCGAACTTTCAATGTGAGAAAACTCACAATGGTTGTTACATAATGATGACAGAAAGGATTGAGTTAAGTTTGAGTAAACAAAAGTTTGTACGGGAGAAAATGTGTCTTTCCCATGATCTTCTTTTAGACGATTCCCTCCTTCCCGATTTCAACCAATCACCTTTCAGCTTATCGTTCCGACGTTCCGCCATTGCTGGGGTGGAAACAGCCGTGAAACATCTCAACCCTCACCAGGCCCCTCGCTATGGCTGACGTTAGTACGTCGTTTAAAGCTTTTATGACATCAGTTATGACTGGGTAATGTTCAGTAAATAGATTATTGGGCACTTTTAGCAGATTTAATACAAAAAGGACAAGAATATTCTTTAGTCTATTGAATGATACAATTTGTATGAAGGCCCATTTTCTGACAATGATGTTTGTTCGTCTGTTGGGGAAAGGTAGCTTTCACACCTCGGTTATAAGTTCTTCCTATGAACGCATGTGATGAAACCGTGGATGATCTGATAGTAGGATGCTATGCATCACTGGAACGAGCTGGTTGAAAGCACTCACGTGTAGTCTCTTGAGTGCGATGTGGGGTCTGTGTATGTTTCCAGAAATGTCCTGATATAGAAGGAAGAGTTTTGAATAAGACGAACATTCTGTTAATCTAAACAAGAGCATTAGCTCATTCTTGATACCGAACGTTTCGCTAGTTTGGTTTTTTTTTTTTTAATATAAGAATTATAAATAAATAAAACAAATAAGTAAGTAACTCTTGCGGTTGTAATTACCCTTGAACTTGTTGAGTGAAAGAAGCCAATTTCAGTGTGTAACATTCCCAAAACGATTCAAAGGTATCAAGATATATTTTATTGAAAAAACCAAATGATTCTATAGCAGAATGTAAAATAATAAATGAGATTTCACTTAGTATTTGTATTTGAATATCAAACACATGAGACCAACGTATTTGAAATAGTTTTATTACTTTACGTATAATATACATTGAAGCTTTTTTCTATATGAGTAACATTAATTATTTTAATTAATTATATATATTACCTGTTTGTAATTACTTCAGAAAATTAAGCGTAATCCATATAAATCGTACTATATAACTAACTATTTTACAAAATGAAGTCGAAACTTAATATGTATGTATTTAATACAGAAACGTTTTGGAGTTTTTATAAAACGTCATCTGGTCAGGGGAAGCATGTTGTTTATATGTAAATTGATTTGTTATTAAGCATTATAGAATAATAATAGTATTTAAAGTTAAGGCTGTGTGTAATACTGGTATACTCAAGTCATAGCTTACAAACAATATTCCAGTAGTTTATGCCATGAAGAAAACGTTATTCCGTGATACGGTGTTATGTACGTTAATTTTACTAGACAATGTATATGGTGATAAATTATGTAGGTAATTCTACACTCCAAAAATTTAAAAATAAAAAACTGAAAACGAGGATGGAAAATATATGTGATAAAACGACGTTTGACTACCGTTAACATGACGTCATCATATACGTCACACAGCTACACACAACATATAAATATATTAATTGGTGATGTCATGAACATAACCTTGACTTTAGAACAGATATAAATCCAGTTCTTGCGTTATATTTATTATAAATTTCTATTTCTTTGTTTTACGTTTATTCATTATAAGGTCTCGACAAGTAATTTTATTTTTACTGCAATGTTCGGTATCTAAGAAATGTTGGTTGACATGTAACGGAGCGTCTTCAACGTTCCGATATTCTAGTACATAAATCCATACTAGTGTCCCCTGTATAGGGATTATTACAATCCGTGCATTTTATAGTGTAAACCACATTGGAGAAACAAGTAGAAAAATGGAAACCAAATTCAAAGAACACAAAAAGTCACCTACACATGTTTTCGAACACCGCAAATCAAATAAACACAACATAACCATAAAAATACCCAAATACTAAATAAAGAAACAAACATAAACAAACACAAAATTAAAGAAGCCTTACTTATAAAACAACTCAAGCCCAAAGTGAACCAATACAAAGGAACACCTTTATACCTATATTGATAGATATAATCAAACATCTAAGCACACTCTCTATATTCCTACACAAAATTACAAAGAAAAAACCCTTTCTTTCCTTGTGAACCTGACAATGACCAAAGAAGGTCAAAACGTTGTTTGCTCCTCTATATAGTGCTTTCTCTACCCATACCAGCCGTTTTTAAATATATAATTTTCTCTACAAGTGGGTTTTCTCGTCATCACGTAATTGGTTTAATTCTATTTTTTATAACTGTATTCAACATTTTTCCTGATAAAAAACAATGACTTATAATCGGAAGTTTACGCACCCTTTCTATTTAACTATGTTTGACAAGCCAGGAATTACACAATAAATCAAATATTCTAAATAATTTTTCTACTTTCTGTTAACCTACCAATTATTAAGTATCTTCTAACCACACTAATATGATAAACATCCATTTCCACCAATACATTTTAGAGATAATGTTCTCTCTCTCTCTCTCTTTCTAAACTGCTATTGGTTTTTACTGTAGCCAATAAAACATTTGTAATCCCTATTTTTCAAACCTGTGATGAACTAACAACCAATTGAAGTAAAGATCAGTATGCGTTTTGTTTCTAAGTATTCTTGTTTTAAAAGCATTGTTAACTATCAGCTTTTAACCATGATGTTAAAATAAAACTAATTATCCTCTATTTTCATTCTCAGAGTTGATTTAATATTAGAATGTAATAATTTTAAAAATACTTAAAAACTAGTCAACCGTTTCTGATAGTTTGTTTGAATTTCGTGCAAAACTACACAAGGCTATCTGCGCTAGCCGTCCCTAATTTAGCAGTGTAAGGATAGAGGGAAGGCACCTAATCATTACCACCCACTGCCAACTCTTTGGTTACTCTTTTACCAACGAATAGTCGGGTTGACCGTCACATTATAACGTCCCCACGGCTGAAAGAGTGAACATGGTTGGTGAGACGAGGATTCGAACCCGCGATTCTCAGATTACGAGTCGAACTCTTTAACCCATCAGGCCATGCCGGGCCAGTAGTTAATAGGCAAATATTGTTTGTGTGTATTGGTCAACCCATAACCATAAACGTTTTTGTCTAAAAAAAATATAAAGAGAATCGTTTATTAAATATCCATTCTTTGAATCAAGTAATAAAAAAAGTTACGTTTATTTTCTCTATTTCTAGTTGTTAGTTGGTTCAGTTATTTTTCGCTGTTTTCAGTCGACTTGTTAGTTAAGAGCTTAATCATGTAAATATCCTCTCATTTTACCAAAATATTTACAGTAATTCATCGTCACAACTGAGCTATCTTCGTCAGCTTTTCTTATTACCAGATTATTGTCTTTGGTAATCGTTTAAAGGAGTTTAGGTCAGTTTTTTTATGTTAGGCTTAATACATGTAGCTCTCTCGGTTTGTAGTCTTTTTATTTTATAGAACAAAAATCACTGAGAACGTTACATAAATACACAGCTTTGCCTCTCATGTAATGTAAACATAGTTTTTCTCTGTAACAAAATGATTCCGTAGTGTTACCAAATTGGACATCTTGTCGTTTTTCATCACTTCGTGTCAAGTATTTTTCTTGTAAAGTAGTCCAATCCAATCTTTATATCCAACAAAGATGCTCCTTCTGGGAAAATGGGAAACTTTAAGATAAATTGTGAACAACCAGGATTTAGAACTCATAATCAGACACAATTATAACACTTTTATCTCTCTCCTTTCTCGTGTTCCAACTCTTCTCTAACGTGTTAGAGCTGTTTTTGAATAACGAAGATCCTCAGGACTAGTCAGTCCTGACAAAGTCCTTCTGAGCACTAGTGTCTTATTATACAAATAAATTCCTTCTTGACAGATAATTCGTAGATGTTTCCTGAGTGATTAAAACAAGTACAGTTAAGGCAGAAGGTGATTTAAAGTGTGTAATGTATGGAGTGTGATAATCTCTATATTGGGGAGATTGGTAGGAATACAAGTACTAGAATATAATCTCTATATTGGGGAGATTGGTAGGAATACAAGTACTAGAATATAATCTCCATATTGGGGAGATTGGTAGGAATACAAGTACTAGAATATAATCTCTATATTGGGGAGATTGGTAGGAATACAAGTACTAGAATATAATCTCTATATTGGGGAGATTGGTAGGAATACAAGTACTAGAATATAATCTCTATATTGGGAGATTGGTAGGAATACAAGTACTAGAATATAATCTCTATATTGGGGAGATTGGTAGGAATACAAGTACTAGAATATAATCTCTATATTGGGGAGATTGGTAGGAATACAAGTACTAGAATATAATCTCTATATTGGGGAGATTGGTAGGAATACAAGTACTAGAATATAATCTCTATATTGGGGAGATTGGTAGGAATACAAGTACTAGAATATAATCTCCATATTGGGGAGATTGGTAGGAATACAAGTACTAGAATAGAGAACACGCTCCATCACATGTCTACCCACATTTTAAATATACAGAACATAGACGTGAAAATAAGACTATTAAAACTACTTGATGAAACCCTAATGTTAATAAACCTAAAATAAAAGAATTAATTAAGGAACACAAATCTATGAGAAATAAAACGTAACGAGTGGGTTTATATTTACACTAAGGTTAGATATTGTGTGCGTGACGTCACCACTGTGTGTATTTTCCAGTTGTATAAAACACATGATGAAGTCACCACTGTGTGTATTTAGTTGTATAAAACACATGATGAAGTCACCACTGTGTGTATTTAGTTGTATAAAACACATGATGAAGTCACCACTGTGTGTATTTAGTTGTATAAAACACATGATGAAGTCACCACTGTGTGTATTTAGTTGTATAAAACACATGACGACTTCACCACTGTGTGTATTTAGTTGTATAAAACACATGACGAACTCACCACTGTGTGTATTTAGTTGTATAAAACACATGATGAAGTCACCACTGTGTGTATTTAGTTATATAAAACACATGATGAAGTCACCACTGTGTGTATTTAATATGTGTTTTCCAGTTGTATAAAACACATGATGACGTCATCATTGGGTGTATTTAATATGTTGTGTCCACTTGTGTAAAATACCTGTAGACGTCGCTTCGAGGTGTAATTAATATGTTGTGCCCTATCTACAAAGTTTCATCATGTTGTGTCCAATTGTGTAAACAACCTAAAAGTCTCATTTTAACATTGGCTAATTATCGTTTTATTGGAATTTTTTATTTAAAGTTATACATACATATTTATCAAGCATTTTGTTTATGTATTCACAGTCTTACAGGCTAAGTCATAAACAAAATAAATCGAAAACTAGGTTATTAGGTTACTTTTAATAACACTTTGAAATCCAGAGTTATTTCATATAGTATTCGATTTGATTCAGAAACCATCTAGTTGTAACCAATGAATAGGTTACAGAGTCAGACTCGTGTGGTTTTGCTTTATCCTGGAACCAGGGCTCACAAGGAGGAACGAGAGTGAAATATATAAATTGAAATCAAAAATAATAACTGGGGAATTGGGTGATCACAAACAAAACCTAAACCAAATGTGAAACTGCTCAGCAGTGACTCAGCTCAGTAGTATATTAAACAAGTGCTTAAGTAACCATGTATAGCGTCTTGGGGTTCTGCCAGACACGTGCAAGAATCATGTAGCTCTGTTTTATTTTTGTCTCATTCCAGGGTTCTCACTGACGATGCTGATATTTGACACTAGAAGATGGATGGTTTCAAGATAGATGACTCGAAGTCAAAACTCGACTCGACTTGCAGATGTTTCGTTGAGAAAAGAAAAAAAAATACGAAGGTGAAGATGACATGAGACAAAACGATGGTGTTGTATGTTTTTAGATAAACCCTAACCGATGAAAAACGATTGTGATTCTTATGTCTTGAAGTCTTTTTGAATTATGAAGAACCATCGGTAAAAAACAAACAGCTGTCGAGTTTCTTATGATATAACCTTAGCTTTAACAGCTTTAAATTTTGAATACCTCACAAGTGTTTTTTTTTTTTTTTTTATATAAATTTCCTACATAGCTACACGAGGACTGTTTGCGCTAACCGTCCATAATTTAGTAGTGAGAGACTGGTTTGTGTTTCAGTGGAACGCTCCTAAAGAACCGAAACGTTGAGTAGCCATTTAAAAAATATAACAAATTTTGTGTTATATTATCGTTTATTTCTAGTATTGATATCTCATTTATATACCACTGTACGCTACAGAAGTTGAATAATGGCGTTTATCATTTTCTTGTTCTTTTCAGATTGTTCAAGAAACACTGCCGGATTACAATGATCTAAATAATAATAGGATTGTACGTATCACCTTACACTTATTGTAAGTTAAGTTTTATTGTATTTCATAAAATATTCATCATTGTTTCTTATTGTTACTTTCAGTCATTATAATGCCAACAAAAATAATCCATAAACAAAAAAAAATATCTTAATTAATTTTCTTGTTAGATATACGTGTCAGGGGATATATTAGACTCATGTTAGATATGCGTGTCAGGAGATATATCAGACTTAAAGAATTTAGTATTAAACTACTAGAATTTAAGGATATATATATATAATATTAGTTAATAGTATATTAACAGAATTTAAGGATATATATATAATATTAGTTAATAGTATATTAACAGAATTTAAGGATATATATATAATATTAGTTAATAGTATATTAACAGAATTTAAGGATATATATATAATGTTAGTTAATAGTATATTAACAGAATTTAAGGATATATATATAATATTATTTAATAGTATATTACTTTAAGGCATCCTAATATTCAATTCAAAATATTTCCAATAATTCCATTTTGAAATCGATTCACGCTACACTATATAATTCAAAAACACCATAAAGACAGCTAAAACTGACAGATGAATCGCCGTAAATAAATAAAGTGACCCAGTATGCGAACGTGTTATTCATGTGACATTCTAGTCCACGTATTCTGAACACATTCTATTACGGTGACGTCTTCTAACTCAGTGTTTGTCGTGCGTTATGTTCAAAAATGGCATTTCGGAACCTTGCTTCCTGTATTTAACTAGCTAACTTTGGATATCTGTAGACGTTTGTCTTATAATTCTTATGAACTTGCCAAAACACTCCATATGATTGGCATTTCTGAAGGATATTTATTTCAAATCATACCCGATTTTGAAACTTTTAAGAGTTTTTCCCGTGGAACATTGATAATGTCAAATTAATTAATAGCTGATAGTGGGTTGTCAGATATGTTTTGTTTTTAAATATGAGAGTAAGTTTAACGTTTCGAATACAGTAATAATAGAGAAATATAGAAACATTAGTGATTCTAGTCCTGTGAGGGCCTTAATAAGTTCTACACGTGGTTAAGTCAAACTGATAACGTCTTTCCCGTTTGTTTGTTTTGTTAAATGCTGCAGCTAGCCGCGTGCTTGTAATATATACGTGTTTTATGTTGTAATAAATTGGTTTCTTCAGTTGGTTGACTTTTGTTCTTGTTTATACGCTTTAGTGCAGAGTGTACATTGTTAACAAAGATAATATCGTGAAGATAATAAAGTTTCCACTTTGTTATTATCATTAATCAAATAAAATCGTATTGTCGTATTAGCTGAATAGCTCGAGTTAATCTAATCTAATCTAAAGAAGCTCATAAATGTTATTGATTAGTCTACATTTGACGCCCTCTGTTGGTAAACTCAATGGTTGCTTCGGTATGTCGTGACATCCTTTTTCAACCGAAGTAATCAATATTAAAAAAATCTTAATTTATTTAAATATTCACTTCTTTTGCTTGTTAGATATCACATTTTCGTGCTGAATTTCGATTTCCCGTAATTATATATATATACTGATTGAATATATTACTTACCATACCAAATAAGGAGATTGTTTTTTACATAGTTCAAAACTGCATTACAAAACATTGAAAATTACAGGATCGATGAGGGTCAGATTGCAGATTTTAAGGTCGCGGGTTTGCGTCCCGTTGTTACGAACGAAAAATCGCCTTTACCATTTATCCCCAAAGTATCTTAAACGTAAAAATCAGGGTTGTCACTGCACATGTAGCCTAATGTTTGTGTCTCCAGTGTTTGAATTATAGATCAAAATAAACATTCTTAAAGTAACACATCGACGTTACGTACGAAGTTATGACAACTTTTACTTCGTCGTTGCTTATTCTTTTCATAACTGTCATGTTTCTCTTTTTCTTTATATTAAATACATAGAATTAATTTTTTCCAAAATAATAATAATGAAACCCGAAAAAAATATAAAGTTTTGTTTGTTTATCTTTGAATTTCGCACAAAGCTACACGAGGGCTATCTGCACTAACCGTCCCTAATTTAGCAGTGTAAGACTAGAGGGAAGACAGCTAGTCATCACCACCCACCGTCAACTCTTGGGCTACTCTTTTACCAACGAATAGTGGGATTGACCGTAACTATATAACGCCCCCACAGCCGAAAGGGAGAGCATGTTTGATGTGACGGGGATTCGAAACCTCGGATTACGAGTTGTTTTTGCCAGTTTAAACTAAAACATTTTTAAATATAGATCTTAACTATAATAAGAGTTATTTATGATTTTTTATAGCATAGTATGTTATCTAAGACCATTTACAACCTGAATGAAAAATAACTAAGATAACTAATAAGTCTTACTACACACAAATCCTACAATAATAATTAATCAGAGTTACAATTACAATTGAACAAATAAGGTTGTGCTGTTAATCCCTACCGTGAAAAAGAATCTAATGTACAAGAATTTGAGTGAAATTTGTAATAATTAAGATTCATGTGTTTAATTTTGTTCACATCACAACTAGTGTTCATCACGAGAATTATGACGTATAAATATATAGCGCTTAGACCACAACTAGTGTTCATCACGAGAATTATGATGTATAAATATATAGCGCTTAGACCACAACTAGTGTTCATCACGAGAATTATGACGTATAAATATATAGCGCTTAGACCACAACTAGTGTTCATCACGAGAATTATGATGTATAAATATATAGCGCTTAGACCACAACTAGTGTTCATCACGAGAATTATGATGTATAAATATATAGCGCTTAGACCACAACTAGCGCTCATCACGAGAATTATGATGTATAAATATATAGCGCTTAGACCACAACTAGTGTTCATCACGAGAATTATGATGTATAAATATATAGCGCTTAGACCACAACTAGCGCTCATCACGAGAATTATGATGTATAAATATATAGCGCTTAGACCACAACTAGTGTTCATCACGAGAATTATGATGTATAAATATATAGCGCTTAGACCACAACTAGTGTTCATCACGAGAATTATGATGTATAAATATATAGCGCTTAGACCACAACTAGTGTTCATCACGAGAATTATGATGTATAAATATATAGCGCTTAGACCACAACTAGTGTTCATCACGAGAATTATGATGTATAAATATATAGCGTTTAGACCACAACTAGTGTTCATCACGAGAATTATGACGTATAAATATTTAGCGCTTAGACCACAACTAGTGTTCATCACGAGAATTATGATGTATAAATATATAGCGCTTAGACCATAACTAGTGTTCATAACGAGAATTATGACGTATAAATATATAGCGCTTAGACCTCAACTAGTGTTCATCACAAGAATTATGATGTATAAATATATAGCGCTTAGACCACAACTAGTGTTCATCACGAGAATTATGATGTATAAATATATAGCGCTTAGACCACCCCTACGTGGGACACGGCATAGCCGAGTGGTTAAGATACTCGACTCATAATCTACGAGTCGCGGGTTCAAATCCCCGTCGCATTAAACATACTCGCCATGTTACGGTCAGTCCCACTATTCATTGGTAAAAGAGTAGCCCAAGAGTTGGCGGTGGGTGGTGATGACTAGTTGCCTTCCCTCTAGCATTACCCTGCTAAATTAGGGACAGGTAGTGTTCGTGTAGCTTTGCAAGAAATTCAAAAACATAGCTTCACACTTTGGTCTCACTTATGAATAGTGTTAGTTTTTCTTTACGGTTTAACTTCATTCGGGCACTTTATTAATGTTGAAAACAGAAGTGACCTTCTTATTTAAATATTTCTGCTTTAAACGTAATTCGAACCATTGGAAAATGTGTTTACATAATTGACATCTGTATACAAATATATTTCACAAGTTGCTTCGAAGATACCGATTTAAAAATAAACCTAAATACTCGAATCTTTGCATACTTGTACTTTATCCAGAATATTTCTTTTAGTTTAATATAGAAATTTAAAAGTATATAAATCACGACCCATATTATATCCTCAAATTAAATGAAGTTGTATTAATTAGCGGCACAAAGTTTTCTATTTTGTGTTCATTTCGATCAAAGAACCATTTTTTACGCCATTTCATCCACTAACTTTGCAATTCTAGGAGACCTGATTGAACATATTTAAATGTATAATATGATATACGAGACCTGATTTATTTGAATATTAATTCTCGTTACTAAGATGAATTATCTTTTCTTTCAGGACAGAGCAACGTGCCAAGTGTACGAAGATAAAGATGTTTGGGCCATTTTCGTTAACATGAAGATGTATACAACTTGTTACTATTTCGCCTAATGATTGACGTTGTATTTCTATTACGTACTTTTGTATTTCCCGTGTTTGAAATACATGTTTACCTTAAAAGACAAAGAAGAGACTTCCTACTTAGCGGACTTGTCTTTCGGCTCATTGTTTGAAAAAGGAATTGGTTTATCATCCATAGTGACGCAATCACTTTGATCTGGCAATGACCGGCCTTTTGTCCGAGTTTCCCTCCCTGCTTTAGAGTGACAACTGAAGTAAGTCGTCAAGGCAACAAGGCCCTAAACTTTTATTGTCGTCTTGGGTGTGGCTTGAGTTCCGTACGTTCGAATGCAGAAAGATGGTAGAGATAACGCCCTCTTAAAAACGACCATTTAGAAGCAAATGGAGATTCGAAATTAGGAAGAATCTGGTTGCTGAGTATTCATCCTGAATTCACACCAGTTTTGTTAAAATGTTTTTTTAAACAAAATGTTGAAATACCGACTCATGTTTTGATTTTAAAACACATTAAGTTCCTAGTACGTAGACAGCGACATGTATATATAATATTCTATTTTGATAACTGCCTTTGTAAACCTTATGTCGAATGGAATGGGAAATTAGTGTTAGTCTTTTTCTTGTATTTCGACAGAGCATATCTTAGCACACCAAGGACACGTTATTTTTCGCAAAATCGTAAGTAATTATGTTTTTAAGGTTTAATATAGAAGCACTTTTAGACACTTGATGACCAAAGAAAGACGTATATTGATTCCAGAGTTCTATCTAAAAGTTCCATTCGAAGAATAAGAATAATATTAAATTAGAAATAAACTGAATCATTTCTATTAGCTATATATATATATATATATCCTACTGTACAGACAAAAATATCGCTTCTACATGTATCTGAAGCTGTAAACACTAAACTGTAGAGGAAGTGTTTGCCTACCAACCACAACTTTACGTGTATGCTTACAGCTGTAATCCGTATACATAACTGTGAATTACAGCTGTAATCCGTATACATAACTGTGAAATACTAACTACTACGTCATTCTTTAAAATTCCTACTTGAATCTTAGCTTCAGTAGAGATTGAGAAAAATAGATACGAACCATTAATTTGGTATCATATTAATCACAAATGTAAATATCATTTATGGGTTTGTGACCTAAAATTTAGATTTTCATGGTGAGTGTGTTTTTAGTTGAACAAACTTCCTTCATTATTTAGCATGTTTTTAGTTGAACAAACTTTCCCTTCATTACTTAGCATGTTTTTAGTTGAACAAATTTTCCCTTCGTTATTTAGTATGTTTTTAGTTGAACAAACTTTCCCTTCATTAATTAGCATGTTTTTAGTTGAACAAACTTTCCCTTCATTATTTAGCATGTTTTTAGTTGAACAAATTTTCCCTTCGTTATTTAGTATGTTTTTAGTTGAACAAACTTTCCCTTCATTAATTAGCATGTTTTTAGTTGAACAAACTTTCCCTTCATTATTTAGCATGTTTTTAGTTGAACAAACTTTCCCTTCATTATTTAGCATGTTTTTAGTTGAACAAACTTTCCCTTCATTATTTAGCATGTTTTTAGTTGAACAAATTTTCCCTTCGTTATTTAGTATGTTTTTAGTTGAACAAACTTTCCCTTCATTAATTAGCATGTTTTTAGTTGAACAAATTTTCCCTTCGTTATTTAGTATGTTTTTAGTTGAACAAACTTTCCCTTCATTAATTAGCATCTTTTTAGTTGAACAAACTTTCCCTTCATTAATTAGCATGTTTTTAGTTGAACAAATTTTCCCTTCATTATTTAGCATGTTTTTAGTTGAACAAATTTTCCCTTCGTTATTTAGTATGTTTTAGTTGAACAAACTTTCCCTTCATTAATTAGCATGTTTTAGTTGAACAAACTTTCCTTCATTATTTAGCATGTTTTAGTTGAACAAACTTTCCCTTCATTACTTAGCATGTTTTTAGTTGAACAAACTTTCCCTTCATTATTTAGTATGTTTTTAGTTGAACAAACTTTCCCTTCATTACTTAGCATGTTTTTAGCTGAACAAACTTCCCTTCATTATTTAGTATGTTTTTAGTTGAACAAACTTCCCTTCATTATTTGGCATGTTTTTAGTTGAACAAACTTCCCTTCATTATTTGGCATGTTTTTAGTTGAACAAACTTTCCCTTCATTATTTAGTATGTTTTAGTTGAACAAACTTCCCTTCATTATTTGGCATGTTTTTAGCTGAACAAATTATCCCTTCTTGATTCAGTTTGTTTTTAATAGAACAAACTGTCCCTTCTTGTTTTAGTGTGTATTAGTATGTTTTTAGCTGAACAAGCAAAGCTGTCCCTTCTTGTTTTAGCGTGTTCTTTGATGTGTTTTTCTTTTCTTTTGACTTAAGTTTTAAAAGGCACGTTTACTTAGCGAACAATTCGTAGGTTTCTAAAAAACAACCTGAAAGGTAATTGGTAAGCATCCTTTCAGTAAGAGATATTCATACGTTAGTAAATACAAGTATCTTATTAATACATATACTAATGTGATTTTATAGTTATAAGTGTTAAACTATTTTGCAGTTAACTTCGTGAAACTAAAAGTTGACTATAGAGCAGTGTACACGAAGCCTTGAACCAAGAAAAGTGTATTACTGGGTTCTCTTTGATCGGATCAGTTCCGTACACACAAGAACCTATAGAATGTAACTTCTTTTATAAGTCTTACTGCTAATATTTCCCAGTTCTCTTACCTTAGTCTAAAAAATCAAGAATTTCAATAAAACGATGGGGAATATTGTAATGGAAACGTATACGGCCATCTTTATTAACTACTGAGTGACTTGAAACGTAAATTAAAACGAGTCAGAGACACCTGTGTTTTAAATTTAAGTCGATGCGCTTTGAATTAGAAGAATACGGGCTAAGTTTCTAATAACGCTGAGAAAAATCGATAACCAGGGTCGTGGACATATGTAATCCCCGGCAAGGAAAGTGGATTAGTGCGTGCAGGGTTGCCCATAGATTCTTGGCCTCCGCCAACTGCGTCATGATGTATCCTTGTTCACGAGGTGCACCTCTATCCTTGCAAGATTTATATCAATGGTTAAATTATGGCCGCTCTCCAAAACACCCAGAACACATAACACTCTGCTTAACGTATTTCACTAGTGCCACTGGAACGTGGCAGCGACACAATTGAAGGTTATACCATCGGCGGGGTTTTGAAATTGCAGTCTGTATTTGTATAAGGAATTGTATAGAGAAATGCTTGGAAGCACAACGAATTTACTATAGCATTGCGATGTACGAACAGACAGTACGTCAGGAACTGGGTGAGAGAAAATATGACAATATGGTTTTTACATAGGGAGGTAGAAGTTACATAAACTGAAAACGTCTGTGAGTAAATTTGCATTTAAAAAAAAATGTATTCGGGTATTATAGGGCAGTGTGCTGTATTTTGTACAAGCCTTTAAGTGGAAAAGTCTACTGTGGTAAGGAGAGGTGGTCAGACATTTGGTGATGTTTTATGTAAATAAATATAGGAAAAGATCTGAGGCTCTGCACCTCTCCGTCACAAGTTAGCACAAAACAAATAATTTCCAGTGAAATAAAATCGATAAATTTCTTATCTGAGTTTTTCAAATAAGCGTTTAGTTTTCCCATATCGAGAGTAAGTACCACATGAAATACAAATAAATGTAATTTTAACCTATATATTACTCTTCAATTGTATATTGTTTTTTTTACAATCAGTTGTAACAACACAGTCTATTTTAATTGTTTAAGTAGCGTAAAAACACACACACACAAAACTTTTTAGATTATATTAATTTAATTTTCAAAACAACTGCATTTAAGATGCTTAGAATATTTGGTTCCAAGAGAAAATGTTCACGACTTGTTATAACGGTAATACCAAACATACAAACATAAGTGATATGTTTCTGTGAGTAATAGAGTATGCCCATGTAATGTTTTGTTCATCTTCTACAATACGGTATGTATTATTGTTTGTCTGAATAATACAGATATATTATGATAGTTGGTTTCTCATCACTCGACATATAGTGTGTTAATATTTATATTGTGTAGTCGTTTTAAGAGCTTTCTACATCAGTTTCAATGAAGCAACAACTGCCATGTTATTTTGTATTTTATCTCTAAGTAAATATCTTACCCTGATTAAAAAATACGTATTGTTTGTTTGATTACTGTCAGAACCAACTGACCTGATTTCACAACTTAATATCTTGTATAAGTCCATACTGGAATGAACCTTAAGGTATATACAACAAGTTATTCTTGTTTTTTCATACTATCAAAGAAGACAGTTTTTTTTACGGTTTTTTGGTCCTACTGTTTTAAAATTAGCTTAATGTAAGCACTTGGAAAATCTCCATATTCATAAGTTCCAATGAGTTTTGTACCAGTGCCATTAAAAACAAACAAACTTAAAACAACATCTCAGTTTAAAAGAATGGCTTATTAGTGAAACAATGAGATGTAATGAATTGTATTTAAATTTACATTTGAATTTCATGAGTGAACACATCTTAATGAATCATTTTTCTAATCACTGACACGTGCTGCATTTGAATATTTTAAATGGACATAAAACTTAAGTTTCTGAAGTCAGAACTGATGGGATTTAACTAATCTATCGTTAAGACTGATACGCGCGAAAACCGCTAGAAAAATTCGCATAACGTTCGTTTTTACTGTGATAACGATTTTGAGATTTGTGAATAATCCTGCTTTGAAGGTGTGTCGTACGGTTGATCATCATTAGGAAGAGAAAACACAACTAGATTTATAATCCAATTTCTAAAGGTAAAATTAGATCGCTTGTGACAATGAAGGGTATTAAGTCTTTCAAGGGGTGGAAAACCCATGACTTATGGATATAATACGGATAATCTTATACAATATACTTACACTGACAATATATCACAGCGAAGTGTCAGGAGTCCAGTTATAATTCCTCTAATAGCAAAAGTCAGCATATATATAATTAGTGAATCTTTATAAGATGCCGATACATGGAAAATGTGTTTTCGAAAGTGTACTCTACATGTAAATACATTTAATAAAGTAACAAGAAACTGTACGGTACATGCAAGTACATTTAATAAAGTAACAAGAAATTGTACTGTACATGTAAATACATTTAATGAAGTAACAATAAACTGTACTGTACATGTGAATACATTTAATTAAGTAACAATAAACTGTACTGTACATGTAAATACATTTAATAAAGAAACAAGAAAGTGTACTGTACATGTAAATACATTTAATAAAGAAACAAGAAAGTGTACTGTACATGTAAATACCTTTAATAAAGAAACAAGAAAGTGTACTGTACATGTAAATACATTTAATAAAGAAACAAGAAAGTGTACTGTACATGTAAATACATTTAATAAAGAAACAAGAAAGTGTACTGTACATGTAAATACCTTTAATAAAGAAACAATAAACTGTACTGTACATGTAAATACATTTAATAAAGAAACAAGAAAGTGTAACTGTACATGTAAATACATTTAATAAAGAAAACAAGAAAGTGTACTGTACATGTAAATACCTTTAATAAAGAAACAAGAAAGTGTACTGTACATGTAAATACATTTAATTAAGTAACAAGAAAGTGTACTGTACATGTAAATACATTTAATAAAGAAACAAGAAAGTGTACTGTACATGTAAATACATTTAATAAAAAGAAACAAGAGGTGTAATTGTACATGTAAAATACCTTTAATAAAGAAACAAGAAAGTGTACTGTACATGTAAATACATTTAATTAAGTAACAAGAAAGTGTAATACTGTACATGTAAATACATTTAATAAAGAAACAAGAAAGTGTACTGTACATGTAAATACATTTAATTAAGTAACAAGAACTGTAACTGTACATGTAAATACATTTAATTAAGTAACAATAAACTGTACTGTACATGTAAATACATTTAATAAAGAAACAAGAAACTGTACTGTACATGTAAATACATTTAATGAAGTAACAATAAACTGTACTGTACATGTAAATACATTTAATAAAGAAACAAGAAAGTGTACTGTACATGTAAATACATTTAATAAAGAAACAAGAAAGTGTACTGTACATGTAAATACATTTAATAAAGAAACAAGAAAGTGTACTGTACATGTAAATACATTTAATAAAGAAACAAGAAAGTGTACTGTACATGTAAATACATTTAATAAAGAAACAAGAAAGTGTAATTGTACATGTAAATACATTTAATTAAGTAACAATAAACTGTAATTGTACATGTAAATACATTTAATAAAGAAACAAGAAACTGTAACTGTACATGTAAATACATTTAATTAAGTAACAATAAACTGTACTGTACATGTAAATACATTTAATAAAGAAACAAGAAAGTGTACTGTACATGTAAATACATTTAATAAAGAAACAAGAAAGTGTACTGTATATGTAAATACATTTAATAAAGAAACAAGAAAGTGTACTGTATATGTAAATACATTTAATAAAGAAACAAGAAACTGAACTGTATATGTAAATACATTTAAAAAAGTAACAAGAAACTGTACTGTACATGTAAATACATTTAATAAAGAAACAAGAAACTGTACTGTATATGTAAATACATTTAATTAAGTAACAAGAAACTGTAGTGTATATGTAAATACATTTAATTAAGTAACAGGAAACTGTACTGTACATGTAAATACATTTAATTAAGTAACAAGAAACTGTACTGTATATGTAAATACATTTAATAAAGAAACAAGAAACTGTACTGTACATGTAAATACATTTAATTAGGTAACAAGAAACTGTACTGTATATGTAAATACATTTAATTAAATAACAATAAACTGTACTGTACATGTAAATACATTTAATAAAGAAACAAGAAACTGTACTGTACATGTAAATACATTTAATAAAATAGCAAGAAACTGTACTATAGATGTAAATACATTTAATAAAGTAACAAGGGGCTGTACTGTATATGTAAATATATTTAATAAGGTAACAATAAACGGTACCGTACATGTAAATACATTAAAAAGGTAACAAGAAACTGTACTTTAAAGGAAAACACATTTAATAGATTAACAAAAAAGTGTGTTGTATATGTAAATACATTTAATAAAGTAATAAGATAATGTAATGTATAAGTAAATACTATTAATAAGTTAACAAGAGACTCTACTGTATTTTTAAATCTATTTAATAATGTAATAAGAGACTATACTGTATATGTAAATATCAAATTGAATAAAGTAACAAGATACTGTACTGTACAGGAAAATACTTTTAACAATAAAACAAATGATTGCATTGTATAAGTAAATATGACTGTATTTTATATGCAAATACGAATTTTAATAAAGTGACAACAGAATGTACTGTATATGTAAATACAATTAATAAATTAACAATAGACTATACTGTATATATAAATAACAAATGGAATAATGTAAAAAAAGAATGCACTGTGTATATAAATAACAAGTTGAATAATGTAACAAGAGACTGTACTGTATATGTAAATATATTTTATAATGTAACAAGAGACTCTACTGTACATGTAAATACATTTAATAAGGTAAAACAAAATTGTAGTGTACACGTATCTACATCTAATAAGGTTAGAAGAAACTGTATTGTACATATAAATACATTTAACAAGGTAACACGAAACTGTACTGTACATGTAAATACATTTAATAAAGTAACAAAATACACTGTACTGTGTATGTAAATACATTTAATAAATCAACAAGAGACTGTACTGTATATGTAAATACATTTAATAGAGTAACAAAAACTGTACTGTACATGTAAATACAATTAATAAAGTTACAAGAGACTGTACTGTATATGTAAATACATTTAATAAAGTAACCAGAGACTGTACTGTATATGTAAATACATTTAATAAAGTATCAAGAGACTGTACTGTCTATGTAAATACAATTAATAAAGTTACAAGAGACTGTACTGTCTATGTAAATACAATTAATAAAGTTACAAGAGACTGTACTGTATATGTAAATACATTTAATAAAGTATCAAGAGACTGTACTGTCTATGTAAATACAATTAATAAAGTTACAAGAGACTGTACTGTCTATGTAAATACATTTAATAAAGTATCAAGAGACTGTACTGTCTATGTAAATACAATTAATAAAGTTACAAGAGACTGTACTGTCTATGTAAATACAATTAATAAAGTTACAAGAGACTGTACTGTATATGTAAATACATTTAATAAAGTAACAAAAACTGTACTGTACATGTAAATAAATTTAATAAAGTAATAAGATAATGTACTGTACAAGTAAATACAATTAATAAAGTTACAAGAGACTGTACTGTATAGACTCTATTGTATATTTAAATACATTTAATAAGGTAAGAAAAGACTGTACTGTATATGTAAATAACAAATTGAATAATATATAAAGAGACTGTACTGTACATGTAAATACCTTTAATAAGGTAACGAGAAACTCTACTGTATATTTAAATACATTTAATAAGGTAAACAAGAAACTGTACTGTACATGTAAATAACTAATTGAATAATGTAAGAAGGGACTGTACCGTTCATGAAAATACATTTAGTAATAAAAATTATTGTACTGTATAACTAAATACATTTAATAATGCAACAAATGACTGTATTTTAAATGCAAATAAAATTTAATAATGGAATTAGAGACTGCTCTGTATATGTAAATACAGTGAATAAAGCAACAAGAGACTGTACTGTATATGTAAATACAGTGAATAAAGCAACAAGAGACTGTACTGTATATGTAAATACATTCAATAAAGTAACAAGAGACTTTACTGTATATTTAATTAACAAATTGAATAATGTAACAATGGACTGTACTGTATATGTAAATTTATTTAATAATGAAGCAAGAGACTGTAGTATATATATAAATGTATTTAATGATTTTTAAAATGACTGTACTGTATATGTGAATAAAAAATTTAATAATGGAATAAGAGATTGTAAATAACAAATTTGATAATGGCATAATTTTTAAATTTTTATATATGTATTGTTTATAGAGATATAAACAGTTTTCCAAGGGAAAAGGTTTAGTATAATCTTAGGCAAATAAATGTTCTCATTATTTTGATATTACTTGTTTATATTACCTCAAACAGTTTGTAGAATTATTTTTATTTATGTAAAATTCCCTACTTAAATGCAGCATTTACAATTTGAAGTCCTTATAAAAGTTTTATCAAGTAATTTGAACAATTACAACATATTTGGATAAATAAATAAATTAATTAATAAATTAATTCTTACGTTAATAATATCTTCTATCTTGTAGCTTAGTGATAAATGTGGGGGTTTATAATATTGAATAAAATTTTGGGTTCGATCCCATTGGCGTTCACAGCTTTCATAGCCCATTTTGTTAATTTGTTAATTATGTTTTCATACCCTGTTTTATTTTTTTAATCGTAGAAGCTTAGTTTCTGGAAGATTCACAGGACTTTTACCCTCAGTGGCATAATGGTTTGTCTGTGGAATTATATCGTTAAAAACCGTGTTTCGATACCCGTAGTAAACATGGCAAAGATAGCCCATTGTGTAGCTTTTGCTTAACTATAAACAAACAGTTACAGGATATAGTAATTATGTGTTCACAAGAACCATTTCAATTCAAGATGAGTTATAAATCATCGTTATCACAACTTCAGTTATTTTAGTTGACAAATAACCGTGGGGGCGTTACATAGTGACGATCAATCTCACTATTCGTTGGTAAAAGAGTAGTCCAAGAGTTAGCGGTGAGTTGTGATGACTAGCTGCCTTCCCTCTAGCCTTACACTGTTAAATTTGGAACGGCTAGCGCAGATAGCTCTAGAGTAGCTTTGCGCGAAATTCAAACCAAACCAAACAAGATATTGTTTCTGTGTTAATTCTATGAGATTTATTAACTTTATAGCCTCTTTGAAATAGCATTATTTCAGAGATAAATCTTACATCTGTGACGTTTACGGTTCTTAAGTGTAAGACGGGGAAACTTGAGGGGGGGTTATTTGGGTCGTAGAATGGACAACAGGCGGGATCTTAGACGGCACGTGAATATTCGGAGATTTCTTTGTATGACAAACACACGTTAAGAATTCAATCTCCAAAAAAGACTCACACCAGTCGTTACTTATACCAGAGACACAGTCTAAATTTGCATCAAGTTAAGTCATCAAACGTATGCATTGAAGTCACGTAACCGCAAAAGAAAATTGCACTTCCATTTTACCGTGTGAATGATAGCTCTGTCAGCACTGATTTACGCTTGAAAATTTACTTTATGAACTATTCATCTTTCCCCTCAAACGACATCAGAAGTCCGTGCTGGAAGGAATAATTTATGTGTTTTTGTTTACTTTTACTTCACAATGATTTACTATGTATTTTAAAAACCGATATTTCTATTTATTCATAATTTAATGAAATAATACATCGAATAATTTATATATATTTTGTAATAAATCATATAAATATTCATATATTTAACAATTTAATATTGTTTCTTAAATATTGCAGTCTCGCTAGTAAAAATTATCTAGTACAGCGGTAAGTCTATGAATTTACGACGCTAAAATCAGGGGTTCATTTCCCCTCGGTGGATTCAGCAGATAGTCCGGTGTGGCTTTGCTACAATGAAAACACACACACACGAGTTATCTTGGATATGCAGGTATATTTAACACACCCATTTGTCTCAGTTCTGCCCATTGAAAAGTATCAAGTAGAATATTTTAAATGAATAATGATTATTGGTTGTTACCAACGCAGCTTTGACATTCAGAAATAATTCAGCTCTTAATGTATTATTTAAAAGTACCAGTTATGTAGGCCTTTTCATTACTATGATTAAATACGTTATCACATTCCAATCTGTGCCTACTAACAGCAAATTATAAATAATATTTATTGCAAACATTTTAAACCTGATAGTCTCACTGAGCTAGAAGTTGCAAGGTGACTTCATTAACCCTCTTAGCTTGTTTGTTTGTAGTTAAACACATAGCTAAACAATAGGCTATCTGTGCTCTGCCCAACATGGGTATCGACACTTCCAGCTTACCAAACGCTAGTTTGTAATCCTTCTGAAAGACCATGACTATTGAAAGAATTACAAATTCTAAACGTTTGTGCATGTAATAGACACTCATTCCGCGATTTATGTTTGGTTTGTTTTTTAATTTCGCGCAAAGCTACACGAGGACTATCTGCTCTAGCCGTCCCTAATTTTGTAGCGTAAGACTAGAAGGAAAGCAGCTAGTCATCACCACCCATCGCCAACTCTTGAGTTACTCTTTTACCAACGAATAGTGGGATTGACCGTAAAATTATAACTCCTCCACGGCTGAAAAGGCGAGCATGTTTGGTGTAACAGGGATTCGAATCCGCAACCCTCGAATTACGAGTCGAGTGCCTTAACCATCTGACCATCCGTGATTTAGGTCTTTATGAGAAAGTAGGTATGAAAACTTATATTATTAAAATCAATGTTTCATACTCATGGTGAAACATTGCTGTCAACAATAAAGTATTTTGGAGAAGCGACAACTCAACAGTAGTTTTTATATCCTCTTGTCTGTTTTAAACTCTGAATTATTAGCAGAAATACTATTTTACTTATGGTTATCTTGAAGTTATTTATTAATAAAAATCTTTAGGACATCTTGAGTTAGCACATCGTTGTTTAAACGTGTTAATAAAAACATTTAGGATATATTGAGTAAGCACATCGTTATTTAAAAGTGTTAATAAAAACCTTTAGGACATCTTGGGTGAGTTTATCATTGTTTTAAAATGTTAATAACAACCTTTAGGACACCTTGAGTGTGTTTATCATTGTTTTAAAATGTTAATAAAAACCTTTAGGACATCCAGATCAAGGACAGCATTGTTTAAAAGTGTTAATAAAATTTTTACGACATCTTGGGTGAGCACATCGTTATTTAAAGGTGTATATAAAAATGTTAGAACATCTCGAGTGAGTTAGCATTGTTTAAAAGTACTGTTTTATAGTGTGTTATTGTTTTACAACCAAAAGCTTTATTCAGGTAGAACAAACATGAATCTTACAGTTGAATATATTACTACATGATATTCTACTAAATAATTGATTGTTTTCTACAACCATTCCAACCAAAATTTTGCTTTCTTGTGACTTGTTTTATGATACTACATACTCTTATAGATAGCTATATAGAATTAGCTCTGTTAATTTATTTTTGAACTTTAATCAACCATTAATAGTAATTATACTGTGTGTTGTGCTTTTACTTTAGTGACGTCAAATGTTCACATCTATATATTATTATGTTTTATTCATTAGAGTTACTAATTATTTGACAATTAATTATATCAACAATTACTTGCTTCAAATGAATCAAAATATTCATATCTTAAGCTAAATTATCTTCAAGTCTTAAAAACAAAAAACTTGCGAGATTCAATCTATTGTTTTATTAATCCTCCCCATAATTACCATATTAATTAATTAAAAGCTAGCATCAGCGATTGTTACTGAAATTATTTAAACTGGCATGTAAT
Source organism: Tachypleus tridentatus (assembly GCF_004210375.1). NCBI lineage: Eukaryota > Metazoa > Arthropoda > Merostomata > Xiphosura > Limulidae > Tachypleus > Tachypleus tridentatus. The sequence continues at coordinate 27,084,223 of NC_134835.1, forward strand.
TGGATTAAGTTGCATGTTTTTTTTAAATCCATCATGAGTTGGATAAAACTAAATGTAAAAATAGTTCAATAATGTTATCTTTCTGTTTCTATATTGGTGTGCGTAGTTACGAAGTCTGTTTCAAATGTATCGTATGAGGCACTAAGTATCGACATCAATGCCATGACATTAGTTGAGTGGATCTTGTTTTCGCCATATGAATCATGGCGTCTCATTCTTATCCACGTGGTGTTCTGTATCAAACTGGCGAGACTGTTGAAAGGGCTACCAGGAAAAGAAAGACAGATCCATGCTGCTGATATAAATCCAAAGCAAGGGGAACAGCTTCTAGTTCTAAGAGGAGCGCAGATACAGTCCCGTTGCGGTGATGAATGAAGCGAAGACTCGAAAGACTGAAACTGTGAGGGGTTCAATTCAAATAACGTGCTCATGTAGTGCGAAGACGAAAAGACTATCTCTGAATACAAAGATAACTTTCCTATTATGTACGAAACACGTGCTCATGAAACGCGCAAAGAAAGCCTAAAAGTTATTTCCATTGGTCCAATTTCTATTTTAAAGGGCAGTTGATTCTTTAAAATAATACAATGCGCTCATTCATAGCGAAGCAAATATTAGCTCAACAAAAATGTTACCCTCAATGGTAAAATAAGTAGCATAATAAAATAAGTATAGGAGTGTTGTATACTCCAACTGAATAAAAATCCATCAGTTAAGTTATTCTTAAGGAGTGTTTCTTGATACCTAAGTAGAGTAAGTAAGGGGAATATATTACACCAGTGTAAGTTTTATACACAGGTTTAGGGAAACGTACAAACAGTTCAAATACTTACTGATATAAAGGGACTTCTAAAAAGAAAAAAGTGGCTTCTAAATAATTAGTGTTATGTAATATCTTCTAAATAGTGATATAAAGTGGCTTCTAAATAATTAGTGTTATGTAATATTTTCTAAATAGTAATATAAAGTGGGTTCTAAATAATTAGTGTTATGTAATATTTTCTAAATAGTAATATAAAGTGGGTTCTAAATAATTAGTTATATATAATGATTTCTAAATAGTAATATAAAGTGGCTTCTAAATAATTAGTGTATGCAATATCTTCTAAATAGTAATATAAAGTGGCTTCTAAATAATTAGTGTTATGTAATATCTTCTAAATAGTGATAACAAGTGGGTTCTAAATAATTAGTGTTATATAATATCTTCTAAATAGTAATATAAAGTGGCTTCTAAATAATTAGTGTTATGTAATATCTTCTAAATAGTAAAATAAAGTGGCTTCTAAATAATTAGTGTTATGTAATATCTTCTAAATAGTAATATAAAGTGGCTTCTAAATAATTAGTGTAATGTAATATCTTCTAAATAGTAATATAAAGTGGCTTCTAAATAATTAGTGTTATGTAATATCTTCTAAATAGTAATATAAAGTGGCTTCTAAATAATTCGTGTTATGTAATATCTTCTAAATAGTAAAATAAAGTGGCTTCTAAATAATTAGTGTTATGTAATATCTTCTAAATAGTAATATAAAGTGGCTTCTAAATAATTAGTGTTATGTAATATCTTCTAAATAGTAATATAAAGTGGCTTCTAAATAATTAGTGTATGTAATATCTTCTAAATAGTAATATAAAGTGGCTTCTAAACAATTAGTGTTATGTAATGTTTTCTAAATAGTAATATAAAGTGGCTTCTAAATAATTAGTGTATGTAATATCTTCTAAATAGTGATATAAAGTGGCTTCTAAATAATTAGTGTTATGTAATATTTTCTAAATAGTAATATAAAGTGGCTTCTAAATAATTAGTGTTATGTAATATTTTCTAAATAGTAATATAAAGTGGGTTCTAAATAATTAGTTATATATAATGATTTCTAAATAGTAATATAAAGTGGCTTCTAAATAATTAGTGTTATGTAATATCTTCTAAATAGTAATATAAAGTGGCTTCTAAATAATTAGTGTATGTAATATCTTCTAAATAGTAATATAAAGTGGCTTCTAAATAATTAGTGTTATGTAATATTTTCTAAATAGTAATATAAAGTGGCTTCTAAATAATTAGTGTTATGTAATATTTTCTAAATAGTAATATAAAGTGGGTTCTAAATAATTAGTTATATATAATGATTCTAAATAGTAATATAAAGTGGCTTCTAAATAATTAGTGTTATGTAATATCTTCTAAATAGTAATATAAAGTGGCTTCTAAATAATTAGTGTATGTAATATCTTCTAAATAGTAATATAAAGTGGCTTCTAAATAATTAGTGTTATGTAATATCTTCTAAATAGTGATAACAAGTGGGTTCTAAATAATTAGTGTTATATAATATCTTCTAAATAGTAATATAAAGTGGCTTCTAAATAATTAGTGTTATGTAATATTTTCTAAATAGTAATATAAAGTGGGTTCTAAATAATTAGTGTTATGTAATATTTTCTAAATAGTAATATAAAGTGGCTTCTAAATAATTAGTGTTATGTAATATTTTCTAAATAGTAATATAAAGTGGGTTCTAAATAATTAGTTATATATAATGATTTCTAAATAGTAATATAAAGTGGCTTCTAAATAATTAGTGTTATGTAATATCTTCTAAATAGTAATATAAAGTGGCTTCTAAATAATTAGTGTATGTAATATCTTCTAAATAGTAATATAAAGTGGCTTCTAAATAATTAGTGTTATGTAATATCTTCTAAATAGTGATAACAAGTGGGTTTTAAATAATTAGTGTTATATAATATCTTCTAAATAGTAATATAAAGTGGCTTCTAAACAATTAGTGTTATGTAATGTTTTCTAAATAGTAATATAAAGTGGCTTCTAAATAATTAGTGTATGTAATATCTTCTAAATAGTGATATAAAGTGGCTTCTAAATAATTAGTGTTATGTAATATTTTCTAAATAGTAATATAAAGTGGGTTCTAAATAATTAGTGTTATGTAATATTTTCTAAATAGTAATATAAAGTGGGTTCTAAATAATTAGTTATATATAATGATTTCTAAATAGTAATATAAAGTGGCTTCTAAATAATTAGTGTATGTAATATCTTCTAAATAGTAATATAAAGTGGCTTCTAAATAATTAGTGTTATGTAATATCTTTTAAATAGTGATAACAAGTGGGTTCTAAATAATTAGTGTTATATAATATCTTCTAAATAGTAATATAAAGTGGCTTCTAAACAATTAGTGTTATGTAATGTTTTCTAAATAGTAATATAAAGTGGCTTCTAAATAATTAGTGTATGTAATATCTTCTAAATAGTGATATAAAGTGGCTTCTAAATAATTAGTGTTATGTAATATTTTCTAAATAGTAATATAAAGTGGGTTCTAAATAATCAGTGTTATGTAATATTTTCTAAATAGTAATATAAAGTGGGTTCTAAATAATTAGTTATGTATAATGATTTCTAAATAGTAATATAAAGTGGATTCTAAATAATTAGTGTTATGTAATGTCTTCTAAATAGCAATATAAAGTGGATTTTAAGGAACTAGTGTTGTATAATATCTTTTAAATAGTAATATAAAGTGGTTTCTAAATAATTAGTGCTATATATTGTCTTCTAAATAATTAGTGCTATATATTGTCTTCTAAATATTAGTATAAAATGGTTTCTAAATAATTACTGCTATATATTGTCTTCTAAATATTAGTATAAAATGGTTTCTAAATAATTAGTGTTATGTAATGTCTTTTAAATATTAGTATAAAATGGTTTCTAAATATTTAGTATAAAATGGTTTCTAAATAATTAGTGCTATATATTGTCTTCTAAATATTAGTATAAAATAGTTTCTAAATAATTAGTACTATATAATGCCTTCTGAATATTTACAGAATTAGTATTATAAAATGTTTCTCTTAAATATTTAATACAACTTATATCATAAATTGTTTCTTCTAAATATTTAGTACAATTGGTATGATGAAATGTTTTTACATATTCAGCACAATTGGTATTATAAAATGTTTGTTCCAGATATTTAGTACAATTGGTATTATAAAATGTTTGTTCCAGATATTTAGTACAATTGGTATGATAAAATGTTTTTTTTGCATATTTTGCACAATCATTATTGTAAAATGTTTCTTCTAAATATTTAGTACAACTGGTATTATTAAATGTTTGTTCTAGATATTTAGTACAATTGGTATTATGAAATGTTTCTTCTAAATATTTAGTACAATTGGTATTATGAAATGTTTCTTCTAAATATTTAGTACAATTGGTATTATAAAATGTTTCTTCTAGGTATTTAGTACAATTAGTATTATAAAATGTTTCTTCTAAATATTTAGTACAATTGGTATTATGAAATGTTTCTTCTAAATATTTAGTACAATTAGTATTATAAAATGTTTCTTCTAGGTATTTAGTACAATTGGTATTATGAAATGTTTCTTCTAGATATTTAGTACAATTAGTATTATAAAATGTTTCTTCTAGGTATTTAGTACAATTAGTATTATAAAATGTTTCTTCTAAATATTTAGTACAATTGGTATTATGAAATGTTTCTTCTAAATATTTAGTACAATTGGTATTATGAAATGTTTCTTCTAGGTATTTAGTACAATTAGTATTATAAAATGTTTCTTCTAAATATTTAGTACAATTGGTATTATGAAATGTTTCTTCTAAATATTTAGTACAATTAGTATTATAAAATGTTTCTTCTAGGTATTTAGTACAATTAGTATTATAAAATGTTTCTTCTAAATATTTAGTACAATTGGTATTATGAAATGTTTCTTCTAAATATTTAGTACAATTGGTATTATAAAATGTTTCTTCTAGGTATTTAGTACAATTAGTATTATAAAATGTTTCTTCTAAATATTTAGTACAATTGGTATTATGAAATGTTTCTTCTAAATATTTAGTACAATTAGTATTATAAAATGTTTCTTCTAGGTATTTAGTACAATTGGTATTATGAAATGTTTCTTCTAGATATTTAGTACAATTAGTATTATAAAATGTTTCTTCTAGGTATTTAGTACAATTAGTATTATAAAATGTTTCTTCTAAATATTTAGTACAATTGGTATTATGAAATGTTTCTTCTAAATATTTAGTACAATTGGTATTATGAAATGTTTCTTCTAAATATTTAGTACAATTGGTATTATGAAATGTTTCTTCTAAATATTTAGTACAATTGGTATTATGAAATGTTTCTTCTAGGTATTTAGTACAATTAGTATTATAAAATGTTTCTTCTAGATATTTAGTACAATTGGTATTATAAAATGTTTCTTCTAAACAGTCAATACAAGTAAGTCTTCACATTGGTTAGTTGTATTTTACTACAAGTACAATGTACACAAATGAAAACAGTTAATTTCTCTCATTTCATTAATTAATTAAGACTTTTAATTCATCATTGTAATTAATTGACTCAGAAGATAAATGTTTTTGAAATTTCGAGTTCAGTATTCGTGAGCAGACGTACCATTTCAGTTCAGTATTCGTGAGCAGACGTACCATTTCAGTTCATTTTAATGTTAAGCCGAGTAAGTATTTCATTGTTTGACACGAAGTTTCACAATCCGCGCTCTAATTCACGCAGGAAATCAAACCCACATTTTAGCACTGTACATCCTGAAAATTACCGCTGACCCACGAGAGGAGCAAATTATTTGATATATTGTACATCACAATTAATGTGTGAGGACTTTGATATAATAACACTATGTAACAAAATTACATATATTAAAGTTATATATCGAGTTCACGATAAACCATGTAACAACATCTTTACTTTTTCTTGTTTCTGGGCAAAAAGTGTTATTTCCCAATTGCTTATGCCTAAAGTAAATGAGGAAGACCTATTTTTCTCTTCAAACTTTGTTTTTGTGACCTGGGAGCGTATAACGAAAACATGATGGGAGACTATATTTGAGGGCTGATACGTGAAAGTGATTTACATTACAGTCACAAATCTCGAAAAACTACTCACTTCTAAACATTTTTGTATAACTTTAGCATAAATATATGTAAATCTTGATTCATATGTTGTTTTATTCAGACCTTACGTAAATGAAAATGTACAAATTTGCCCGTTTTTACATAGAAGATAAGTTAATTTCTAAATTTTATTATCCAGGTCACAAAAACAAAGTTTGAAGGGAATAATGGCCATTTTCTGTACTTTTACAACATAAGCAATTAAGAAATAACTTACACTATCCAGGAACAAAATTTGTGTTACATTGTGTTATTAATATATACTTGATGTTTTGTGAAAGTTATGAAGCCTGGGGCGTGGATTACTTGCTGAGTTTTCTGTATAAGAAACTATTTAGTTCTTAATGTATAAGTACGCGTTACAATTGAATGTAGAAAACATGAATAAAAATGAAGACACGCGTTCTGTATGATGAAGAATAATACGATATATTCTACTGTATATCAATATTAATAAATTATCCTTTGGTGTGTCTTTCTTTGGTTTAAATTACAAGCTGTACAGTGGAGTACTTTTCTTGAAATTTAATTCATTTAGGATCTGAATCGAGTAACGAAACAATGTTTCATTGTCATAGTTTTCACGAAGCTTTATGCCAGTAATGACAGGCTTGCTTTTGTCGTCGTGTTACTAAGACAGTTGTTTATTTTTAACACGGATAATTCGTCATTTTGTATGTTTCTCTGAGAAAAAGAGGTTAGAAGCTAGAACTTTAGACAGTCTGATTTATTTTACTGTACTCTGTTCTCTGAGTTTGTTGTATAATTCAGCGCTGCTCGTGAATCAATGAGCTACGGACGAGGGCGTGCGCGCCAAGCTGTTTGTTACAAATGGATACATGCATCTCGCACTAAAAGCAGAACGAAGAATCCTCAGTGGAGCAGATTCTGTGGGGATTCGAGTCTAACCTTAGCCCTAATCCTATGAAAGAAAACTAAGAGGGAAGCTCAGTTAATAAATGAAACTGAAGGGAAAATATTGCAGAGGCGGGAATTGAAATCTAATGAAACTGACATATTCTTCTAATAATAATAGAGCACAGAGGTAATCTAATATTTAGGATGTCACACAAAGGATTTATAACACATAGTTTCATGTCGTTAAATAAGCATTTTTTGCTGAAACTGGTTATATTTTATGAATTTAAAACATACATAAGTCTTAAGTAATTGTGTATAAAATCAACAGATGTTGGAACCGTAAGAGGTTATGAACATTTAAAAAGAAAGGGGAAACACTTAATACTTAGTTCTAACTTTAACTTCACCTCCACCTATATTATCACTTCATTAGATCCTATTTCAAAACATTGATAATATTTTACTTGATGTGGTGAATTTTGGTCTTCTACTGATTTCTTATTGCTGTTCTTGCTTATGTTATATTAACAACAAAATGTTGGTTAATTTTTCTTATGACGTATTGTCTGTTGATGTAAAATGATAAATACGAAACTCAGGTTGCTTGGTAACCTAAATATGTAGCGACTGTGTTTAATATCCAGCTCACTGAAGGCCCTTTTAGACACTATGTTTTCTCCGCCATGATTTACAACGATTGTTAATGTGCTTTACGGATCTCCGCCTCGTAAAGTGAATGGTCAACAAGAGAAACTCAACGGGAAGCCTAAGCTTCCAAAAACTTTCTTCCTAGTGATAAGCTGAACTTCCAGCGGATCGATCGAGTACTTTCTGTTAACTCGACCGTGAACAGAGCGACATCTTACTCATCCTTATCTTTCATAAGTCTTCCGGGTAATTTAGTCAACGTTAGATTCTGTTTTTCATCTATAATACTCTATTTCTTATTTCCAAAGAAACAAGAAAAGTAAGAGATGTCAGGCACATGGAACTGACAGTATAAGTTATCCTACTGATAGACAGTTCACAGTGTGGATTATCTTACTGATGCTCAGTTTATAGTAAGAATTATCTTACTGATGCACAGTTTATAGTAAGAATTATCTTACTGATGCACAGTTTATAGCAAGGATTGTCTTACTGATGCACAGTTTACAGCAAGGATTATCTTACTGATGCACAGTTTATAGCAAGAATTATCTTATTGATGCACCGTTACAGTGAGGATTATCCTTATGATGTACAGTTTACTGTGTAAGGTATCCTACTGATACACAGTTTACAGTAAGAATTATCTTACTGATGCACAGTTTATAGCAAGAATTATCTTATTGATACACCGTTACAGTGAGGATTATCCTAATGATGTACAGTTTACTGTGTAAGGTATCCTACTGATGCACAGTTTACAGTAAGAATTATCTTACTGATGCACAGTTTATAGCAAGAATTATCTTATTGATACACCGTTACAGTGAGGATTATCCTAATGATGTACAGTTTACTGTGTAAGGTATCCTACTGATACACAGTTTACAGTAAGAATTATCTTACTGATGCACAGTTTATAGCAAGAATTATCTTATTGATGCACCGTTACAATGAGGATTATCCTAATGATGTACAGTTTACTGTGTAAGGTATCCTACTGATGTACAGCTTACAGTAAGAATTATCTTACTGATGCACAGTTTATAGCAAGAATTATCTTATTGATGCACCGTTACAGTGAGGATTATCCTAATGATGTACAGTTTACTGTGTAAGGTATCCTACTGATGCACAGTTTACAGTAAGAATTATTTTACTGATGCACAGTTTATAGCAAGAATTATCTTATTGATGCACCGTTACAATGAGGATTATCCTAATGATGTACAGTTTACTGTGTAAGGTATCCTACTGATGTACAGTTTACTGTGTAAGGTATCCTACTGATGCACAGTTTACAGTAAGAATTATCTTACTGATGCACAGTTTATAGCAAGAATTATCTTATTGATGCACCGTTACAGTGAGGATTATCCTAATGATGTACAGTTTACTGTGTAAGGTATCCTACTGATGCACAGTTTACAGTAAGAATTATTTTACTGATGCACAGTTTATAGCAAGAATTATCTTATTGATGCACCGTTACAGTGAGGATTATCCTTATGATGTACAGTTTACTGTGTAAGGTATCTTACTGATGCACAGTTTACAGTAAGAATTATCTTACTGATGCACAGTTTATAGCAAGAATTATCTTACTGATGTTTACAGTAAGGATTATACACATGCACAATTTATAGTGTCGGATTATCCTATTAATACACATTTCACAGTGAGGATTATCTTGGTTATTTATAATGACTTACCATCCTTCAGGCTTCTACTTTTAGGACTTGTATTGTGTAGCAATCTGAAACGTCTAATGTGTACGCTAAAAATTGTCTGTGTACGTTTTTTTGTTTCATACAGGTTGAACATGCGTACCAATCGTCTCTGCATCGGTTTAAAGACATTTATGGATGATGTAATATAGTTCTTACGTTGTGCTAATTTCATTATTAATTACAGTGTTTTATCATTGTTGTACAGATGGATATGATGAAGTAACCCGGGTTATCATCACAAGTGAAAACCGACTGAAAAGAATAGTGTTACAGATAAGCTTGGAGTGACTCATTCTGTGATTGGTGAGGCTATGACGTCATCTTCTGGTTCCCAAGAGCTCAGCAAGTACCACCCATTTATCAGGTTTGTCAATTTCCCTAAGCTTCAGTTTTGTAGCCAATCAAGAAGAAGCATGATGGCCACTCCGCAGCGCGCATTGTGCGAACAGGACTATGCTATTACAGACAGCACACATCTCGTGTAGTGATTTGTATAAAGACATTCATCAGGAGAACCACGTGGTTGTAGCCTGTAATTAGCTGCACATGAATCACAAAAGCCGACGCAGACGTTACACTATTAAATCAATTTTCTATAATAAAACTTACATCTGGTAACAGGTGTCCCAGAACACGAACTAGCATATTCTCGGTGTGAAAAGTGGGCGTCACGTACAACCATTTTGATTTTCCCTTAGAAAAACCGCTATATGAGCATTGATAACTTAGTTTAGAACCAAATACTAACTTTGAAAGTTAATATAAATATATCAAATTCAAATCATTAATAAAATTTTATCATTCAAGTTCTAAACAGGTTAGAACTCGACTGGTTGAGAGAGTCGTAACAACACTACGCAGTTACACAGATTTTAATTGTATATTTACTAATGGGTGTCCATATGAACCGAACCGCTTTTTAAATGATTTCTTTAAAAAACAAACTATATACACAACAGTTTGCTTGTCAGTCCACGACGTGATTGATTAGAAGTCCTTAATAACATTAGAGTTATACACAAATGTGTAAAATAAGTAATAATACCGTTAATACTGTATTTATTTAAACTAACTGCTTTGGGGGTTGTCTATGTTTCTTACATAGTGACCTCAACCATTTTTTTGTTGGTTACATAAAACGTAGCAAGTAACAAAATCTTATAAAGTTATTCAATGTGATGGAAGTTATTGACCTCACCGATAGTGGAAGTTCTATAAATATGTCGGTAGTTCAAAGGTCAAGGTGCCTTGTCGAAATACCTATTAGTTTTACCAAAGTGTTATATTCAGGAATTGTGCCGATATAAGGTTATCAATTTGTTAAACTTTTATGAAATGGATGGATAAAATATATCTCAGAAGGTTCTATTGTTGGCTGAAATCGACTACGAGGGTAGAGGGTAGGTTGTGACCAATAAAAACATTTCCACGTGTTGTCATGGGAGACACGCAACGGGTCATTCCTGCTGAGAGCTCAGTTATGGTCTTAACATCTTCATGGACATTGCTGGACCTCTATCTATAATCCTACAAAACCATTAGGTCAAGCCAGGAAATTGAAAAGCGGTCATGTCTGATTGTTATGTAAAGACTGAGTTCAGAAAGGTCATTTCACGTTCAGCGGTGGTCCACTATCACCATTCCTGTTGTTAGAAGATGTATTATTGGGTATTTATTACACCTTGAATATGCAGTACGGTTTTCACAAGAACAGAGTGAAAATACCGCCTTAGGTAGAAGAGCTCAAGCCAAGACTCACATGACAAAATTATGCATTTAGGATTTTATTAAGTGCTTCTATAAATTAATTAATTATAAACAAAGGTAATTATAAGTTGTGATGTAAGTCTTCAAGATAATGTCCCGTAAAACGTTAAATCGTAGTGAACTGTGTCTCTGTATTGCTTGCTATAAAAGTAAGCTTACTGAAGCAACACTTAAACTTAATTGTTGGGAGAACTTTAGAAGATTAATGTTACTAAATTCGTACAATTGGTATTAAAAGCTTACTTATTGACTTAGATAAACTCTGCCTCTTTCTGAAATTAACAAAATAATTAAAGGTTTAACGTGAAAGCTTATCACAATCTACCATCATAAATGTTTCATTAAAGATCCAACCTGATAATTTGTCATGATACAACATAGCAATACAAACATTTAATACAAGATCTAACATGATAATTGACCATGATACTATATAACAAAGGAATCATTAAAGATTCAGTCTCAAACTTTACCATAAGACAGTGTAACATTACTTATGTAATGCTATGTAACATACTTATGTAACTTGTTACTTATGTAACAACATAAATGTAATTGAAGATAATAACTGATATTCCACTACAATAAGGGTAGTATTGACACTGTTTTTTGAATAATGTTACAAAACATGTAAATTATAGATATCATATGGTATCCTAGTAAACAGAACCTTGGGACGCGTCTCGGCAGTCATGCTCTAAGGTGGACCTACTTTTTAGTCTTATTGCGTTGATAAGGCAACTTGGCTTAAATCAACGCCAGTGTTCTGCATGAGATATTGCATTGAAAACGAAATCGTTGCTGTGACAAGCGGGACCATAAAGTTTATATAAGATGGTGAAGCTTACAATAAGCACTTGTCCAAAACGACAGCGCTAAATAAAACATTAAAAGCAAATCTCAGGCATCCTCTCTTGTTAAGTACCCATTACTGTCACCTCTTGACCTCAAAGATTCAGAGATGACATTTAAGAAAATGTTACAACTCTTAAAACACCATAAAAATGATGTACTACACCACATCTCGGTGAAAGTGGTGTGTTACTTACCCCAGTGGACGGGCACAAAGCAATGGCCTCGTACCTTATCCCTTATAAAACTGTTTGTTTGTTTTTTTAAATTTCGTGCAAAGCTGCACGACAGCTATCTGCGCTAGCCGTCCCTAATTTAGGAGTGTAAGATCAGAGGGAAGTCATTACCACCCATCGCCAACTCTTGGGCTATTTTTTTACCAAATAGCTGGATTGATCGTAACATTATAATACCACCACAGCTGAAAGGGCGATATGTTTGGTGTGACGGGGATTCAAACCCACGACCCTCAGATTTCGGGACGAGCACCTTAACCACGTGGTTAACTGACCAACACTAGGCATCAGTTAGTTTGTACAGTCGTTCACACGATTTACACTTGCATATGTTGAAATTGGAAATTACTCACGCGCCAATTGCATGCGACATGAAAACTGAATTGTTTACAGCGACGTATAACAAGATCTGTAGAATAAGTTATGTTGTGGAAATACTTTACTGGAACTTAAAACGATAATTATCGTTTTGTAAATTTAATGCTTTAACAAAAACAGTTTGTAAACAATAGAGACTGATTCATAAAAAAATATTGTAAGTAAGTTATAGATGCGAGTTTAGTATTGTACAATTTAAGTTTACACGACTTTTTATAACTTATAACGTTCGGAATTCTTTGGTATTTATCAAATTAACGATCAGACAAGTTAAAAGAATAAATCCAATTTACAGCAATGAAGACTGAGCTCAAATATAACAATTTTGTTTGGTTGAAGTTAAGCACAAAGCTACAGAATAGGCTATTTGTGCTGTGTCCACCACAGGTATTGAAATCCGGTTTGCAGCGTTTAAAGTCTGCAGATATCCTCTACGACACTCGGAAGAGGGCGTTGTAAAGATTTTGTGTCTTCTACATTCAATCTACGGACACAACAAATTTAGGCTTAAACATTTATTCAAAAGCACGAACGTTGAATGAAAGATTTTTCTCGGCTACTTTGTTGTTTATATAACTACAAGATATAACTTGAAGCTTAACAGAAACAGAAAGAAATAACTATGGTTGGAGAAAGAATATCAGCCTTTCTCGATATCTGTGGACTCACCAGGAATCATCTTTTTCATTCTGTGTTGATGAAATATTTATATATACAATATAAACTATACCATTTAAACAGACGCCAATAACTTTGATTTCGATTAAAAAAAACTGTGTTTAGCTGATATAATAGTAACAAAATACCATTTTTTCTTCTTTTTTACATAATAAAACTAGGCCTGTTCTTTAACATTATGTTAATTTAACACAAAGATAACAAACCAGAAATAATGTTACGAGGAGTTTGTGTCAAAGCCTTGTTAGTGTAAAACATACATAAGAGCTTATTTACGAGTTCACGACTTTGTCGTCGCATAAGAATATTTGTATTTGTTTATTGCATTTCACGGCAAAACTACTTATGGCATTTGCAGACGGCCCTAAATTTCAACCAATAACCAGAGGGAAGGGAGCCAGTCAACAGTACCTTACTGCTCGTTATCCACACTAAGGGATTGATTGTCACTCTTGTGACAGTCCTTCAGTTTAAAGTGTAGGGAATATCTTTGTGGCAGCATACGGATTCGAACTCGGTCCGCAGTCTCCGGAATTCAAAGGTCATCCACAGGGTCAACCCACGCCCTCGCAATGAAAGCCCACGCCTATCAGTTACAAAACAATAAATCTAAAACTTAATTTTATCCTTACTAAATAAATATAGTCTGCAAATAGTTAAATATCTGTTTTTATTGAAGTTCTCTCTCTCTCTCTCTATATATATATATATAGACACACATATTAACATATAATTTTCAGAAAAATATTAACTTTTTTTTTCGGAAACAGTGAGATTTAAACAAAGCTCACCAGATGGCGATTATGTACATCACGCCTCTGTTTATCTTTATTGGATGGAACAAATCACGTGCTTGTAGAATATACCAATTGTATGTAAAAATGTTTCTAAACTGTTTTAAATAGTTTATATAGTTAACTAAACTTGATGTATTTCAAATTATAGTTTCAGAAATCATAAACATGTTTATTGGTTAATAATTCGTATTTTGATTCGTGCGTACTTATTGACTCTTAACTTTATTTATCTAGTAATCAAAGTATGTTTTTAATCAGGCTATTTACCAAATCTTACGTATTGTAGAACAGTATGTTATATTCATATATCTTTAAAAACGTGCATTCTGTTTTGTGACTAGATGTATTTTGCACTGCACTCATCATCCTTCTGGGGATTTATACCAACTTTCACATGTTTATGAAACATGTCATATACTCATAATCTTTCTGGAGATTTATACCAACTCTCACATGTTTATGAAACATGTCATATACTCATAATCTTTCTGGAGATTTATACTGACTCACTCATGTTTATTAAACATGTCATATACTCATAATCTTTCTGGAGATTTATACCAACTCTCACATGTTTATGAAACATGTCATATACTCATAATCTTTCTGGAGATTTATACTGACTCACTCATGTTTATTAAACATGTCATATACTCATAATCTTTCTGGAGATTTATACCAACTCTCACATGTTTATTGAACGTGTCATGTACTCATCATCCTTCTGGGGATTTATACTGACTCACTCATGTTTATGAAACATGTCATATACTCATAATCTTTCTGGGGATTTATACTGACTTCCACATGCTTATTAAACAGGCCAGCATTTGTTATTTGAAGCTGTATATTATAGTTTTACAAAAGGTTGTTAAAAGTACCGAACTAATAATATTTATGAAACACGTTTATCAACCGATGTATGCTAATGTTAAAAACAACTAAACATGTTAACTTAGTTCTCAGATATGATTATTAAAAAAACTAGAAATTCACACAAAAGTTTAAAATGTGAATAAAATTATAACTGTAACAGTTTAAAATGTGAGTAAAACTATAACTGTAACAGTTTAAAATGTGAGTAAAACTATAACTGTAACAGTTTAAAATGTGAGTAAAACTATAACTGTAACAGTTTAAAATGTGAGTAAAACTATAACTGTAACAGTTTAAAATGTGAATAAAACTATAACTGTAACAGTTTAAAATGTGAGTAAAACTATAACTGTAACAGTTTAAAATGTGAATAAAACTATAACTGTAACAGTTTAAAATGTGAGTAAAACTATAACTGTAACAGTTTAAATTTGAATAAAACTATAACTGTAACAGTTTAAAATGTGAGTAAAACTATAACTGTAACAGTTTAAAATGTGAGTAAAACTATAACTGTAACAGTTTAAAATGTGAGTAAAACTATAACTGTAACAGTTTAAATCCGAAACACGATATATTTAAAAAGTCTTTAAAATGTAGAGTGATATGTGGGCGGATAGTGTTTTTGTTTTCGTAATTTTGTGATTCAAGTACAATATTCTAGTGTAAGACTATACAATTACGAAAAGGATATTATACCACCTGTGTACTTACAAACATATAAACAGTCTCTACAAACATTATACAGTGTATGACAACCAATAATCAGGTTATTAAAAAGATATTTGCAGAATTTTCTAATTGTCTGTTTATTGGACAATATCTATTTTGGAATGCCAATATTTTATCAAGATGATGAAATGAGTGGGAAGATGGGTAATGTATACATGCCAACCTGATAACGTTATCCCGAGGTGATGCTCGTATCACGAGTCGATTTGCCACCATGTGAGGACGTTCCCGACGGGCTGTTTTTAAATCTTGACAAAGTAGTCGTAAAATAACCATAACAATGACGTTACACACACGAATGTACCGCCAACACGTGTTGTGCTTTCAGAATATATTTTATATGCAATAAAGATTCTAAATAACACAGTTTCTACGGTTGTCTACAAGCCGAACGCGACAAATTCGATTCTGTCTACTGTGTGACGTACTTCATTCTGGCACATTTTGTGTATGTTTTACACTCGTAAAAATTATCGATGAATTATTCACGCATCCACAAAGAAGAACAACAACAACAAAAATGTCGTCGTTGAACTTAATATCGTCGCTATGATACACAAGTCTTTATATTTCTGGTTACATGTTACGAGCGGATATGGTCTTTTAAACGAACGTAATAACGTGACAAGCAAACACATTAAATCTTTTAATGGGTTTTTATTTTTTTTACAATTTAATGTTTATGTCAAAGACTGCTACTTCGGCACCAATTTAAGGATCGCCATATTAAATTGCAAAACATTGTTTTAGTTTATGTCGTTCATTAGTTTATGAAAAAAAATAAATGTCGAAAACAGCGACACCTATCGGAACTTTTAAAGTCGTCAAATGAAATGACTGTTTGTGTGATGGTAGACACAACTCTACACAATGGGCTATTTGTGCCGTGCCAACCAAGAGTATCAAAACCAGGTTTTTAGAGTTTGTAACTGCTTGAAACACCAGGTCCGAATACATTTCAGATGTATTTATGAATAGCTGTAATACATGTATGCGAAATATTTACTGTTCATCTGAGTCTTGAGATCTATCACATACACATATGATATATTAACTGTCCAAATAGTTCTGAACTTTATCACATACACTCATGAAACGTTAACTGTTTATACAATCCTTAACTATAGCACATATACATATCAAATAATAACTGTTTATTACGCTGTGCTATTGTCACACACGTGGAACACTAACTGTTCACGTAGTCCTAAAGTACTGCCACACATACAAAAATATGTATATGTGAAATATTTAACATTCGTATAGTCCTGGCATATCGCACTTAAAATAACAGCTTTCTATATAAAACAAAACTATGTATTTAAACTGTTAGTTATTAATATAACCTTAAACTGTTATTTTGTGCATAAAACAACAG
Organism: Tachypleus tridentatus; assembly: GCF_004210375.1. Lineage (NCBI taxonomy): Eukaryota > Metazoa > Arthropoda > Merostomata > Xiphosura > Limulidae > Tachypleus > Tachypleus tridentatus. The sequence continues at coordinate 27,101,157 of NC_134835.1, forward strand.
CTACTGAAATGTCATTGTATTAGTTGTCCATAACAACATTAAATTAATTAATTAAGATAAATACCAGTAAATCTGTTCGTGTGGTTTGTTTATTTTGAATTTCGCGCAAAGCTACACGAAGGCTATCTGCGCTGGGCGTCCCTAATTTAGCAGTGAAAAATTGAAGGGAAGGCAGTTTGTTATCATCACCCACCGCCTACTCTTTTACCAATGAATAGTGGGATTAATTGTTCGTCACACTATAACACCTCATGGCTGAAAGGTCGAGCATATTTGGTGGAACGGAGATTCAAACCTGCGATTCTCAGATTGCGAGTCAAGCACCACTGACAAGCTGGTCATTCTGAGCTCTGACTAAGATAATGTTCCTACGCAAATGTCATTGGTAAATACAAAACAAAATTAAATACAATACACAAAAGTGATATATCAGAGGAAAGCTACGCAAAAACACCCGCCGCCAAGTCTTTGTACACTCTTTACCAACGGAAAGTGGGACTGATAATAAGAGTATAACAGATTTACGGCTGAAAAGAGTGATTATGTTTCATTGGATGGGATACGAATCTCAGAGACTGCGAGTCGAAAGCTCTGACCACCACGTCCTACAAATAATCTATTACATTGAGCTAAAAATGTTAACAATGAATTGAATATTGCAAGCATTATACACAAAAACCAGTTGATTTATGATTTAAAATTTTCAAAATACAATATTCTTCGCTACTGTTGTATTAATGGTAATTTATTTGTAATGATTTTGCACAAAAAAACAAACAAACAAATGTTTTCTGTACTCCGAATTATCTCGTTATTTAACAAATGTTTTCTATCAGTTTCGAAGGTTTAGTCCTTTACTGTTTACTTTGAAATGTTTCTACTAAGTGTGTTTTTTAAGCACGTTGGCTTCACGTGACCCGTATATATATATATTTTCCCTTCAATTGCATGAACGTCACGTAGGTAGGTAACAGGAGGCCACTAAGAACCAAACCCTAAACTAATGAGACTGAAACCTTGTAGTCTTCGCCATGCTTCGATAGAAATGAACTTGCGGCTTAAGGAAAAGGAGGTTTACGTGAGACAGAAACTTATCAGTGAAGTCTGAGATAAATAGGCCTTAAGGTCAGATGGCAGCAATTCTTTTTGAGGACTTTTGACAAGTCTCCACTGAAACGTGCCTTTTGGTAATAAAAAAGACCACTGTCCATAAAAACTTGATAAGAAAAACAAAACAAAACACAGACAGCGTTGTCCCTAAACATATCATTCAAGCTTTTCTTACGTCTATCATTCATGCTGATTTCTGTTGTCAAGATTAGTTTCTCTGCATGTTGACCTCAAAGCTGGAGGACAAACGTTGGTTTATATGAAATCCTTAAGTAAATCTGTTGGAGTTTCGTTGAAATTTACGCTCGACAAGGTTCTGTTTCAATGAGACGTATTCCCTTCACGTTTTTGCGTCGTTCGTTTCAACAGACAGTTTTATATATTTAGTGTTTTACGCGACGTATATAAAGTATTTTCATCAAACTGAAGAAAGAAAAATGAATACGATACATTTTTTTCCCACAGATTTTAATGGGTGACAGATACACCAGTTTATCTGATCATAACAAAATTGATTCTGTTCTTAAATCAACTGAATTAATGTAATTAATTAACCCAACAAAAAGTTTCAAAGTTGATTCTGTTCTTAAATCAACTGAATTAATGTAATTAATTAACCCAACAAAAAGTTTCAAAGTTGATTCTGTTCTTACATTAAATAGATAACATCAAATTGGATGTTATTTTGTCGAATCACGAAAACGTTTTTCAAAACTGATTCCGTTCTCAGACTAAACAGATGACGTTAGAATAAATGTCGTTATGTCGAATAAAAAAAACGTTTTTCAAAACTGATTCCGTTCTCAGACTAAACAGATCACGTTAGAATGAATGTCGTTATGTCGAATAAAAAAAACGTTTTTCAAAACTGATTCCGTTCTCAGACTAAACAGATGACGTTAGAATGAATGTCGTTATGTCGAATAAAAAAAACGTTTTTCAAAACTGATTCCGTTCTCAGACTAAACAGATCACGTTAGAATGAATGTCGTTATGTCGAATAAAAAAAACGTTTTTCAAAACTGATTCCGTTCTCAGACTAAACAGATGACGTTAGAATGAATGTCGTTATGTCGAATCTAACAATCATTTTCAACGCGTATCCCGTTGTCAACACCAAACACGTTTTATTACGACTGATTTTGTTATGAGCCTAAAAGACAATAGAATAATATAATATGTTAGAAAATCCAGAAGTTTTAGAAATATAAATAGTATCAAAACTAATATCTACAGTCGCTATTCTGACAGTTGTGACCTAAACCTGGTCAGTTTGATCTTTAGAATATCAACATTTGTTTCTCTAATGGTTCAAATATTTATAAGTATATTTCAGAACAATTTGTATGTAATTACTGCCTTATAGATATAAATAACTTTTAATGCAATTTTAATTAACTTACATCTAATATAAATTATCAATACAGAATTACCAGTAACTTTTACTAATGTTTTACAGAATGTCTCATAATAAATTAATTCATATATATCATGTAAGAATGAAGAACAGAGCATTTAAACATGTTAGAAAGACAAAATAAGAGAGTGAAAGATATGCGATAGTCTAATCATACATTGTTTATATAAACAGAAGAGTCTGCTAAGGTAGGTCCAGTGAAGTTGTTCTCGAAGTATTCGATTTGTACTTTTAAAGATGGAGACACACAGAAACTTACATGTTTGAGATACGTTTCGTCTTGAACATTTAAGATGAACTCAGGAATGTTCAGTAATTAATCTCCATACAGATATGTACAAAGTTATCCTTTGGTCGTTTAAAGTTTTTCTTCGAGTGTTGAACTTATATCAGAGTCAACGTAATTACAGTAAGATAAGCCTTAATATTTCGTTCTACGACATGTTTTTTTTTTTTTTTGCACAAGAAAAACGGTTGGTTAATTTATTTGATATCGACTTCGAGTTATTATGTGTCGAAAAAGAACCAACAACGATGCGCATTTTTCTAAAAGTCATGTAAATGTCAAAAGATTGGCGATTGGTTGAGAAGTTCCATGCAAAGCCACCCACTGCCGGGACTACTTTTTTTTTTTTTTTAAAGCCGCTTTCTCTTATTGGCCGATGCTGAAGCGGCAATAAACGATTACCTGAAGTACCATGACCTTCAAGAAAGTAGATAACTTCTTGAACTTACAATGGTGCACAAACGACGCCACTCAAAATTATCGATCAAACGCCCCATTCTTTGAAGGAAGAAAGACAAAGGTTGAATAATGATAGTAATATACCTGAATGACTGTACTACCCTCCCCTGTATATTAATAATTACAAAGTGCGCATGCACGAAATGAGTATTTGAATTCATTATTTTTCTCTTTCAAACGTGAGAGACCAAGAGAAACGTTTTATTCCAGACTTGGCCTCTTTTCAATCCTCGTCTTTCTGGTCGTGTTCTACACTACATCTTAATGATTTACGTTGGTGATTGGGACATTTCCATCTTGCTGGGCTCCCCACAAATCATGTTACTCGAGTTGGTTGCTTGCCCGACCCACAGGCCAGTGATTTATCTACCAGATGCCAATGAGAGTTTTAAGCAAGGACTCCAGTTCCCTGCGGCTACAGCGTACAGAAACTAAAAGAGTGCATCTTTTATTTCACAAGTGATGCATGTTTTCTCCATCTATTTTTTCCGCTCTGAGGATTTTCAAAAAAATTCCGTCTGTCATCAGAATAAATGGCGCCGTTTTTCGTTTCCGTTGGATTCGACTTTCGTGACCTTCCTTCGTCACCAAGTTTATTTCCCAACAATGGATCTACACGTTGTAACTGTAACGAAAATGTTGAAAACTGCAAAAAATGATCGTTTAAAATAGTTTTAAACAACGTTTGGTTGTTATAATAATTTTCGCGTATATTAGGCGGTATTTTACTCAACTTATCCCATCCCAGTTTTGTACTTATTACACCATAAAATAAAACGGTTAAGTCATAACGTTGCCAGTCTAAGTCTGGAATATGAAGAACATTTTGCAGCATTATCGAAAAACCAAAATCAACAAACATAAATTAATGCATTACCGAAATATTTATCATGGCAATTTATGGCTTCTAGACTTTTAGGAAACAGGGAACGTTTAATTATCTTTTCTAATATCCACCGCTTAGATGGACGAGAAGAAACGTCATGGAAGATATCACTTAAGAGAAAGTGTTGCAGTGCACAGATGTGGAAACAGCGGAAAGGCATTAGAGGTAATGATGCGATAGTGTTGATGGCTTGAGGTGTGGCTCTATACAATAGAAAAAAAAAGATATAACAGAGACAGCTAACAGATAGTGGGGGAGCCACTTGGATAACTGCGTGGAAGATCTTGGGCTTTGCTAAGAAAATTCATCAAAGCTCGTGCAACGCCATTAGTATTGTCGATCGATCGATTTTCCAATAAACGTCAGAGGGATGAGAGCGATTCCATTAACTGAATTGTTTTCTTTAGCCTGAATAAGGGAAAACTATGAAAGGTCATTAACAGACAGGCTAAGGAGAAAGAAAATATATGGCAAACCGGAGGGAAGTGCATATAAACCAAACAGTGATATTAACCTGCCAAACAGAATTAAAAATCGCATCTCACACACACATATAATAAATATACGTTACATCAGTTCATGTTACGAGGGACTTAAAATCTGTGAAACTGAAAAGATGGTAAGAAAATAATAAGACAAAATCGATAAACTTGGTCATTTTGTTGTAAATTTATGTATTCTTGTTCCCTTTAGTATGAGTTCCATTTAGAGACTGTAGACACGTGGTTTTGTTATAGCTGTTTAGACTCATCAGTGATGTCTCAAAAATTGAAATAGATTCGCCAGATGTCGTCAATACGAAAAACACTTGTTGACTGTCACAAGTTAACAGCAAAAAATTACTATAAGGGTCATCAAAGTAATATTGTGAAAACACAGTGTACGTTCATTCGATTTAGAATTCGACGATTTTTACTAACGACAAAAACAAAATAAGGACATTGCTGCGTGAGAAAAGGTATAGAACTTACATTGCTTAAAGACTGTTAAAACTATTGTATTCGTTCTGCCTGTTAATAAAATATTTACTATGCAGCACACACACACTTCAAATACATTGTTAAAAGATTTGTTTTGCGTTTGTAGAGATTACAAAGTAATAGCATTACGGCCTGTTAATAGACTTCATCACGAATTTGCCTGATGTATAGATTTGGTATTACCATGAATGTATCTTAAAAAGGATCTTTATAAAATCCCATAAAGCGATAAATATTGAATATGATTGTGAAATGTGAATTATATATTTCCGATGTGGTTTGTTTAATTTTGTAAAATTATATGTGTGTGTGTTTTCTTATAGCAAAGCCACATTGGTTTATCTGCTGAGTCCACCGAGGGGAATCGAACCCCTGATTTTAAGCAATATGTATATATATATACTCTGTGTATGGCCTGGCATGGCCAAGCGCGTAAGGCGTGCGACTCGTAATCCGAGGGTCGCGGGTTCGCGCCCGCGTCGCGCTAAACATGCTCGCCCTCCCAGCCGTGGGGGTGTATAATGTTACGGTCAATCCCACTATTCGTTGGTAAAAGAGTAGCCCAAGAGTTGGCGGTGGGTGGTGATGACTAGCTGCCTTCCCTCTAGTCTTACACTGCTAAATTACGGACGGCTAGCACAGATAGCCCTCGAGTAGCTTTGTGCGAAATTCCAAAACAAACAAAATACTCTGTGTAATCTGTTTAACCGTGGCAGGTGTTCAGTTTAAAGGACCAAAATTTGAATTTTCCAATCGCCTCTCTAATCGTCAGATTTTTTAACATTCTGCTTCTTAAGGCTAAGAAATATGTTTTATAAGGTGAATCTAATTTTGTAGCTTTGAAACTGATGATTTAGTCTGGATTTTTATTGTCGTTTTCTTTTAGTATTCATAAACTGTTTTCGTTTTCGAGTGAATATGACGTTATAAGTACTTGTAAAGTTTGAAACTGTCTTTGTTAACAGCATACGCAGATTCTTTACGAACCAGTTTACTTGCTTGAAATATATATTAAATATCAACTATATTTGTTTCACATCTGTGTTTAGATTCGCTATAAATTTGCAACTGCTAAGGATAAGTGGAAGATAGATTTAAAAAAAAAATATATATATATATATAGGTAGTTTCACCCTGCACTACACATGCGCGGATAAACGCTCAAGAATTTGTTTCTTTTTTAATTTTCGCGCAAAGCTACACGAGGGCTTTCTGCGCTAGTCGTCCCTAATTTAGCAGTGTATGACTAGAGAAAACGCAGCTAGTCATCACCATCCACCGCGAACTCTAGGGCTACTATTTTATTAACGAACAGTGGGATTGACTATCACATTCTCATATTTAGTGTAAGGGGGATTTGAAGCCGCAACTCTCAGATTGCGAGTCGTGCGCCTTAACCACCTGGCCATGCCGGGCTTTCAAACGGTCAAGTGAGTGACCTCAAAGCTCAAACATATCACTACTAATTTAGAAATGCTGATCTGGAGGATATATAGCAGCATCTATCGAGAAAAAAAACAAGACTGACTGTTACTTTCATAACGCACCCAAAGCTAAAAGTATAGATCAAATTCTTATCTCTTTTAACTTTGTTTAACTGGAGACATTTATATAAACACAAGTAAAATCACGTTTTTTCAAAATCAAATTTAACTGGATTAGTGAACTTTTAGTGTGTAAATAGCTGAAATATTGAGCTAATAAAATTACATTCTGGTGATATAGGTTGTGATTTTACTTATGTTTATTGAGTGTGTTCTTGTTTTTCTTAATACAAAGCTGCACAATGGATTACGTGCGCTCTACGCCAGATTTTAGCGTTTTAAGCTCGCAAGCTTACCTAAGACAGATGCTGTTCGGTTACATATTGCGGGTTCATAACTCCCGGTCTTAAAATAAAAATAATTGCCTTGAGAAACAATACTACAGTTATCTATATTTTATCTACTTTAGATAGATTTAATCACCTGTCACTTAAATAACTTACACCGGTGCCGGTTTTATGTAGCAACTGAATGTTTGTTACTAACTTCCGTTCAAAAGAAAAACTAACTACAAAACTAACAACTAAAAGGTAACATGCAAGTTTATTAAACCTATTCTAATCATAAACTGGCTAGTTGTTGTTAACGTTAGAGATTAGTACCTAAATGTTAAAACTTGTATCAATAAAAATGCATTGTACCACCAGTCGGGTACCCTCATTGTTAACGAAATTTTCAGTGTAAATTCAAAGCCAGTGAGTTAAGTCATCTTAAAGCGTACTTCGATTAGTCCTGAATATACATACGTATACTAAACTAAGCCTGGAACCTAGCCTTCAGAAGCGACAACGTTAATAACAATAGCACTGACTTACTTTAACTATTAGAATCCATAACATTAATGAACTTACTTTAAAAAAAAACCAGTTAAATCATTGCCAATGTACTAAAAAATCCAGCAGGTTCCTCCTAGTTTTTTGTCACTGATTCTGTACAAAAGTCTAATTAGTAATTTTATGATGTTTATTCATCTATGCAATTAAATTATTATTATTGTTATTATTATCAGACGCAGTATGTCTGGTTTGGTTTATTTTGAATTTCGCGCAAAACTGCACGAGGGCTATATGTTCTAGCCGTTCCAAATTTAGTAGTGTAAAAATAGAGGGAAGGCAGCTAATCATTACCAGCCACCAACGACTGTTGGGTTACTCTTTTACCAACGAATAATGGAATTGACTGTCATTTTATAACGCCCCCACCGCTGAAAGGGCCAGCATGTTTTAGATGGGGGATAACGGGGATTCGAACCCGCGACCCTCAAATTACGAATCGAGTGCTTTACCGCCCTGGCCATAGCGAGCCGTATAATAATAACATAAGTCATAACCAAGGGGACGATTATCAGCTTTTCCGTTAAACAAACACAAATCGTGTGTAGACTGTTGTTTGCTGGCGGATACTGAGAGCAAACCGCTGGTTTCTTGCCAGTTTTAGAGCCATTTTCTCCATCGCACGAGACTTATTTGTATTCAATGGAGTTTTAGTTTAGGTCTTACATGACAGCCATTTCACAAGCGTTTCAACTTTTATAAAGTAATATAAGTTTGTCTGGAACCCACACAACAAAAAGTGCAATTTGTAATAAAGTCGACACATAATCGATTTCATTTTTTTTTCGGACTTGTTGAAGGAACACTCTATAAAACGTCAATGGATACAATAAGGCAATAACTAATGAAAAAATAAGCCATATCTTTGATCACTATTAATGTTTGTAGAATACTATCTACAGGTATCGACAAATGTCTTTAGTTTAAATCTGTTTATTTGATAGCAATAATTTTACAGACAATTATTCTTTTTTATTTTGTCATGTTGTTGTTTGATTTATTTTTTTCATGTTTTACGGCTGTAGTGGCAAAAACTTTTACATATTCTGTCACTACTTTTTCCTTTTATTTTATGACTGATTATCTTCAGGTTTTACTCGCTATTTTAATTATTATTACCCTACGCTCATTCAACCAATAGAGTTATAATCTGAATATACCTTGAAAATGTGACACAGTTAACTCTACGAGAAATATATGCTTTAAATGCGTTGTTTATGCTTTAAAAAGTGCTACAATGTCACACTTTGAAGCTTTAAAGCAGCAGCGATAAGTTAAAGAACGAAAGAGTTTGTTCACGCACACACACAAGTAACAAAATGCGGTCAGGTTCTTAAAGAGATCCATTCTTTTGAGATGGGTTTTTGACATGCATACTGATATTCTAATGTAAAAGAATATAAAATAATAAAAGGTTTGCGATACGTCTTTTCATGAGACGGGATAACGTTAACATTTCATTCACGCAAAAATAGTAGAAATCTATTTTATACCGTGAATCTGAAAGATATAACAAACAGCAAAACATATAACAAAAATGTTTTATTTCCCTTAATCTACGAGGTTTGTGTGTTAAAAAATAAGAACCTTCTACATTATCTTCCTGAATATTACACAGCTATCATATATGGAAAAAACATGAGTTGTTCCCCTATCGTCAGTCTGTATAATAAAAGTTATTAGTCCTAAAATAAAATTATGTTTTCAATAGTTTTCTGCCAATATAAATTGTTAGATAGTATACGTTCAATTACATCTATTTTACTTTTGATTACTGATTCATTTATTATTTTTGTGAAGATTTAAAACGTTTTTTGTTAAAAACATAGCCTTTCCCTTAAATTGTGTCTGAATTTACTTGTTTGTTTAAAGTTAAGCCCAAAGCAACACAGTGGACTATCAGTACTGCTCTGTCAACCACGGGGATAGAAACCCGGTATTGTAAGTTCACAAACATATCGACACTCGACTCGTAATCTGAGGGTCTCGGGTTCGAATACCCGTTACCCCCCAATCTAAAACATGCTCGCCCTTTCAACCGTGGGGGTGTTATAATGTGACGGTAAAAGAGTAGACCATAAGTTGGCGGTAGGTGGTGATAACTAACTACATTCCCTGTAGTCTTACACGGGTAAATTAGAGACGGCTAGCGCAGATAGCTCTCTTGTAGCTTTGAGCGAAACTCAAAAACAAATAGACAAACACTTTTATGTTTGTCCAGATGCCTAAAAATGCAGACACATTACATTCTTTCTACCAAACATCTCATCGCCAGAATTTATTCACGGACGTTTTATATTGTAAATATTACTAAAAACCTATAGAACAAAATAAAAGTGATTTGTTTCGCATTTTACTTTTCTCGTTGTTGTTGAAACAGCGTATAGAAACTATACAAATTATTCCGATTATTATGACTGAGATATAGAAATATAGATGTCATATTTTTATTGTTCATATAAATGACATAAGATAAACACTATATTTATATCGTTATTGTAACTGACATCTGAGAAGACAGACGTTACATTTCTATTGTTATTATAACTGAGATATAGAAATATAGATGTTATATTTTTATTGTTCTTATAAATGACATAAGATAAACACTATATTTATATCGTTATTGTAACTGACATGTGAGAAGACAGACGTTACATTTCTATTGTTATTATAACTGAGATATAGAAATATAGATGTCATATTTCTATTGTTCTTATAAATGACATAAGATAAACACTATATTTATATCGTTATTGTAACTGACATCTGAGAAGACAGACGTTACATTTCTATCGTTGTTATTATTAAAATATGAAAAGATAAACGTTATATTTTTATCGTTCCTACAACTAAGATATGGTAAAACAGACATATCGATTAATCGACCAATGCAACAAGACAAAGTACATACGTTACCACATAAAACATTAATAATATTTTTCTTAATACAAATATCAGGACAGACACTCAACAGTTTAATAATTCACGTTTATGAGATTTTTTCTTTTTTTTATTTAAATACACGTGAAGTTGGTGGTGAGACCTCAGGGCACCACGATTTTCTCTTTGATTTGTTTATTTGTTTGAAGTTAAGCACAAAGCTACACAATGGGCTATCTGTGCTCTGCCCACCATGGGTATCGAAACTTGGTTTTTAGCGTTGTACGTCCACAGACACACCGCTGTACTACAGATGGAGCTTTCCCTTTGATTTGTTGTTTAAGACTAGCTTCCTATCATTTCATTTTCTCTCTCTCTCTTAGAACATGTATGGTCCCTTGTTATTCATGTATTGTACTCTATACGATTTTACAGTTTTCATAATTTGTGAAAAAACTGAGATTTTACTAGATGCCAGTTTTACAAAAGTAAAATCCTTTGATTGTAGCATATTTTTACTTTATGAAGATTGATACGAAACACGTTCTAATAAACATGTAACAATAAGCAAAAAACAAATATATGCATGTGCAATGCATACATAGAATATAGACAGAAATATATATTATTACTTCACAAATATATATATATATATCTAGAAATATCATTTAAAATAAAGAAACAATACCAAATTCAGTGGGCACAGTGCTAATACTGGAAACTATCATGGCGTCCTCAGTGTCATTGCGCATGAGCGGTTTGACAGTTTCTAGTGAAGACATATCTGTGGAAAGAGGGCGGTAAAGTGCAGGCATCTTTTTAAATAATATAAAGGCACTCTGGTGGAAATTTTTAAAACCCATTTAATTTTAATTATTTAAGCTTTTATTATGGGTGTGAATCAGTGTGAGTTAGTGGTCTACAGGACTGCTTGTATTATTATATGATGTTACGTTTCACTCCAGAATATATTATCTTAAGATATATTAGTATCACATTGTAGCTCTTTCTTCGAACTTATGGAAGTGGTTATAACAATGGCTTTAACGGATAACAGTTCTTCGGTGGTTCTTTGTCTTTCAGTATTTATTACTGAATGATGAAATACATTTAAAATACATTATCATAATGACTCAGGATTAAAAATTGAACTAACTACACAATGTTAGTTAGAGATTGAACTAACCACATAATGCTAGTTAGATATTGAATTAAAAACACAATGTTAGAGATTGAACTAACCACACAATGTTAGTTAGATATTGAACTAACCACACAATGTTAGTTAGAGATTGAACTAACCACATAATGCTAGTTAGATATTGAACTAAAAACACAATGTTAGAGATTGAATTAACCACACAATATTAATGAGAGATTGAACTGACCACACAATGTTTGTTAGATATTGAACTAACCACACAATGTTAGTTAGATGTTACACTAACCATACAATGATAGGTAGTGATTGAATTAACCAAATAATATTAATTAGAGATTGAACTAACTATACAATGTTAGTTACAGATTGAACTAACCACACAATGTTAATTAGAGATTGAATTAACCATACAATGTTAATCAGAGGTTGCACTAATCATACAATGATAAGTAGTGATTGAATTAACCAAATAATGTTGTTACACTAACCGCACAATGATAATTAGCGATCGCATTAATCATATGATCTGTTTTACTTTGCGCATTGAAAACTGAAAAGTGCTGATTAATTGTGCATTTTCACTATGTAAGCACCAAATAAACACTCACTGGGACAGTGTTTTCCGGAACAGCAGTCAAAACCTTAACGATAATATTTTTGTAAAATATTTATTTATTATATTTGTCGTTCTAAGTTTATACTAACCAACGACATGCTGTTATTTTATTTAATAACTTAACCACATATCAGTTCAGTGATTAGTTCACATGAATAATTACGTTTGAAACTGTGCTTATTATTTAGTGTTTAGCTCTATTACATATCCTGATGTCGTGACACAGATAAAGTTATATGTGTGGTTTGAAGACAGAAATAAATATGGTTTTATAAACATAAAAAGTAATGCAATGTTATGATACATCAGCTCATTGTAGGAGCTCTAATTTTGATCGTTTGGTTTTGTGTTACTTCGTTTCATCACAAACGGTCAGTTAGTTCGAATCAACTTACAGCGACCCCTATATTTTTAGATGTGTGTTATACAATGATCCGAAAGTTATATGTAATATACGTGATAATATAAACAAAGCTGGTAACCTGACACAAACTTATATCACATGTTCTCTGGGGAAAATTCAGTTTATATTTATTTAAGCGTTTTAGTCACTTATCAGCGTAGAAAGAGCGGATATTGGATATTGAAGAAAGTGATATCTTTTAACTTATTTGTAGGTTAACATCGTGACAAGCAGCAACAGCTCTTCACAAATTCAGTGAACTAACCTTGAAGCATTAGCACAAATTATGGTAAGTTATTGATATAATATTCATAGTATAGTCCGTAATATTCACAACATATGCATTACAACGTTCGTAATATGTATCATAATATCGGTAACATATGTTATAAAATACGGAGTATTCATAATAACATTTGAATATATGTCATAATATTCGTAATATGAATAATAATATCTGTATTATTTTTATCACAATATTTATAACATGTATTATAATATTTGCAATAATAGCTTGAAGAGCATCTCAAATAACGTTGTTTATACGACAGAACGACTTTAGTGCAGTAAGATTCGCTTTCCTTCACCAGCAGGTGTCTAACAAATGTAAACCAGGTTAATCACATAAAAAAAATGAATATAATTTGTCGATCGCTGAAAATATAAATAATACCAGAAGTTGATTTTTGTTTTACAAAATTAATTATTTTAAACCTTGTTGTAAAGTGAAACCTAAACACTCAAAATTTACACTGTGGATAATTGAAACAAATGTAATTATGACCTTAGTATGCATAGTATCAAATGTAACATTTAAATAACAAAATAATTAGAGATGTAACTGTTAATTCAGCACAAACAAATAGGATGACTGGGCTTTTCTTAACTTTCGTTTCATTATCTTTGGTAGCTCGATAATTGAAGGACAAAACGCTTAACCACATTTACCTTGTAGTTGTTCGAAGAACAATTGATAAGTTCATCACTTGTGTTACATGATGTATTGAAGTGGAAACTTGTGTTACATGATGTATTGAACTGGAAACTTGTGTTACATGATGTATTGAAGTGAAAAATTGTGTTAAGTGATGTATTGAAGTAGAAACTTGTGTTACATGATGTATTGAAGTGGAAATTTGTGTTACATGATGTATTGAAGTGGGAACTCGTGTTACATGATGCATTGAAGTGGAAACTTGTGTTACATGATGTATTGAAGTGGAAACTTGTGTTACATGATGTATTGAAGTAGAAACTTGTGTTACATGATGCATTGAAGTGGAAACTTGTGTTACATGATGTATTGAAGTGGAAACTTGTGTTATATGATGTATTGAAGTGGAAACTTGTGTTACATGATATATTAAAGTATAAACTTGTGTTACATGATGTATTGAAGTAGAAACTCGTGTTAAGTGATGCATTGAAGTGGAAAATTGTGTCATATGATGTATTGAAATGGAAACTTGTGTTACATGATGTATTGAAGTGGAAACTTGTGTTACATGATCTATTAAAGTGGAAACTTGTGATACATGATGTATTGAGTGGAAACTTGTGTTACATGATGCATTGAAGTGGAAACTTGTGTAACACGATGTATTGAAGTAGAAACTCGTGTTACATGATGTATTGAATTAGAAACTTGTGTTACATGATGTATTGAAGTGGAAACTTGTGTTACATGATGCATTGAAGTGGAAACTTGTGTTACATGATGTATTGAGGAAAAACTTGTGTTACATGATGTATTGAAGTGGAAAATTGTGTTACACGATGCATTGAAGTGGAAACTTGTGTTACATGATGCATTGAAGTGGAAAATTGTGTTAGTGATGTATTGAAGTAGAAACTTGTGTTACATGATGTATTGAAGAGGAAACTTGTGTTACATGATGTATTGAAGTGGAAACTTGTGTTACATGATGTATTGAAGTGGAAACTTGTGTTACATGATGCATTGAAGTGGAAACTTGTGTTACATGATGTATTGAGGGGAAACTTGTGTTACATGATGTATTGAAGTAGAAACTTGTGTTACACGATGCATTGAAGTGGAAACTTGTGTTACATGATGTATTAAGTGGAAACTTGTGTTACATGATGCATTGAAGTGGAAACTTGTGTTACATGATGTATTGAGGTGGAAACTTGTGTTACACGATGTATTGAAGTGGAAACTTGTGTTACATGATGCATTGAAGTGGAAACTTGTGTTACACGATGTATTGAAGTAGAAACTCGTGTTAAGTGATGTATTGAAGTGGAAACTTGTGTTACATGATGTATTGAAGTGGAAACTTGTGTTCCATGATGTATTGAAGTAGAAACTCGTGTTAAGTAATGTATTAAAGTGGAAACTTGTGTTACATGATGTATTGAAGTGGAAACTTGTGTTACATGATGTATTGAAGTGGAAACTTGTGTTACATGATGTATTAAGTGGAAACTTGTGTTACATGATGCATTGAAGTGGAAACTTGTGTTACATGATGTATTGAAGTGGAAACTTGTGTTACACGATGCATTGAAGTGAAAACTTGTGTTACACGATGTATTGAAGTAGAAACTTGTGTTAAGTGATGTATTGAATTGGAAACTTGTGTTACATGATGTATTGAAGTGGAAACTTGTGTTACATGATGTATTGAAGTAGAAACTCGTGTTAAGTGATGTATTAAAGTGGAAACTTGTGTTACATGATGTATTGAAGTGGAAACATGTGTTACATGATGTATTGAGGGGAAACGTGTGTTACAAGATGTATTGAAGTGGAAACTTGTGTTACACGATGCATTGAAGTGGAAACTTGTGTTACACGATGTATTGAAGTAGAAACTCGTGTTAAGTGATGTATTAAAGTGGAAACTTGTGTTACATGATGTATTGAAGTGGAAACTTGTGTTACATGATGTATTGAAGTGGAAACTTGTGTTACATGATTTATTGAAGTGGAAACTTGTGTTACATGATGTATTGAAGTAGAAACTTGTGTTACATGATGTATTGAAGAGGAAACTTGTGTTACATGATGTATTGAAGTGGAAAATTGTGTTAGTGATGTATTGAAGTAGAAACTTGTGTTACACGATGCATTGAAGTGGAAACTTGTGTTACATGATGTATTGAATTAGAAACTCGTGTTACATGATGCATTGAAGTGGAAAATTGTGTTACATGATGTATTGAAGTGGAAACTTGTGTTACATGATGCATTGAAGTGGAAAATTGTGTTACATGATGTATTGAAGTAGAAACTCGTGTTAAGTGATGTATTGAAGTGGAAACTCGTGTTAAGTGATGTATTGAAGTAGAAACTCGTGTTACATGATGTATTAAAGTGGAAACTTGTGTTACATGATGTATTAAAGTGGAAACTTGTGTTACACGATGTATTGAAGTGGAAACTTGTGTTACATGATGCATTGAAGTGGAAACTTGTGTTACACGATGTATTGAAGTAGAAACTCGTGTTAAGTGATGTATTGAAGCGGAAACTTGTGTTACATGATGTATTGAAGTGGAAACTTGTGTTACATGATGTATTGAAGTGGAAACTTGTGTTACATGATGTATTAAGTGGAAACTTGTGTTACACGATGCATTGAAGTGGAAACTTGTGTTACATGATGTATTGAATTAGAAACTCGTGTTACATGATGTATTGAAGTAGAAACTCGTGTTAAGTGATGTATTGAAGTGGAAACTTGTGTTACATGATGTATTGAAGTGGAAACTTGTGTTACATGATGTATTGAAGTGGAAACTTGTGTTACACGATGCATTGAAGTGGAAACTTGTGTAACACGATGTATTGAAGTAGAAACTCGTGTTAAGTGATGTATTGAATTAGAAACTCGTGTTACACGATGTATTGAAGTGGAAACTCGTGTTACATGATGCATTGAAGTGGAAAATTGTGTTACATGATGTATTGAAGTGGAAACTTGTGTTACATGATGCATTGAAGTGGAAACTTGTGTTACATGATGTATTGAAGTAGAAACTCGTGTTAAGTGATGTATTGAAGTGGAAACTTGTGTTACATGATGTATTGAAGTGGAAACTTGTGTTACATGATGTATTAAAGTGGAAACTTGTGTTACATGATGTATTAAGTGGAAACTTGTGTTACACGATGCATTGAAGTGGAACTTGTGTTACATGATGTATTGAATTAGAAACTCGTGTTACATGATGTATTGAGGTGTAAACTTGTGTTACATGATGTATTGAAGTGGAAACTTGTGTTACACGATGCATTGAAGTGAAAACTTGTGTTACACGATGTATTGAAGTAGAAACTTGTGTTAAGTGATGTATTGAATTGGAAACTTGTGTTACATGATGTATTGAAGTGGAAACTTGTGTTACATGATGTATTGAAGTAGAAACTCGTGTTAAGTGATGTATTAAAGTGGAAACTTGTGTTACATGATGTATTGAAGTGGAAACATGTGTTACATGATGTATTGAGGGGAAACTTGTGTTACAAGATGTATTGAAGTGGAAACTTGTGTTACACGATGCATTGAAGTGGAAACTTGTGTTACACGATGTATTGAAGTAGAAACTCGTGTTAAGTGATGTATTAAAGTGGAAACTTGTGTTACATGATGTATTGAAGTGGAAACTTGTGTTACATGATGTATTGAAGTGGAAACTTGTGTTACATGATGTATTGAAGTGGAAACTTGTGTTACATGATGTATTGAAGTAGAAACTTGTGTTACATGATGTATTGAAGTGGAAAAGGATATTTTGGTTTGACGTAATATTTTATACCTGTAACGTATGATTATCTTTTTCTTATTCTAAAATGAGGATACTAAACTCTTACTGAGAAATATATCCTCATTTCGTATAACTATAACGAACTGATCATAACAATGTTAACAAGATATAACGTCTTTCTTAATCAAATTAAATTGTTTGCAAATATCCGATTTCACTTACCATATTGATCTATTTATTTAAAATGAATATAATTTATATAAACCTTTAAAACTGCGTTTTATCTTAGTTTAGTGTGTACACGAGATAAAACATGAAGCAATATAAGAAGAAGGAAACCACACCAGATCCTAACCAGCACAACAGTGTAAGTTCAGTTGTTTTAATGAAACGGAACCAGATCCTAACCAGTACAACAGTGTAAGTTGAGTTGTTTTAAGGAAACGATTTCAGATCCTAACCAGCACAACAGTGTAAGTTCAGTTGTTTTAATGAAACGGAACCAGATCCTAACCAGCACAACAGTGTAAGTTCAGTTGTTTTAAGGAAACCACACCAGATCCTAACCAGCACAACAGTGTAAGTTGAGTTGTTTTAAGGAAACGATACCAGATCCTAACCAGCACAACAGTGTAAGTTCAGTTGTTTTAATGAAACGGAACCAGATCCTAACCAGCACAACAGTGTAAGTTGAGTTGTTTTAAGGAAACGATACCAGATCCTAACCAGCACAACAGTGTAAGTTGAGTTGTTTTAAGGAAACGATTCCAGATCCTAACCAGTACAACAGTGTAAGTTGAGTTGTTTTAAGGTAACGATACCAGATCCTAACCAGCACAACAGTGTAAGTTGAGTTGTTTTAAGGAAACGATACCAGATCCTAACCAGCACAACAGTGTAAGTTGAGTTGTTTTAAGGAAACGATTCCAGATCCTAACCAGCACAACAGTGTAAGTTGAGTTGTTTTAAGGAAACGATACCAGATTCTAACCAGCACAACAGTGTAAGTTGAGTTGTTTTAAGGAAACGATACCAGATCCTAACCAGCACAACAGTGTAAGTTGAGTTGTTTTAAGGAAACGATACCAGATCCTAACCAGCACAACAGTGTAAGTTGAGTTGTTTTAAGGAAACGATACCAGATCCTAACCAGCACAACAGTGTAAGTTGAGTTGTTTTAAGGAAACGATACCAGATCCTAACCAGCACAACAGTGTAAGTTGAGTTGTTTTAAGGAAACGATACCAGATCCTAACCAGCACAACAGTGTAAGTTGAGTTGTTTTAAGGAAACGATACCAGATCCTAACCAGCACAACAGTGTAAGTTGAGTTGTTTTAAGGAAACGATACCAGATCCTAACCAGCACAACAGTGTAAGTTGAGTTGTTTTAAGGAAACGATACCAGATCCTAACCAGCACAACAGTGTAAGTTGAGTTGTTTTAAGGAAACGATACCAGATCCTAACCAGCACAACAGTGTAAGTTGAGTTGTTTTAAGGAAACGATACCAGATCCTAACCAGCACAACAGTGTAAGTTGAGTTGTTTTAAGGAAACGATACCAGATCCTAACCAGCACAACAGTGTAAGTTGAGTTGTTTTAAGGAAACGATTCCAGATCCTAACCAGCACAACAGTGTAAGTTGAGTTGTTTTAAGGAAACGATACCAGATCCTAACCAGCACAACAGTGTAAGTTGAGTTGTTTTAAGGAAACGATACCAGATCCTAACCAGCACAACAGTGTAAGTTGAGTTGTTTTAAGGAAACGATACCAGATCCTAACCAGCACAACAGTGTAAGTTGAGTTGTTTTAAGGAAACGATACCAGATCCTAACCAGCACAACAGTGTAAGTTGAGTTGTTTTAAGGAAACGATTCCAGATCCTAACCAGCACAACAGTGTAAGTTGAGTTGTTTTAAGGAAACGATACCAGATCCTAACCAGCACAACAGTGTAAGTTGAGTTGTTTTAAGGAAACGATACCAGATCCTAACCAGCACAACAGTGTAAGTTGAGTTGTTTTAAGGAAACGATACCAGATCCTAACCAGCACAACAGTGTAAGTTGAGTTGTTTTAAGGAAACGATACCAGATTCTAACCAGCACAACAGTGTAAGTTGAGTTGTTTTAAGGAAACGATACAAGATCCTAACCAGCACAACAGTGTAAGTTGAGTTGTTTTAAGGAAACGATACCAGATCCTAACCAGTACAACAGTGTAAGTTGAGTTGTTTTAAGGAAACGATACCAGATCCTAACCAGCACAACAGTGTAAGTTGAGTTGTTTTAAGGAAACGATACCAGATCCTAACCAGCACAACAGTGTAAGTTGAGTTGTTTTAAGGAAACGATACCAGATCCTAACCAGCACAACAGTGTAAGTTGAGTTGTTTTAAGGAAACGATACCAGATTCTAACCAGCACAACAGTGTAAGTTGAGTTGTTTTAAGGAAACGATACCAGATCCTAACCAGCACAACAGTGTAAGTTGAGTTGTTTTAAGGAAACGATACCAGATCCTAACCAGCACAACAGTGTAAGTTGAGTTGTTTTAAGGAAACGATACCAGATCCTAACCAGCACAACAGTGTAAGTTGAGTTGTTTTAAGGAAACGATACCAGATTCTAACCAGCACAACAGTGTAAGTTGAGTTGTTTTAAGGAAACGATACCAGATCCTAACCAGCACAACAGTGTAAGTTGAGTTGTTTTAAGGAAACGATACCAGATCCTAACCAGCACAACAGTGTAAGTTGAGTTGTTTTAAGGAAACGATACCAGATCCTAACCAGCACAACAGTGTAAGTTGAGTTGTTTTAAGGAAACGGAACCAGATCCTAACCAGCACAACAGTGTAAGTTGAGTTGTTTTAAGGAAACGATACCAGATCCTAACCAGCACAACAGTGTAAGTTGAGTTGTTTTAAGGAAACGATACCAGATCCTAACCAGCACAACAATGTAAGTTGAGTTGTTTTAAGGTAACGATACCAGATCCTAACCAGCACAACAGTGTAAGTTGAGTTGTTTTAAGGAAACGATTTCAGATTCTAACCAGCACAACAGTGTAAGTTGAGTTGTTTTAAGGTAACGATACCAGATCCTAACCAGCACAACAGTGTAAGTTGAGTTGTTTTAAGGAAACGATACCAGATTCTAACCAGCACAACAGTGTAAGTTGAGTTGTTTTAAGGAAACGATACCAGATCCTAACCAGTACAACAGTGTAAGTTGAGTTGTTTTAAGGTAACGATACCAGATCCTAACCAGCACAACATTGTAAGTTCAGTTGTTTTGTTACATCAACAACACTGTGTTATGCCACTCTTTCTCTTCTATTTTTTTCTTAAAGTATAAATTTTCAACCGTATCATTTCTCAAAGAAATCTGTTTAGTTTTGTTTGTTTTCATGGTTTTGTTTGGTTTGGTTTGAATTTCGCGCAATGCTACACTAGGGCTATCTGCGCCAGCCATCCCTAATTCAGCAGTGTAAGACTAGAGGGAAGGCAGCTAGTCATAACGACCCACCACCATCTTTTTTACCAACGAATTGTGGGATTGAACCTCATATTATAACGACCCCACGGCTGAAAGGGTGAGCATGTTTGGTGTTCTTTCCTAGGAGTAAAAAAAATATTTCATATATATATATATGTGTGTATATTAGTGAAAATAATTACATTTTAATGAAGTTAAATAGTAAAATCATAAGGAACGACTGCGTTAAAAACAGTAAATCCAAACCTCTGACTAATTATATAACTTGTTATTTTAACTCAAAAACAGCAGCATTTATTGTTTGATTTGTTTTTGTTTCGGCTTGTTTTTGACTTAAAATAACAAATTACATGTGTATATATATGCACTTTATGTTTCACCATGTTTTACACAGATAATCCAATAGCGAGTTACAGTTTGTTGTTATTAAAAGTACCTGGAAAAGACTAAAAATACATAATTTGTCCTCGTTTCTGAAATCGTTAAAAACCATCTGTCAGCATTTTTCCTCAACATGTTGACGCATGCTTCATGTAAGAGAGATATACCTAATGTTACAAAGTTATATTTGTTAGTGTTTATGTTTCACCTCAACTATATTGTTTTTGAACGATTTTATATTTTATAAATCGATGTCACAGTTCTCCACAACCATCTTCTGCTGCGCCCAACTTGAATCGTATCATTACAAACCAAGTTAATTTTAATGAGTTAGTGTTTACATAAAAACTTATACGTTTGTTCGGATATTTTATTTCAGAAGATGTCAGCTTTCCACTTTCCTATTTCACACGTTAAGTCCAGGGATATGGACTTTTGGACTTTATGTTCTTTCCAATGTACCACCGTGGGCTTAACTTTTTATCACTTGAACAATTTTTCTGTTGCTTACAATTATATATATGTATATATTCACATTAAATTAAACCAAAAACTTATAGGGAATACCAATGGTATTCTTATGTGCGTTCTTTACAGAGACCCGGCATGGCCAGATGGATTAAGGCGTTCGACTCGTAACCTGAGAGTCGCGGGTTCGAATGCCCCTCGCACCAAACATGCTCGCCCTTTCAGCCGTGGTGGCATTATAAGTGACGGTCAATCCCATTATTCGTTGGTAAAAGAGTAGCCCAAGAGATGACGCTGGGTGGTGATGACTAGCTGCTTCCCTCTAGTCTTACACTGCTAAATTAGGGACAGCTAGTACAGATAGCCCTCAAGTAGCTTTGTGCGAAATTCAAAAACAAACCAAGACTCAACTTGCCACAAGTTTGCGCGTAGTCTGTTACAATTTGAATATGACAGTTAAAAACATTCATATTTCCACCGGGTTGAAAAACAGGGAAATGTATTTATAACTATAAAAATGAATTGGATAAAACGAACTTTTGCAAACCATACGGTGTTGTCTGCTGCTATAAAGAGAGACTTTCTCGACGTTTAAAAAAAATTCAAGGTCAATAAGTGTCACGTGAATGCAATACGTGTAAAAGTAATAATAACATAGAATGAAAGACGCAGATTTCAAGACAGTGAAATCGACTACTTGTAAAATACACAAACTGAATCACCTCTAAAGGCAATTGTAACATAACTCGGTGAAGATATGCCTTAAAACAAACGAATAATGAGTGTATATATACACACAGAGAGAGAGACTCATTTTTTACGAAACAAGAAAAAAATATGCGAAATAAGAAATGCTAATAGATACCACTATATTTAAGCATTATTTTTTGGTGTACACACACTATAGATCTCTGATGACTCAACAGTAAGTCTCAGGTCTAAACAAAACAAGGTTTAATACTTGTGATATAAGTATAACACAGACAAGCCATTGTGTACCTCTGTAAAAACATTATACAATTGATGCATTCAGTATAA
The DNA here is from genome assembly GCF_004210375.1 of Tachypleus tridentatus. Lineage (NCBI taxonomy): Eukaryota > Metazoa > Arthropoda > Merostomata > Xiphosura > Limulidae > Tachypleus > Tachypleus tridentatus. The sequence goes on from NC_134835.1 coordinate 27,123,858, forward strand.
CAGAAAACCTATTGTTCCGTAGATATTGTTATGGTTTTAATTGATTTGCCCAGAACGATTTTAAATAAATCTCGTTAGATGTACTCATTACGAATCTATTACTGTTAATACAACTTAAAATTAAAAGCACTAATTGTAATAATGAGATATATATTTTTATCAGAAAACCATTCTTTAGAACAAACTCGTATCAGTAACTGCCACTTACATTATATTAAATTTTCGTCAATGAGCGTAGAAACTTGTTTATTCTTTAACGTGGTTCGTGTCAATTTTGTTTGAATCTTGTAAAATATAACAAACTAAATAATTCCCTGTTATAGTAATAAATTTTAGTCGCTACATATAGAAACTTGTTTATTCTTGAATATGTTTCATGTTAATATAGCTTGACTCTTTTAAACCATGATAAGCTAAGTCATTGTTTAATTACACCTATTTAAACCAGAAAACAATGGATAGACTTTATCTTAGAAGTCACTTCCATATATGTTGTTTTAAAACACACACACTTGATGTTTGTTTATATTTCTGCTGTTTAGAGACAATGGAACAGTCAAGACAGCTGAAATCGTGTACCTTGAAATAGAAGCGGTTTCTCAACGAACCTGGTAGGAAGTTTAAAACATGGAATTCATACTTCGAATATCACGTTCGTTATATTTATTAAACGTGGAAGAAAAGACGTGGGCTTTTTTTCATAACAGCCGTGTATGTTAAGTTTACATTTTAATTTTATTGTGTTTTTACCTTTCATTAGTTGATATATCAAAGTGCATGTTTCACATTTTTCACAGTTCTAGGTTTAACTGGAACATTTATAATATTATCGAGAACATATTTAGGTCCGAAAATATGTTATACTAATACAATAGTAATTTAACCAGCAATGATCTGTTAACATAGTGATAATTATTTTACACTTAGGACGTGAAACATCTTTCAATAGAACTTGGAAGGCGATAAACCTAAATTCTGTTGTAACATATTCTCTACATAAAATAAAATTTCCATCGTGTTTTTAAATCTTTATTGGCCAGCTTATTTTAATCTAAGAAAAGTCTAATACCGTGACCTGGCTCTTTGAGTCACTCTAAAATAAAACTCTTTTTTTGTAGGTGGAACTTTATATTGATTGTTTGTTTTACATTTTGCGCAAAGCTACACAAGATATATCTGCGCTAGCCGTTCCTAATTGGGCTACTTTTTTGCTAACGAATAGTGGGATTGACCATCACTATATAACGCTCCCGCGGCTGAAAGGACGAGCATGTTTGGTGTGACGGAAATACTTCATATTGAATCTTATTTTGCATAACGTCTTTGTTAAATGCCCTGTGTGAGATTTCTCTACTCATTTTTATTACCATATAACATTCCAAAGAAGAAGTATTTCAGAATAAAGTCACTGTAAATGACATTAGGGACTCAGTGAATCCTGTTGAGAAAACTGGCTCCATATATCATAATCGGTTAAATTATAGCTACAGAAACTCGTGCCAAATATTTAAGTATTTATACTGTAATTAGTGAATTATTGTGAAGGAGAGAGAGAGAGGTTTTAACGCCGTCAAAAAAGCGTTTATATCAATTTAAACTTTCAGGTGCCGCATGCAGCATTGCAACGCCATCTAGGTCATTCTAATGACATCACTACCTCGTCAGGATGTATGATGTGAGTTTATTTCCAATTTTAGAAATAATATATAATTTCCATTTCTTATCGTCTTCCCTTTATAATTACCCAGAAAACGCGACACCTATATTGTGTAATAAAATGTCATAATTCACTCTATGAAATATTATTTTACAATCTAAATATATTTTCCGTAAATATAAAGAAACATAAATACACACATACATATATAAATTCCAAAGAACTGGACTAAAACATATAAGTACACTCCGAAATGTTAAAAAAAATTACGGATTTATATTTTTAGTGGTGAATTTTTATATCAGAGCATTACGCTAGTTTTGCTCTTTGCTTTTGTTAATGATAAAAGAGATAGATAGATGCGATACGTGATTACCAACTGTTGCTATGGGCTACAAAAGAGTGTACATTTTAATCTTAGATTCACATTTCTGTACAAGCTGTGCAAAAGTCACCAGAAGACTAGCTTAAATAACTTTCACTCCATGAATTGCCTCTTTACTCTAACGTTGGCTTATCAGGCAGAAGCTATTTTTGTGTGTTCCCTAACCAACGGGCGTTCGAATCGTAATCTGAGGGTCGCGGGTTTGAATCCCAGTCACCCCAAAATTGTTCGCCCTTTTAATTTTGTGGGCATTATAATGTAATGGCCAATCCCGCTATTCGTTGGTAAAAGACTAACCTAAGAGTTGGCGGTGGGTGGTGATGACTAGCTGCCTTCCCTCTACTCTTACACTGCTAAATTAGGGATGGGCTAGCGCAGATAGCGCTGGTGTAACTTTGTGCGAAACTATAAAAAAAACAAACAACCCTAACCAGTAGGCTTTAGCATGCTCTTTTTTTTTAAACTACCTAATAGAAAATGACATTAATTGACAAGGTTTAATTAACTGTGTATTTAAATGTTATTGCACTAATGTAAACCTACAACAGGTACAATAAAAAACGACTTTTACCAAAGATACTATATTTATGAATGAAGAATGAAAACAGAGAAAAGAGATAAAAATGAATGCCTTCATTACTAGCATGTAAATTAACCAATTAAACAGTGGGTTCAAGTCCTCGCTCTGTCTGTTTAGCCTTACTTGAGACATGCAACTTTTATATAAAGACACAACTCGACTTCATTCAGTTAATATTTAAAGAAAAACAGTTACATAAGAAATGATAAGAACAGCAGATTGAACACACTTTAAATTTATTTATGAAAAACGTATTAACTGGGGCTGTTCTTCTGGCTAGTGCCTAAACAAGCTCGATAACGGAATAAAGGTCTGGAACATAAACATGACATCTCGTGCGCATTCATGATGTGCTAAAAACACGTAGGTCCATAAAGTCATGATAAAACTGAGATAGAAACCCTTATAACCCAAGTGCTTTCGAAAGGTGGACCTTTCTTCTTCAGGGGCAATCTATCATCCTTCATATCACGTTGAAAGCGGCGCAGCTCGTGTATATTAATTGTCAGGAGAAACATTGTTATGTAGACAAACGAGACAAACAATGCGGTAAAAGTTAGATAAATGATACATAACAAGTTAATAAAATGAATAATGCGAGCCAATAAAAAACACACCAGGATATTTCAAAGTAAAGGGAAAACATCAAAATTTCATTTTTACAAGGCGTTCGACTCGTAATCTGAGGGTCGCGGGTTCGAATCCCCCTCACACCAAATATGCTCGCCCTTTCAGCCATGGTGACGTTATAATGTGACGGTCAATCCCATTATTCGTTGGTAAAAGAGTAGCCCAAGAGTTGGCGGTGGGTTGTGGTGACTAGCTGCCTTCCCTCTAGTCTCACACTGCTAAATTAGGGACGGTTAACGCAGATAGCCCTCGTGCAGCTTTGCGCGAAATAAAAAACAACAACAAACAAAAACATTTTTTACAATCACTAGAGTAATGGTTAAAGAAGCGAGGGGAAGTAGGCGTGGACATAAAATTTAGATCGCAGTTAGAAATCAAACTGTCAAAAGGGTGCATTAAATAAAAGAAATGGTTTTATCTAATCCTAAAAAAATAAGGCGCTTCTCCTGTTAGGAGTAAACTTAAGACACAATGTTTCAGAGGTGAAAGATTGTATTACTCGTCGCCAAAGTATCGGGAACCTAAATTATCTACATTATCGTAAATAATATATTTTTTTTTGTGTCCGCGAAAACTTTCTCTTTAATTTTGTTAGTCATCATTGAACCTGGTGAAGGGCCTTGGCTCGAAATGTTGTATTTTCAAAATACATTTACATTATTTTGCACGAGGTTACTGAAGTTTATTTATTGGTTATTGCTTTTAATTACTAATTACAAACTAATTTATATCCTACGTTACGGCTGGTGTCTACAGGAAAGTTTTTAGAAGGGCTGTGTTTTTTTTTGTTTTGATTCTGGATCGTCTTGACAGAGAGGTTATGTTTTTTGGCTTCGATCCTGGCGCTTCCTGATAGAAAGGCTGGTGTATTATCTACTGTTTACCTCATATCGCATATAAATAAAGTATCTATTAACAGGGTAATACAGCCTATCTTCTGGTAACGTTAGGTTAAAGTTAAAGCTACTGCCTCTTAAGAGCATTAAAAGGCACCACATATGTTTATATATATACTTTTAATATACATAAGAAGGATTTAAAGTTGGTTTAAAGTTTTTATATGGAAATACAGTCTAGCAAACATATTTTATGTGTAATTCAGACGTCACTACTCTATTTCAACTTCTTTACTCTCTTTACTTTTGTGGTGCGGATAGCCCTTGTGTAGCTTTGCACGAAATTTAAAACAAACGAAAAACTATGTTTACTGAGTTGACCTTCAGTTTCCCTTTCTGTGAGCAAAAATCTTTCATAGCCAAGAAACGATACAGAAAACTCACCGTAAAACTAACCTAAGCAGTAGTTCGAACATTGTACTTGTTTTAAATATCAAATAACTTTAAACATGCTGTAATTATTTATATTATTGGGAAAGTGATATCATATCACGTTATTATTATTATTGATATTAATATCATTACATTAATATTATATCACGTTATTATTATTATTGATATTAATATCATTACATTAATATTATATCACGTTATTATTATTATTGATATTAATATCATTACATTAATATTATATCACGTTATTATTATTATTGATATTGATATCATTATATTAATATTATATCACGTTATTATTATTATTGATATTAATATCATTACATTAATATTATATCACGTTATTATTATTATTGATATTGATATCATTATATTAATATTATATCACGTTATTATTATTATTGATATTAATATCATTACATTGATATTATATCATGTTATTATTATTATTGATATTGATATCATTACATTGATATCATATCACGTTATTATTATTATTGATACTGATATCATTACATTAATATTACATCATGTTATTATTATTATTGATATTGATATCATTACATTGATATCATATCACGTTATTATTATTATTGATATTGATATCATTACATTAATATTACATCACGTTATTATTATTATTGATATTGATATCATTATATTAATATTATATCACGTTATTATTATTATTATTGATATTAATATCATTACATTGATATCATATCACGTTATTATTATTATTATTGATATCATTACATTAATATTACATCACGTTATTATTATTATTGATATTGATATCATTACATTAATATTACATCACGTTATTATTATTATTGATATTGATATCATTATATTAATATTATATCACGTTATTATTATTATTGATATTAATATCATTACATTGATATTATATCACGTTATTATTATTATTGATATTGATATCATTACATTGATATCATATCACGTTATTATTATTATTGATATTGATATCATTACATTAATATTACATCACGTTATTATTATTATTGATATTGATATCATTATATTAATATTATATCACGTTATTATTATTATTGTTGATATTAATATCATTACATTGATATTATATCACGTTATTATTATTATTATTGATATTAATATCATTACATTGATATTATATCACGTTATTATTATTATTATTGATATTGATATCATTATATTGATATTATATCACGTTATTATTATTATTGATATTGATATCATTATATTAATATTATATCACGTTATTATTATTATTATTGATATTAATATCCTTACATTGATATTATATCACGTTATTATTATTATTATTGATATTGATATCATTACATTGATATTATATCACGTTATTATTATTATTATTGATATTGATATCATTACATTGATATTATATCACGTTATTATTATTATTGATATTGATATCATTACATTAATATTATATCACGTTATTATTATTATTATTGATATTGATATCATTACATTAATATTATATCACGTTATTATTATTATTGATATTGATATCATTACATTGATATCATATCACGTTATTATTATTATTGATATTGATATCATTATATTGATATTATATCACGTTATTATTACTATTTTGAACGGTTTATGTTTACGTCCTAAGAACTACTATAAAGCATACTGTTTATATATTAATGACCTTTTCATATGTAATGTTTTGGCCTGGTGGTTAAGGCACTCGACTCGTAATCTGAGGGTTTGCAGGTTCAAACCCCCGTCACGCCAAGCATGCTTGGCCTTTCAGCCGTGACGGCGTTATAATGTTAGGTCAATCCCACTATTCGTTGGTAAAAGAGTAGCTCAATAGTTGGCGGTGAATGGTGATGACTAGCTGCCTTTATCTAGTCTTACACCGCTAAATTAGGGATGGCTAGCGCAGAGAGCCCTCGTGTAGCTTTGCGCAAAATTAAAAAAGAAACCAAACCCTTTGTTTAGCTTTGTGTTTCATTACAAGCAAACTCAAATATATGTAATTGTGATTCCTATACGTTTTCAAAATCCATGTGATGTTGAAAACTATTAGGTGAGTTAGTAACTTAAATGAAATATTTTTACTACAAAAAGCTGAACAACAACAACAGAAAATTGTATCCACAAGTATATGTAATACAGTTTTGTTTCAGAATTTTCTCGCGAACTAACACAAAAACTAATCATACAAAGATATCTATAGTTTTGAACTTGAAGAATAGATGAAGGGCAGCTAGTCAACATCACATAGATTAGAAAGAAGGCAGCTGGTCAAACATCAAATATATTAGATGGAAAGCAGCTAGTCAACATCACATAAATTAGATGGAAGGCAGCTAGTCAACATCACATAAATTAGGTTGAAGGCAGCTAGTCAACATCACATAGATAAGGTGGAAGGCAGCTAGTCAACATCACATAGATGAGATAGAAGGCAGCTGGTCAAACATGAAATATATTAGATGGAAGGCAGCTAGTCAACATTACATAGATTAGATAAAAGGCAGCTGGTCAAGCATCAAATATATTAGATGGAAGGCAGCTAGTCAACATCACATAAATTAGGTTGAAGGCAGCTAGTCAACATCACATAGATTAGGTGGAAGGCAGCTAGTCAACATTACATAGATTAGATAGAAGGCAGCTGGTCAAACATCAAATATATTAGATGGAAGGCAGCTAGTCAACATCACATAAATTAGATGTAAGGCAGCTGGTCAAACATAAAATTGATTAGGTGGAAGGCAGCTAGCCAACATTACATAAATTAGATGGAAGGCAGCTGGTCAAACATCAAATATATTAGATGGAAGGCAGCTAGTCAACATCACATAGATGAGTGGGAAGGCAACTGGTCAAACATCAAACTAAATATAATACTGAACTTTTCTGTGATGACGGGTCGCGAACCATGAATCCTCACAGTGACCATCCAAACAACCTAATTACTAAGTCACTTCTGGCTTGTGTGTGTGTGTGATTTTCTTATTGCAAAACCACATCAGGCTATCTGCTGAGTCCACCGTAAATCAAGAGATAAATGCACAAAATTTAAATTCTAAGTTCATTTGGAACGTCATGCAAGCTAAAGTGTTTCTTCAATATTATACTTTATCATTAGGCTCAATGAATGATAACTGACCACGTAATTTTATATAGTTTTTATCAGAAATAAGGATATTCGTTATTCGTAAACCCTACGCTTCGGTATTTTCTTCGAGTACTTCAATACATAACTCTCCTGTTAAACAAATACATTGTCTAAGTTTTTTTTTGTAATTTTATTATCTCATTCCCGGCTGAGAAATACATCTTACTCTGTGCACGTGATTCTGTAGTCTGTGTGTGGTCGACTTCTTTCTTTTACGCTGTGCCTTGTTTAAGTCATCTTTCATTCCTTTCACAGGGACACACACATACACTTAGTTTGTTTTAAACAAGATAGCATGTTTTTTGTTTTTTTTTACTTTCACATTTACCTTCCAGTTTTATTGATGTTTGACATCATGTAAGATAAATGTGTTTGTGCGAGTTAGACGAAAATATCGCTTTGTTTCTCCTTTAATTTCCTACTTATTTAGCAATTTAAGTGGCTTTTATCTTAACTTCATGACGTCAATCTATGATATGCTCTAACTGTCAGTATCAACGATTATACGATATAGTAAAGAGATAGGCTAGCGTCGACAACCGAAGCAGAAAAGCTACTTGGATTCTGATGGTTATCAAACTAACGACGGGATAGGACATATATAAATAACGGTCATGAAACCAACCACTTATTACACGATGGAAATCCATTGATACGAAAATAACAAATGATAACACACCAACAATATATATGTTTATATATTTTTGTGAGGAGCCGTTTCATATAGATGAACTACCATTCCACAACGTAGAATGTTCTACTATAGTTAAGTTCGGCCCTGCCATTACATTCTCGTACTTTCAACTTCAAGAGTTGCCTGTATTTGAAGTGGATGCAGCTGTAACTCGCAATATCATATAGAATAGTAGTTATTTAATTATTAGTTGTTGTGTGAGCTTTGCGTCATATGTTTTTAAAGAATCAATTAATCATTTCAAACACTACATAAACTGATATGAAAGAAAACTCTGTGGTAAATCACTCACTATTTAAACAATATTTGGAATGTTAGACTTTCTCTCGCAATAATTAAACAATATTTGGAATGTTAGACTCTCTCTCGCAATCATTAAACAATATATGGAATGTTAGACTCTCTTTCGCAATAATTAAACAATATTTGGAATGTTAGACTCTCTCTCGCAATAATTAAACAATATTTGAAATGTTAGACTCTCTCTCGCAATAATTAAACAACATTTGAAATGTTAGACTCTCTCTCGCAATAATTAAACAATATTTGGAATGTTAGACTCTCTCTCGCAATAACTAAACAATATTTGAAATGTTAGATTCTCGACTATTGAACAACACTGGAAATGTTGGAGTTTTGATAATCGAACAATATCTGAATCGTAATTTACTTAATTAAACTATGTGAAATATAAAACAATTATTAACTAAACAATATCTAGAATATAGAACAATTAACAATTAAACTAACTGAAATATAAAACAATTATTAACTAAACAATATCTAGAATATAGAACAATTAACAATTAAACTAACTGAAATATAAGACAATTAATGATTAAACAACATCTGAAATATACATTTAATAAGTAAACATCTAAAAGCGAAGGTATTTAATAAGTTAACCGTACCTGAATACCGTACCTTGAATGAAATTCCCTTTTAAAGCTATTGACGGTACCTTCAAATCTAAATTTTAATTTTTTAATATTTAATAACAGTAAGCAAAGCATGCGAACGATACACTATCAAACTTAGTTTACGTTAGCCTTGTGTATAACCTTAGAATGTACTATTCAGTAACCTTACTGAACACTTAACCATGATAAATACTTTTGAAATTACTCTTCATTTAATGGTTAAACTTCCCAATAGTTGTCAACGATAAACAACTGACATCACGGTTATCAGGATTTTCTAACGTGTTTAAGAAAAATACGTAAATGTTGAAACATTTTTAACGACCAGTAAGTTTAATAATTTATTTGTTGTTTCGTAACCAAATTTCTGTTATTAAACTTAGTCCAAAAGTCGGTTATCGTTGCTTTGAATTAAGCGCGAGGCTACATAAGTGGCTATCTGTGCTCTGCTCATCACGGGTATCGAAACCCAGATTTTAGCGTGTAAATCCGCAGACATACCGCTGAGACACCGGGGGGACAGTCGGTTATCGAAGAAAAATGATAGTTATAAATAAGTAATTAAAGAAGTTAATACTTAAAGCTTTAAAATTTATCCCAGTGGTGAAAAAGCACTGTATGCTGGTTTGTAAACAACTGATTTTGTTTTGAGTAATTCATCATTTACGTTATTGAAAGCACTGTACATAAAATGTGTACGTACGAAAGAAAAGCGTAAATGCCAAGCCTGAATATAGTAGCGTAATTTTTGGTATTTATTCAATACAACAAATTACATGTTTTAAGGCATAGCTAATGTAAATATATATTAAAAAACTGTGAGAAAGTACAATATATAAATAATAATAACCTTAGAAGTAAAACAATTATAGTTTAAATTATGTATAGATTAAAGATCAATTTTTTCACCAGAGGTCAGCTTTATAATATAGAATAATGCATTTGACGAAATGTCACAGAATTATTCACAAATCAGTTTAGGTTATTATATGATGAAGTAAAACGGACTTAGAACCCTATAGATATAGTAGGAAGTACTTTCCAAATAAATACGAAAGAAAATAATAGTGTGATAAACCAGGTGAAATACTATAGAAATAATATAGACTCACATTTAAAAACAAAATGTATTGTAAACGTTGACCACCACTTCTTGGTTTGTTGTAAACGTTCTGTACTAATTGTTTGATCTATGAATAATAAGTAAATGTTATTACATCATTGGAAACTTTCTTTGTATTAAAGTAAGTGTTTTTCAACAGTCTCGTCTTCTTACTTTCCGTTACATGAATATTTATTTACTGTATTTCATTTTTGGTCAACTGGAAAAAAGGAGACAATTGAAAGAAAAAGTACCATCATTTACGGTATTAAGTAAAACTTAGGATACCTTAAAGATTTTCATATTATGGGGTATCAGTATTTACGGTATTAAGTAAAACTTAGGATACCTTAAAGATTTTCATATGCTGTGGTATCAGTATTTACGGTATTAAGTAAAACTTAGGATACCTTAAAGATTTTCATATTATGTGGTATCAGTATTTACGGTATTAAGTAAAACTTAGGATACCTTAAAGATTTTCATATTATGTGGTATCAGTATTTACGGTATTAAGTAAAACTTAGGATACCTTAAAGATTTTCATATTATGTGGTATCAGTATTTACGGTATTAAGTAAAACTTAGGACACCTTAAAGATTTTCATATTATGTGGTATCAGTATTTACGGTATTAAGTAAAACTTAGGATACCTTAAAGATTTTCATATTATGTGGTATCAGTATTTACGGTATTAAGTAAAACTTAGGATAGCTTAAAGATTTTCATATTATGTGGTATCAGTATTTACGGTATTAAGTAAAACTTAGGATACCTTAAAGATTTTCATATTATGTGGTATCAGTATTTACGGTGTTAAGTAAAACTTAGGATACCTTAAAGATTTTCATATTATGTGGTATCAGTATTTACGGTATTAAGTAAAACTTAGGATACCTTAAAGATTTTCATATTATGTGGTATCAGTATTTACGGTGTTAAGTAAAACTTAGGATACCTTAAAGATTTTCATATTATGTGGTATCAGTATTTACGGTGTTAAGTAAAACTTAGGATACCTTAAAGATTTTCATATTATGTGGTATCAGTATTTACGGTGTTAAGTAAAACTTAGGATACCTTAAAGATTTTCATATTATGTGGTATCAGTATTTACGGTATTAAGTAAAACTTAGGATACCTTAAAGATTTTCATATTATGTGGTATCAGTATTTACGGTATTAAGTAAAACTTAGGATACCTTCAAAATTTTCATATTATGTGGTATCAGTATTTACGGTATTAAGTAAAACTTAGGATACCTTAAAGATTTTCATATTATGTGGTATCAGTATTTACGGAATTAAGTAAAACTTAGGATACCTTAAAGATTTTCATATTATGTGGTACCAGTATTTAAGGTATTAAGTAAAACATAGGATACATTAAGGATTTTCATATTATGTGGTACCAGTATTTAAGGTATTAAGTAAAACATAGGATACCTTAAGGATTTTCATATTATGTGGTACCAGTATTTAAGGTATTAAGTAAAACTTAGGATACCTTAAAGATTTTCATATGCTGTGGTATCAATATTTACGGTGTTAAGTAAAACTTAGGATACCTTAAAGATTTTCATATTATGTGGTACCAGTGTTTAAGGTATTAAGTAAAACTTAGGATACCTTAAAGATTTTCATATGCTGTGGTATCAATATTTACGGTATTAAAATTTAGGGTACCCTAAAGATGTTCGTATTCTGAGATGTAACGTTCCTTGAAAGACTTGTTGTTTTTTAAAGACTGCAGGAAATTCTGATTGCTCTTAATAATTTATTTTCAGTTTTATTTTACAGTAACTTCCATTCCTTTTATGAATTACAAAATTTTAACACGACTAGCATAATCAGCTGTAAGTATAGTTAAACAACTAGCATAATCAGCTGTAAGAATAGTTAAACAACTAGCATAATCAGCCGTAAGTATAGTTACACAACTAGCATAATCAGCCGTAAGTATAGTTAAACAACTATCATAATCAGCCGTAAGTATAGTTACACAACTAGCATAATCAGCCGTAAGTATAGTTACACAACTAACATAATCAGCCGTAAGTATAGTTACACAACTAGCATAATCAGCCGTAAGTATAGTTACACAACTAGCATAATCAGCCGTAAGTATAGTTAAACAACTATCATAATCAGCTGTAAGTATAGTTACACAACTAGCATAATCAGCCGTAAGTATAGTTACACAACTAGCATAATCAGCCGTAAGTATAGTTAAACAACTATCATAATCAGCTGTAAGTATAGTTACACAACTAGCATAATCAGCCGTAAGTATAGTTACACAACTAGCATAATCAGCCGTAAGTATAGTTAAACAACTAGCATAATCAGCTGTAAGTATAGTTAAACAACTATCATATTCAGCTGTAAGTATAGTTACACAACTAGCATAATCAGCTGTAAGTATAGTTACACAACTAGCATAATCAGCCGTAAGTATAGTTAAACAACTATCATAATCAGCTGTAAGTATAGTTACACAACTAGCATAATCAGCTGTAAGTATAGTTACACAACTAGCATAATCAGCTGTAAGTATAGTTAAACAACTAGCATAATCAGCTGTAAGTATAGTTAAACAACTATCATAATCAGCTGTAAGTCTAGTTACACAACTAGCATAATGAGCTGTAAGTATAGTTAAACAACTAGCATAATCAGCTGTAAGTATAGTTACACAACTAGCATAATCAGCTGTAAGTATAGTTACACAACTAGCATAATCAGCCGTAAGTATAGTTACACAACTAGCATAATCAGCCGTAAGTATAGTTAAACAACTAGCATAATCAGCTGTAAGAATAGTTAAACAACTATCATAATCAGCCGTAAGTATAGTTACACAACTAGCATAATCAGCTGTAAGTATAGTTAAACAACTAGCATAATGAGCCGTAAGTATAGTTAAACAGCTAGCATAATCAGCTGTAAGTATAGTTACACAACTAGCATAATCAGCTGTAAGTATAGTTACACAACTATCATAATCAGCTGTAAGTATAGTTAAACAACTAGCATAATCAGCTGTAAGTATAGTTACACAACTAGCATAATCAGCTGTAAGTATAGTTAAACAACTAGCATAATCAGCTGTAAGTATAGTTAAACAACTAGCATAATCAGCTGTAAGTATAGTTAAACAGAGAGAGAATTTTAGTTTTGTTTCTACACATATTTACCTTCAAAAGAACATGTATTATACATTATTTAGAATGCCAAATATATGTACCTCTAGTAATAAATGGTATGCATACACACTTACCCATGAAGCAGTGCTACTTACCCATGAAACAGTGCAACTTTTTAGTATTATTAAAGCGAGGTTTTATTTTACAAATAGATTTAAGTTTCAGTATCCTGTGTAATTACTCTACGTCACGATTTAAACTTGAAGCGTTAACACACTGAACATACTTTAATAGAGACAAACGCACGTAGCTCTTAGGCTTAAACACATTTTAGTAAGAAACAGATTTAAAATGTTTGCACATTTTCTTTCTTGGAGAAAGATTTATGTCAGGTGAGATCTTTTGTTTAACACCCTTGAACTCTTCACATGCAAAACTTACATTTCACAAGATGTAATAGTTTCTAAGAATAAGAAAACAGTGCACTGTTTTTTTACAGTATGCCATGTTTTGTTGAATAATATTCACAGTTATATAAACAAAACTAACTAAACTTTGACGCTGACGACCGGTTTGCCCACAAAGACGACAGATCCACCTATCGAAAACATTAAGGTTTTATCGTGTGTTTTTACGGTAGTGTACCACTGTTTCGTTGTCGCTACGCGTGTTTTTACTATCATGAACATGTCACGTGTTCCTCATGATCATGTGAATTATGTATAAGACACTAGTTTGAGATTTTAAAACACGAAAAGTGAATAAACGCTCAGTTGCATACAATAAGATCGTAACGCACACCTACGAACACTTTATTATCGCTGAATTAGATTAATATTCCAGCTGGATAGACTGATCCCGTTAATATATAAGTTTAGACGTAATGCTTGTATAAATATAAGTTTATTACATTCTAAAATAATGTTAGTACTTTCAAAACTCAATTTAGTCCATTTTAGTTTTCTAAACTCCACGTCTGAATTCGATTATATAAATATAGATCTTTACAAAGAAGATGGATGTCGTACATCATTCATGTGCACTTCATAATCAAACGCATATCACGTAAACTTTCATGTTCGGTAAACATCACCGCTTTTCACATTCTATAAATATAGAATGTATTCTTGATCTGATTATGTTGATTGTTATCGGAAGGTAATGGTTTAGAGAAATCTAACGCTTAATCTGGGGACCAACATTTCACTGATTCTTTCCACACATGACGTTCCTATAAACTTACAAGTTGAAAAATTGCAGACAGAGAACGAGATCTGAATGTGACATCTCGTGCATAGGGCGTGGAAATAATACGCACTGGAATTTGTAGAGCCTGATTTTTTTTTTCAATAACACGAATGTTTTATTTTTTAAACTAAACGTTGGTTAAAAATTTACTTTATGGAATAATATTAGAATCATGCTATTTTAAAAAAAACGGAAATGATATATGTAAATGGTAATTTAAAAATAACACTTATTTTTCGAAATAAGTAATAGGTGGAATACTGTTGTCTCGGTACAAAGCTACACAATTGGCTGTCCGCACTTTGTCTATTATGAATTTTTTAGTGTTGAAAGTAAACTTATCAACATAAATTTTACTTAAATAGAAAGCTAAGAAAGAAAAGAAATCACGACAACGCAAGAATGTTTCGGTTTAGACGAACTTGGAGTCGACACAAAATTTAAATACGCCCATTGGTTGGAATCACAGCGATTTAGATTAATAAATATGTGTGAATATACATGTGTATCAATAGTATGCTTATAATAACTTCTCATTTTTGCTGAATTAATGTTTGAAATAGTTGATAAGGTATTATAGTTTGAGAGTCTATAAAAATTCGTTTTTATTCAATTACCAAAAGGAAATTGTATATTTCAGGCCTACGCCGCACGGATTCCAAAGTCACGATACAATTCGTGCTCTACGAAACACGATATGTATTATATTTACTACATGCATATATAATCACACATTAATCTGTTTTATTTCGGGGATCTTATAAATATTAACTGTGTAAAAATTCATTAAAAGCCTGAATGCGTCAATGTAGAGTAGTGGATATACGTTTGTCATATTCTGAATGCTTTGCATGCGTATCACTCGCTTGGTTTGTATAGGTGCAGCTACCATAATACAGAATCTGTCCGTTAGGCCTCACTTGTTTATGTTTTTGATCAAACATTCTCTCAAAACAAGCAGGTTTGCGTAGTTACGACTCTTATATTCGAATTTTAGATTTGCGCCGTGTCGTACATTTGATATAGAATGGACAACAATTCTGGTATTCTAAATTAATGTGAAAGGATTCGTATATGAAGGGAAACGCTAATGATTGACACTTCATTCAGCCAGCTCGTCGTAGATTAAATTTAAACGTATTTATTCACTAGAAATAAGCCTACAAAGTACACCCAGCAACCATTTTGAAGAAATATAAATAAAACATAGACACCGAGTGGAACTTTTGACGTGCGCAGCAATCTAATGCATGTTCGATCGTGCTATTTTAAAATAATATTAATTACATTTTAATAGTAGCGTTGGAGGTCAGTGTTGAATTTAGAACGGTTTCACCACGGTCAGCTAAAGTCTTTGGTTGAAATCTAGAATTCATTACATACGTGTCTAGATTTTGTAGGAAAACAAAAAGAAATAACAAGGAAGGAAAGTCTGTACTTCTAATAAGAAAATTCGAACTGGTTGTCGGTATGCGTATTGGTGTATAAAGAGTTAGGGCAAGGTTAAAAACAATATATGTATATATACACTTAACACATACATGAACAAGTTAGCGCAAGTACTGAAATAACGAAATAAGGAACTGAGACTGTTATTTGAATCTGATTAACCTCAAATTGCGATGTATGAGTGAAAGATATAAGGTTTATGAAAAACAAACAAACTAGCTTAGGCACTGAATAATTCATAATTTATAATACGACAGTCATAACGCTTCGAAGGTAAGAAGAAGAAATTTACTTATCACAGAGCGGTTGTGAAATTTGCTCTGTAATATAACTATAGGTATTTATTTAAATTTTGTTTGCATAAATATATACTTTATATGCGTATATATAAATATATATATATAAGTGAGACTTAATCTTTGTTCGTTGTTGTTCAAATAGCCAGTATTTCTCATAATATATCTTAAATTACTGTAAAAAGAAAAAACCATGAGCTAGAAGAAGGAATTTTACTTGGAAGGCAAAACGTTAACACTGTTACTATGTGGAAAGATGGAGGGACACAGTTGTGGACACATCTAATAATAACGTTTGTTCCCAAACAAATCCTTTAAACTCACCTTAGATAAGTGATGGAGGAAGCCAAGTTCATTCTGATTAACAGTTCGGTGTAAAACTATCTATATAGCTGACCTGAAATCGTAAAGTAAAATGCATCTTTGTTTCAAATTTCGTTTCTTACGAAAGAACATCATCCGCCATCTTGTCGCGTCGTGTCGCGAGATAAACTCCATCATGTAAGCTCTTGTTTGACTGGAGCGCGTTGGGGCTTATTCAAGATTAGCTTAGAGTCACGACTACCTACCCTGGAACACTTGTAATTTACCAGATACTTCACCCCCCCTCCCAGTCATTTCTGCAACAGTTGACAACAAACTGTTGTTAAATATACCTCGTGTGTTATGGCCTGTATTATTAACTTTAAACTCAAAGTCCAGCAAAATTAGTATATTATCTCACGACTCTACGTCTTTTGTATGCTATTTCTGATTATTCCTATAATTCACTTCAACACTTGGCAAAATTTAACAATGACAGATGACAGAAAAAAATACAAGTAACTGAGGAACAGTCACGAAACAACCGTAATTTAAATTCCACATGGAAAACAAAAAGCTGCTAAAATTGGATTCACTTATGTTATCAAAGACCCTGCAGAGACAACATTAAGGTGCTTTTACTGGAGAACTATCAAGATAAGTGAGAGAGAAAGAGAGATAAGGAACGTCATATGATAACAAATTAGTGAATTGTTTTCAACATCTCGCATTTCTGATGTCTGAGTGCATTACTTTGGTAACTTTGAACCCCCTGTTTCCTCAGTAAAAGAGTTCTCGTTATAAATTTATGATAATTCTTAAGCTGTATACATAACTGTTTCTTTTTGTCATAAAAGAACATAAAAATAATAACGCTTTCAACCTTTCTCAGATTTCTTTCCTTTTTCAGGCTAAACAAGTCACAGAACGGGGAATAAAAATGCAGGGAGGAAGGCTGTGGAACATAAACAAATGGTAATTTGAGATTTATTGTTCTAGCTTAGGTGGTTTATGTAGTGCTTGCATGTTATTATTAATACAAAAATACCAACATTAGCTCAGATTTTATGATGTTTTAATCAACCTTAGCTCTCTCTCTTTGTTTATATATAGATGCGTAGTTTACATTTTATTATAAAATCCTGATAAAGTTTCTAAGTTATTTCACAGGTACGTGGATTATATACGTATATTATACAAGTCAGATAACGTTTCTAAGTTGTTTAACACTTAACAAATACGTGGTTTATATACATATATTATTTAAACCAGTTAATGCTATTAAGTTGTTTCACGTGTATGTGGTTTACATTTTATATATATATACATACATATAGAAACCGGATAATTCTACTGAACTATTGGTTTAATGTAAAACCTCAGTTGGAGTTCAATGTACCAAATAGTAATTGTCTTTAATCATAACTAAAGTGACATTATGTTAAAATATAACACATTAACGAAACTGTAACCACAATTATTATACAAATATACAATGGCTTAAGTTAATCTGAAGAGATTAAACGTATTGAAAACGTTTCGTTTTTTAGTAACAAAAACCAAGAAAGTAACGAAGCCGTTTCGTGCGTGGTTATACCGAATGAATTTACTAAACGTAGAACACGTCAAACAAATCAACAAATATTAACGCGAGGCTTCAACGGGAAAACTTGGAAAAAATATGTACATCAGAAAGTACAGTGGAACTTTAGGTAGAAAAACATAGTACGTTTGAAAACATTAATGTACTGCAAATGCTGGTTGAAGGAAAAGGACACGACGTTTTTGTAAGAAGGCCTTTTCAGGTCGTTGTTCTAATATAGATCGGTTTCAGTGAACTGTTCAAATACACCACGGTTAAAAACAAACTGTTATAAACAAGCAATGTATTTCTTACACAACTAGCAACATCAGTTACAACTTAAACTTTCCGAGTAATTATATGTCTTAAGTAAGATACGTTTCTAAGGGGTACATTTTGTCTGGGTACAAACCTAATATATATGCGTTGTGGCTGTATAGGATAGTGGTTGTGTAATTCATGTTTGAAGATGGAGTCTCAACACTAGAAAAGTCATGCGCCACAGTCTAATGCGCCACATGTGAAAACGTAAAAGAATAAACTCTTTAAAGAAAATAATGAAACAATGTGATATGGTTAAAGCAAAACAAGTGTAATTGGAATTTAGAATATAATTAATCAAAGTATTTAACCAGATGTATAAGGTTTGGATAATACGATACCGCAGAATTTGACTAAACATTTAATTAGACGTCACAGATACATTTGTCTGTCAAAATGACTTGGGCCCGGCATGGCCAAGCGTGTTAAGGTGTTCAACTCGTAATCCGAGGGTCGCGGGATCGAATTCCGGTCGCACCAAACATGATCGCCCTCCCAGCCGTGGGGGCGTTATAATGTGACTGTCAATCCCACTATTCGTTGGTAAAAGAGTAGCCCAAGAGTTGGCGGTGGGTGGTGATGACTAGCCGCCTTTCCTCTAGTTTTACACTGCTAAATTAGGGACGACTGGCGCAAATAGCCCTCGAGTAGCTTTGCGCAGAAATTCAAAAACAAACAAACAAACAAACAAAATCAGTTTGACTACAAAATGTTACTATAAATTATGTCGTAATTAATCTAATGGGCGAATTATTTAGTAATTTTTATACGTACATATTGCCAGTAGCTTGACTAAATTTAATAAATGGAAAGTTGAGAAACATCGTTTCACTACTTAGAAAGAAACACTAACATAGTTTATGTTTTTCAATAATTAAAAAAAATATCATTCCATTATTGAAAGACAAGACAAAATAAATATTTTTTTTATTAATAGAATGAACCTTCCAGAGCATTTCCTTAAAGAAACTCAAAAGCTACTAAAACGTAATTTTTAGCCAACGAAACAAGAAATGTTCTGGGGCTTGATGTTGTCTTGACAGATTAGAAACAACAACAACAACAACAAAAAGTCTTCCAATAAGTGGTTTCTGTTCATAAAATTCAAACCTTCCAGGATACCATGTTCTGTTAACGAAACTGAAACCTAGTATGTTATAATGTTTTATCATAAAATATATTAGTATGTGACATTTTGTTCATGAAACTAAAACCTTTTAGAGAAAATGTGTCTCAGGACGGCTGGTATGGGTATTAACACTTTTACTAACACAGCAGAGAACAACGTTTCAACCTTCTTAGGTCATCATCAGGTTAACTGGAAGACGACCCACGAAGATCGTTGTTCTTTGCTTTATTAGAAAAGTGTTAATCGTCATACCAGCCGTCCTGAGACACATTTTTACTTCAAATGGGTTTCTCGTCATCACGAGAAACCTTTTAGAATTTGGTGCTGTGTCAGTAAGTTGAAACTTAGAACATAAAGTTCCTTCCTCAAAGTGAACATGTGGGATATGGTGTTTATATTAACGAAGGAAACACCTTCTAAAATATGATTTTTTTTTTAATAATGTGGTTAATGTAAATATTTTATGCGACAGAACCAGCTAGGAAATGATAACTACCGGAGTTCCATATCTGTTTTAAAGTTCATTATATTCTATAAACTATTTATAAGGAAAACGAGCAATTCTATAGATTACTCTTCCATATTTGGTTCAAATGGATATAAGAAATTTGATACGTAAACGAGAAGGGTTTAAACTTCTATTAAGAACGTGTTAGTCCAAGATTACATTTACCACTATTAACCATCTGCATTTTTCGAAGTATAGGGTACAGAAACTTTTGTTTTTCATTCAACTTCTCTATATAACAAAGTTAACGCTGTTCTCTAACTATATAGTTATAATACATTATATTATATGCTATAATATGATACACTGCGACTATTATAATACAATTACTTGTTCTCACTGGCCATACTGTTATTTAGAATGATATAATTTATATCAAATATTGCTGGTACTTGTTACTTTATAATAAAGTTAACACTGTGTTCTCTACCACATTGTATACTGGACACATTGTAATTGATTGTTAGTCTATAATAAAGATAACACTGTGTTTTCTAACGGTAGTATTGTTTATACTACATTGTATATTGGACACATTGTAATTGCTTATTACCTTATAATAAAGTTAACACTGTGTTCTCTACTACATTGTATGCTGGACACATTGTAATTGATTGTTAGTCTATAATAAAGTTAACACTGTGTTCTTTAATGGTAGTATTGTTTATACTACATTGTATATTAGACACATTGTAATTGCTTGTTACTTTATAATAAAGTTAACACTGTGTTCTCTACTACATTGTATACTGGACACATTGTAATTGATTGTTAGTCTATAATAAAGTTAACACTGTGTTTTCTAACGGTAGTATTGTTTATACTACATTGTATATTAGACACATTGCAGTCTCTTGCTAGTCTATAATAAACAAAACACTGAATTTTCTAGACAAATGTTATTTATAGCACTTTCTGTTTATGTATACCACGTGGTTTTCCTTAGTTGATAGTTGAAATGGTTTTCAGATAATATTAGATGTTCTATTCAGTGATTATAGTACTAACGAATATTTTAAAGATGCGAAGCGAAAACGGTTTATTCAGCTATGTATAAAAACTATTGAAAAATGTAATAAATCCTAATAATAGTAATATTCAGTGATTATAGTACTAACGACTATTTTAAAGATGACTACACTGTTGTATAGAATGCATGTATATTAGTAAATACAGATCCTACTGTATGTATAGTATACACGTGTTGTTCTTAAGTAAATACAGATCCTACTGTATGTATAGTATACATGTATTGTTGTTAAGTAAATACAGATCCTACTGTATGTGTAGTATACATGTATTGTTGTTAAGTAAATACAGATCCTACTGTATGTATAGTATACATGTATTGTTGTTAAGTAAATACAGATCCTACTGTATGTATAGTATACATGTATTGTTGTTAAGTAAATACAGATCCTACTGTATGTATAGTATACATGTATTGTTGTTAAGTAAATACAGATCCTACTGTATGTGTAGTATACATGTATTGTTGTTAAGTAAATACAGATCCTACTGTATGTATAGTATACATGTATTGTTGTTAAGTAAATATTGTTGTTAAGTAAATACAGATCCTACTGTATGTATAGTATACATGTATTGTTGTTAAGTAAATAGAGATCCTACTGTATGTATTGTTGTTAAGTAAATACAGATCCTACTGTATGTATAGTATACATGTATTGTTGTTAAGTAAATACAGATCCTACTGTATGTATAGTATACATGTATTGTTGTTAAGTAAATACAGATCCTACTGTATGTATAGTATACATGTATTGTTGTTAAGTAAATACAGATCCTACTGTATGTATAGTATACATGTATTGTTGTTAAGTAAATACAGATCCTACTGTATGTATAGTATACATGTATTGTTGTTAAGTAAATACAGATCCTACTGTATGTATAGTATACATGTATTGTTGTTAAGTAAATACAGATCCTACTGTATGTATAGTGTACATGTATTGTTGTTAAGTAAATACAGATCCTACTGTATGTATAGTATACATGTATTGCTGTTAAGTAAATACAGATCCTACTGTATGTATAGTATGCATGTATTGTTGTTAAGTAAATACAGATCCTACTGTATGTATAGTATACATGTATTGTTGTTAAGTAAATACAGATCCTACTGTATGTATAGTATACATGTATTGTTGTTAAGTAAATACAGATCCTACTGTATGTATAGTATACATGTATTGTTGTTAAGTAAATAGAGATCCTACTGTATGTATAGTATACATGTATTGTTGTTAAGTAAATACAGATCCTACTGTATGTATAGTATACATGTATTGTTGTTAAGTAAATACAGATCCTACTGTATGTATAGTGTACATGTATTGTTGTTAAGTAAATACAGATCCTACTGTATGTATAGTATACATGTATTGTTGTTAAGTAAATACAGATCCTACTGTATGTATAGTATACATGTATTGTTGTTAAGTAAATACAGATCCTACTATACGTAGTACATAGTTAACGAAGTATTCAAGGATGTTGGTGTAACTTATTAATCATATAGGAAGTATTAATCCGTGTAGCCGAAAACATTATTAACAATATTAATATTTTGGTATTACATTGACCAACATTATCTTACATTATGTAAATACGAAATATTTGAGTTATTAAAAATAAAACCTGAAGAACGTATTTGCTGTGACGACATTCTGATAGAATTGTTGTTTGATGATTCACGACATTCAGGCACACACTTCTGACAGAATTGTTGTTTGATGATTCACGACATTCAGGCACACACTTCTGACAGATTTGTTGTTTGATGATTCTACTGTCAACAGTAGAATCCCATTACTTACCACCATCATTTTCTAGCATATATTTGAAGCATAACTGCCTTTTACATTCTTCATATAAAACCACAACTACAGTTATCTGGCGTCATTTTTAGCTGCATATAACAGAAATATAACTGATGCTTACATACTTTATATGAAACCACAACTACAGTTATTTAGCGTCATTTTTTGCGGCATATACCTAAAACATAAGTGATGTTTACATTCTTTATTTGAAACCACAACTACAGTTACTTAGCGTCATTTTTTGCAGCATATACCTAAAACATAACTGATGTTTACATTCTTTATTTGAAACCACAACTAGAGTTACTTAGCGTCATTTTTTGCAGCATATTTTTGAAACTTAACTGCCGTTTACATACTTTATATGAAACCACAACTACCGTTGTTTAGCGTCATTTTTAACAGCATATACCTAAAACATAACTGACGTTTAAATTCTTTATATGAAGCCATAACGCTACAGTTATCAAGTGGCACTTTTATTAGCATATATTGGAAACTGAGTTGTTATACAAATATTTTCTACATATATCAGTTGCATATATTGATAATAACACAAAAATGTACTATTTGTTTTCAGTTATTTCCAGAGAATAACTAAACATTTTCTTATTAAAAACTAAGAACAAAGAATAAAAAAATATAAAACACAAAATTAAAATATTTATTGTGTGTATAAAATATTATAATATTTATTATGTGTATAAAATATTGTAATATTTATTATGTGTTTAAAATATTGTAATATTTATTATGTGTATAAAATATTGTAATATTTATTATGTGTATAAAATATTGTAATATTTATTATAAAATATTGTAATATTTATTATGTGTATAAAATATTGTAATATTTATTATGTGTAGAAAATATTGTAATATTTATTATGTGTATAAAATATTGTAATATTTATTATGTGTATAAAATATTGTAATATTTATTATGTGTATAAAATATTGTAATATTTATTATGTGTATAAAATATTGTAATATTAATTATGTGTATAAAATATTGTAATATTTATTATGTGTATAAAATATTGTAATATTTATTATGTGTATAAAATATTGTAACTTCTTCTCTTTCTAAAAGCTTCTTCCAGGGAGCTGTTTGAAAGTACGTTTAAAAGTGTAATGTTTTCATAACATTATATGTTCAGGCTTCATTTTAAAACTATTATAGCAGGCTTTGAAGTTTTATTCATGAGCCAGAAAGCTTGAATTATGAACCTATATATATGTATGCGTGTGGAGCTAAGCTGGGAGAGTAAACCTGTTTAGCGAACTTGGGTGTAAAAACAAACAAAACACGAAATAAGTACAACGTAAGATCAAAAGAAAAAACAAACAATAAATGCAAACTTAAGAACGCACGTGTCACCGAAGCAACCCAATTAACATTCTCAACTTATTGACACTTTTGACTTAGTTATCGGTGAGTTATGAAGTTAAGAAATAAAATAGGTTTCTTTGAATATATTTATAAGTAAAGCGTATATTTGATTCAAGTTTTATGACTGATCAGAGTGACATACAGAGCTGCAATGTTAGTAACTGTCAAAGTTTAATGTCGAGAACCCAAATATTTTTTTTCCTTTTGTATTTCACCCCACGAATGTTTTATTCTTAACTTATATCTGTTACATATATCTTACAGGTGGAAACTAATCCCATAGCGGATGGATATCACGAATCATGGGCGGATCACTGTATGTAGTGCTACAAATCCTAATTGAACTGTCCGAATTCCTCATACCACATTATAGCGAGACCAGTATGCCGTTTATCTGCTTTGTTTTTCCATGAAAAACGACCATCGCCGCCCGAAGACCTGATTTTCATGCAACGAAGGACACCACAAGCGTAAACTTCACTTTGATCTTTAAGAGGATAATCATTCAAACACGCTAAGCCTTCTTCCATGTTTTACGAAGTTCGAAAGTGAAGTGTCGAATCGAGAAAGAATGATGCGGATAAATGATGAAACAAAAACATCACATTTAATATCTGTAACATACATGGCAGAACTATATAAACACATTTCTTGTTCAAAGCCAATTATCTTGAAAACGAATTATATGGAATGTATTGTAATATGTTTATTAAAGATATAACAATTCAAATCCTATTAATGTTCTACTACTGAAAAATTATATTTTGGAGCTACTGTTATAAATAATAGCGGTCTATTAAAATAATTATATATCAAAATGAAGCAACGAATAAAAATTTTTTCTCCGTCTAAATACCATCTCATAAATACAACGTGGTCCGAAGTTTTAATTATTCTAATAAACATATTATTTGTAATTTTCAGCTACTTCAAACCAACCTATGAGGACAGATGGACAGTACGTAAGTTTGCTACATAGATTGACAAAGGACTGGAAAACAAACGTTGTCTCTTTCTTATTCCGATTATTTTATGAAAATTTATATATTAATTCTGTTATATGTTCGTGCTTAGACTAAACAATGTGAAAAGTAAACTGTACGTCACAATGTGATATCAGTTCTATTAATTCAGTTATATGTTTGTACTTAGACTTAACAATGTGAAAAGTAAACTGTACGTCACAATGTGATATCAGTTCTATTAATTCAGTTATATGTTTGTGCTTAGAGCTAACAATGTGAAAAGTAAACTGTACGTCACAATGTGATATCAGTCTATTAATTCAGTTATATGTTTGTACTTAGAGCTAACAATGTGAAAAGTAAACTGTACGTCACAATGTGATATCAGTCTATTAATTCCGTTATATGTTTGTACTTAGAGCTAACAATGTGACTTTTCAGATTGAACATTACAACAATTCCGATCTGACTTTTCATGCTACGTAATATCTGTTTTTTCACATGTAAAATACTGTATGATTTAAACTCAAAATAACTTACATTATTAGGACTAAGATTTTACGGAAACCTAACAAGAAATACGACACGATGAACGGCTTTCCTTGACATCTATCCCCCGGTTGGTATACCTGTCAAGACCTTGATAAACGTTCAGGTGGGTAGGGAATTAAAATCTTATGGGTTTTCCATGGTTAATAAAACGTAATGGCGTCCCTGTAATGCTTTTGTACGCACCAGAATTGTACTAGTCTGACATCAAAGTAAATAGTTCACCTAGGACGCGGGTAAAAGCAGCAATGAATATCATGGGGATACGAAACTCTGGGGAGGTATCATGCCAGAAAAATGAGAAAGATATTTTTTCTCATGCAGAGAAGCGAATCTTCGATAGCTTAAAGTTACTACATGCGATATCAGAAGTTGAGTAAAGGGGGGAGCTTTATGCTAAAGGCTATGTATTAAATAAGAACACGATATTAATTTTAAAAACGCTGTGGAAGGTTTATGAAATAGTAAACAAGCTCATGCTATTGTGAAATATCACGTAGAGTTTTGAACAACTTTAACCAATTACAGAGTTCAATAAAACATAGCGAGATACCGTAGGAATTATCGCTTTAAGTGAATTTTTTATTATATTATTACTCAAGGAAAAAGGACAGCTCTTCCCAGTGGCACAGCGGCATGTCTGCGAACTTACAACACTAGAAACCCTGTTTCGATAAGAGTGGTAGGCAGCACGCAGATAGCCCACTGTATAGCGTTGTGATTAATTACAAATAAACAAACAAACAAAAAGGAAAACAACTTATAAGAGAAAAGTTGAGATGTGGCACAAATGTTCGCACTTGTCTCTTATCTGTGTTCTGGAAAGCATTCGTATGGAGATATTTCTTTCCCTATAACAGGCGTTACATTTATACAGCGAACATTTTCACAATCGGATTGTGTCACACTTGTATAACGCAAATTCTATTTCTGAATTAGTTTAGCTCTGGATGGCTACCCTACTGGTAGAAACTTAAGAATGTGTTATCTAAATCACACGTTTAAAGGTCAAGAAGCACAGAGCATGTAAAATATACATATAAAAAACAAGGCTAGTGAAAGATTTTGTTGACGTTCTCAGGTCACAATATTACTCCCTTATTGCGAGGCGGTGACGTTTATGTTACACCCTCCGGGATTTCTGGGTGTCATATCCGGTCCTGCGTCTCTATCTAACTACTCCTTACACAATGAAACATTGGCTCATACATGCATGTTTGTGTTAAGAAAAATAAACCAATATCTTATGGAAAACACAGACCGCCGTATTAGGGCAGAGGTTATCGAAAAGTTTAAACGCATTAGAAACTGACTTATTGTGATAAGTGTTGCTCATTTTCATTCGTAACGTTTAGTTAAACAAATTCCGTCTGATATGTCATCATACATGATGGTGTAGCTGAAACCATGAGTTTCTGTCAAGTGTAGAGAATGCGTTATGTAAATTGTCTTACAGGAAGGATATAATGTTCGAAATGCAGCATCATAATCGGTAGCATAAAGTCGAATATTACAAGGAACAAAGTGAACGTAGAGTAGTTTGTTCCACATCTGTTTCTTTGTGTTAAGATCTTTAAAAAGGATAATAGGGTAAGTTTTTCCGTATTGTTCTTCCGAACGGAAACGAACACCAGATTGGAAGATTTCTTTATTTTGTTTTATGACAAAGGCCGTCATAAATCTATGAAAAATTTATCACTGTGTCATAATCGTAACCACGTAGCCTACAAAGGAAGCTGACGAACGCTTCCTGCAACATTTAGTATTCAATAAAATTACTGTTCTGTTGAGAAGACGCGTCTACTGTCCAGCGGAGTTTCAAACAATGGTCGAGGATATAGACGAGATACCCTTCAGAAGTTGTAGTGTTTCACACGTGATATGATGTGAGTGTGCATTTTGTTTATGTCTTCTAGTGTTTATGTTCTAAACGTGCACAAGCGCTGTTTTACAGTTGGTATCCTGCTGGTGTCAAAATGTAGACTGAAACATCAGCACAATATATTCAGTTATCATACTTAATATAAAGTAAAGAACTAGAATGTAACCTAGTATATTCAAATAAATAACAAAATATTGAAAGCCGAGCATAATTTTCACTATAGATGTGACGGGTTCTCTAAATTGTAAAATATATATATATTTTTTTAGAAATAATTACGAGAGGCCCAAATCAAATGAGAAACTCAGTTTTATCATGTTATGCTTCGGAAGTTGGAAGGTATTTCCCAGACCCGTAACAGAGTAATACGCGCGAACACACAAACGATACGGCGGATGACTGAACAAGTCGGGGCCGGCACGGATAACGCATTTCTACAACGACATTAACCTCTTGAAAAATCTTATATCACATCGTTTGGCTGGCTTATGACGTTCTTTTATTGTAGTCATGTTTGCTATCGTTTTTATCTGAATCGCTAAAGACCTAGCACACTTTACGGCTCTTAGAAGTAATTTTAATCATTTCTGACTTTACGAAACGATGGAAAATAAAATAAATATATTTTACCGTATCATTTCTTACACAGAAATCAAACGGTTCACTCTACTAACACGATGGTAGTTTTAAATATTTAGAGATTTATATATCGTTCTTATCGGCAGTGATGCTGTTTTTAACGTTAACAGCGAATCTTTAAAATCCAATTGAAATCCATATAGAACGTTTTCACTTTAACAGAAATATTATAACAATTATTTCCTATTTATGGTAATATAAAGAGAAATAAAAACGTTTGGTACGTTTTGGCAATATGAGTGAAAAGTTTCAAATAATTATTTACTTATAAATATACAAGGCAAATAAAACGTCAGGAAAAGACTTAACACAACTCCTTGATATTGGAAGTGAAATACGAAACGTTTTACCCAACGAAGAATATTAAATAGCATAACATTATTTAAGTGTTATGGACATATGGATATATATAACACATTTCTTCAATACTTAGGCATTACGCTCTATAAAATTACCATGTTAGAAAGTACACTGAGAAAAAATTTGGTAACAACGGCGTTTCCTTTGTTTATTATTCAGACGTCTACAAACATCGGACCTTAAACTACCAAGTTGTTAATTTCAATCAAGTTCGTTGAGGGTTGAATTTCTATAGTTTCAAGATTTTAACTCAAATAATCAGTTTAAATATGCCCAGATCTTATTCATTTCTTATCTTAACTTAATAACAGAGTTATCCGTTATCAAACATAAAAATTAGTGAGAAATTATTATGAAGATAATATATAAAATGTTCGATTTTTACATCCAAATATCAACGTTTCTCTTCTCAGAAATGTTTCATTTTTTTTTTCTTAGCGCATGTGTTTGATATTAAGATAATAATAAACAAATGTTTTAAAGTTTGGTTACCTCATCTTCATTTAGCTGTACATCACTGTAGTTAACCTGAAAAACTGATCATTTTTTCTGACGTTTACATACAGCACGAGACTAAAACGTAATACTACCTTATACGAAGCACAAATGTTTTTTTTTTTATCAGGTAAAAAGTATCACTATTTGTGTATGATAGGTTTGGTTTGAATTTCGCGCAAAGCTACACGAGAGCTATCTGCGCTAGCCGTCCCTAATTTAGCAGTGTAAGACCAGAGGGAAGGCAGCTAGTCATCACCACTCATATCCAACTCTTGGACTACTCTTTTACCAACGAATAGTGGGATTCACTGTCACATTATAATGCCCATACAGCTGAAAGGACGAGCATGTTTGGTGTGACGGAGATTCGAACCCGCGACCCTCATATTACGAGTCGAGTGCCTTAACCACTTGGCTCTACCGGGTAATATTTATGATAAGAAACATTGATGGTTGAAAGTAATACTTAACGTTTGCGTATAATATGAAATATTGTAATATTTATACACTGATGAACAGTGTTTACATGCAACAAAAAACTTAATGTTTATGTACGAAATGAACCGCTAATGGTTAAATAAAACATGATGAACTGATATGTTTTGGGGGGCATTGCATATAGAGTGAATCTAATTTTCTCAACGATGCATTATAACGAATACGGAATGTTTCAAGAACGTTACAGTGGGGATATTTTGACCACAATTGGACTGAAAAACGAAATTTAATAACCGCTAAAAACAGTTAAAATGCCTCGTAAATACTATATAAAAGTGTAAAATAGGCTTTTGTTTAAACAATGAGACAAGAAAATACCTCCGTAGATTTATTTTCATAAGACTTCGCAGTAACAAAGCATTCGTAACGTAGACTGCGCCATTAGTTTGTGCTATCTCACAGTTTTGAAGAGATGACGTGTGTTATAGTGATATGACTCGGAGCATCTAACACAGTCCGCATAATTCTTTCACCATTTCCGATTCACAACGTCTCTGTTTTTCTCTCACGATAAATATGCCATGTTTATAATGAGTCTATACCAAATCTCTGTTATGTAATAGATCTAATTTTGATTCTCAGGAACTCTTTGGATCAGGAAAATAATTCCGCAGTGTTAAGCCTATCCTTTAAAAAAATGTTAATTTTTTTGAGCTATTTAAACTTAGCAATTTTCAAACACGTTAAAACTTCATATGTAGATATTTTCAGAAACATTGCTGGTTGTCTTCAAGAATTTAATAAAAACCAACGAATTTGGTTGTTACACTTATTCCAAACGTTCGTTTTAACACGACTTCGTACAACTGAAGAACACGTGGAGAATAAAGAAATACAACTTTCAAAGGTATTTCAGCATAATGCACGTCGAAAAGTGTTACTGTCGTATAGGATTTACTACTGTGATTTGTTGCCCTAGGAGATTCTACATCACGCCAGGAATGTTGCCATAAATTGATGTACATCAGCCTGCTGTATGATGTACACCCAATAAAAATCTTAGTTTCTGTATATATATCGGCAAGAGGGGATTTATTCCAAACATGTCGATTCTGCCGTACAGCTACGTCTATCTGGGAATCGCCATTAGGCGAGAAACACCAGCGACATGCCTAGCACGCGGGAGTATTATCTCGTGCTCACACAATAACCGTAAATTATGAAACTTTAAGCCTTCAGAAATTGAATCAGGGTCGTTTTGCAACGCCAAAAAAACCGTACCACTGCCTACGGTTTCGCTGAGCATCATCTCGTCACAGACTCTTCTTATTAAGTAAAAATCGACCGTTAGACGTTCGTTAAATTAGTATTTTCACATGTGAGGTCTAACATTACGCCAGCAGAGCGTACGTGTTTCTATTGAAAAAACACTTACGCTAAGAACATGATGATAGCCAAAGAAACGGATCTGGTTTGTTGTTGTCTTTGTTTGTCGGGATATTGCCAAAAGACTGTGTTTGTGTACATATACATATACATAAATCTGCAATGAAATTTGATCTACGTCAAGTTCAAATACGTTAGAATGTTTATTTTCAGAGATACACTACGGAACATCAATGGAGAAATATTTAATGTTTGTGTTTCTGAAGAAAATATTTTTAATGATATACTATTAATTATGTATAATATAATTAATGATATAAAAAATAAGTAACATTCAGGATTCATTATTCGGAGCTGTTTATAATGTGTCTGGAGATAATAAACCTATTTATGTGAAGAGCTATTACAAAAATAAATAAACTTTATTATAATCATTCCTAGCCGTAGTTCCTTGTTTCAATGGTCTAAGTAACCGTCAATTATGTTATCTTTATGTTTTATGACATATAAACAAAGCATTAACTCTAATATATTTTATTGTGCACAGAGCTCAACTCTTGATATATATGCTGTGTTTGAAACGATTTAACTTCCTCGCAGTCAACCGTGCGAATCAGATAATAGCACGTAAAAGAAATGTGAAAGTAATCCGTGTAATCCATTTCAGATAAAATGAAGTGCTATTACGTTTCGTGCACCGAATTTTATACCTGGTCTTATACAGAATCATAAGTTGTTGGCTTATGCGCATTGTTTCTTGGAAAAACAAAGATGGCGACGACCCTATGACCTTTATGGAAATTAATTCAGAATTAGAGAGCCACTAAGAAGTAACGAGTGTTAACTGGGTGGTCCTACTAAGAAAGGGGCTCCGTGGGCTGATGGGTGGTTGGGTGACTAGGACGATGTGGCTCACCTTCAAACTGTTCGGCGTATAAACTTGTCAGAGAAAACGTGAATTTCTTGCATATATTGTTCAAAGGGGAGGTATATGTTTTCTACTGAAGTTCCTATTGGCAGGTTTTCAGGTGATACGTCCCACCCAAACTAAAAAGTGATTTATTTGCAAAGTTTGATTTGTCCATCATTAATCCCTATTTCGAGATTATTTGAGACTATGTGCTGATTTACGATCACCAATAACTGTCACTTAAAAACAGTAATATGAACGTTTTGTGCTTCGTATCACAAAATCAGTTCTATTTCGTTAACCTAAAATCACCAACAAACCTAAATGTTTTATACGAACGCATATCTATAGTTCTATTCGTACACAACCAAAAAGTGTCTCTGTGTTAGTAGGCAATTAAAAATACTCTGTAACTTTTTCAATTGGTCTCAGGCGTAATCAAGATAGCAAAGAAATTCCCACAGCTGCATAATCCCGAGTGCAATTGGAACACATTAAATATTGCCACTGTGTTTCTCCACTTTCTTGTACTAAGTAACCTAATCAGTCGAATACTATAACCAAAGGTTTCCTTTCCTAATGGAAAAGTGTTCTACAAACAGTGCTGACTGACCTTGGAACTTTAGTTTCTCTGTAAAGTTGAGGAAAGTGTATTCTTTTGAAACTCGATAAACGCAGAAGTCTAGCGAGCTTTGTTATGTAAATAAATACCAATATTTGTGCTGGCAGGGAATATCCTATAAATCTTCGTGGTCACTTATGGACCAGACAGTTCTTACTTGAAGATCTGTGTGAGGAAGCTCACGTGAGTTCTATTCTAGAAATCCATTACATTAAACCTAGGCATTGCTGTTACATTTACATAAAGAACATTCTAGAGAAATTATATGGAAATTGTATCATCTTTTAAAAGTAATGTAATCAGAAAAAGTTTTAAAGTGCATACCAATAGAACCACAGCTGCCACTGAACAGGTTTCTCCATTTTAAACGGCCTGGCAGTAACGATTAAAAGAAAGACGTTCGAACTAAGCCTAGTTTCTCTAATTACGCAGTAACAACAGCTTGGAAACCATTACCTTATTGCTTGAATCTAATAAGCTATAATTTTAGTGATACATGTACAGTATATATAGAACTGGGTATTATGACGACCCAGCAAACTCTACGGATATAAATGCCGATTATAAAAGTTAACAAAATATTTGCATACAGGTCTAGTTGTTGGGAATCAAACTCTGAACCAAGGTAATGAAGAAGATGCTGTTATGTTGGAGTATCTTTCCTTCCGTTGTTATGGTTAACAGAGCTGTCGTGTTATTTGTATTATTACATAGAATATATACGTGTGTTCTTATTTTTATGTGTCATCTTTAGCTTGTCGATTGATTAAGACCCCTGTAAATTTGAAAGTTTACAGCAATAGAATTCGAGGTTCGATCTATGAGGTGGTCGCATAACAAATAACCAGTTGTGAAGCTCCCGCAAAAAAAAACCAAAAAACGAACACCCAAATAAGCTTTAAATTGTCACTTATTATGCGGGGTACAGAACAGTTTTTTTGTCCTATACACTTTAGGAAGTTGGAGCTACAAAGATATATATAATAGGTCTTCCTACGTTGTTGCTCACCAGATTTTGTTTTGGGAGGTGGGGGGGCTAAAGTTCCGAATTTCTTTAGTAAAGACAAGGAGGAGTGAAAAAAACTGTTCAGGGCGGAGTGAGGGCTGCCACACTATACGTTAGCACTTCCCCTACGGCCTCCAGACGCCATCACGTCTGCGATGAACCAACGGCAGTTGAACTGTTGGTCTGGGTATCAGCCCACACTGCTAACACACTATGGCTCGAAATGGCTGACTCACTTTGTGAACATGGAAATAGAGGTACAAACGAAACAGTAAGTTTGCAATAAGATAATTGCGTCTTTTCTCAAATACGGTGTTCTCGTATTCTAATACCAGAATTACACGTTGTTACATTAGCAGTTGTTCACAAACGTGAAGATTGAACGTAAACAGTTGTCTACACCTTCCAAACACACGCTTCGTGTAATGTAAACAAGTATGGAATTCAACTAGAAATACTAACCACACGGAAGTGAACGTGCTTATAATCAGAAACAGATACTAAACACGTATTTACTAGCTATAAAGTCTATCTGTTTTAAAGGATATTGTGACAGTGATTTCTCGATGTCAAACTGGATTACGACATGCACGCTTTCACTCACTGAACATTACATGTTATCATGTAGAAAAAAACATTTAAAACACCAAGTGTTAGGTGCAAGTGATAAACATGATTTGTAGAGCAATAAAACTGGTGAACGCTCGCTTAGCTACTGCCTGCTATACAGTGGCTCGAGTGAAACCTTTATGTTCCCAGAATGCATAGCGAGCTTCCTTCGCCCATTAGCTGCTAATATTATTCAGACATTTCGTCTCATTTATTTGGGCCCTAGACATCTCGAGAATTTAGATGCTCATCAAAATGACATACAAGATCACTACAAGACGAAACGCAAGATCATTAACTTCAAATTTCGATTGATTAAAAGTGCTTGTGATCGTGATGTCATGTTAATGTCGAAGCCTGCAGAGTGGGATCTTTACGTAATCTACTATACATCAAATTAAAACGTTAACGTCTCTAAGTAGACAATAAGAGTAAAATTTGAGACCCAGGGATCACTTGATGAATAACGTATGCTTCACCTGCAGGCATATTCAAAACAACAATGTTTTATTCTAATATGTCTAGCTTTACTTTCTAAAAACGTTGCAGTTAAAAAAAATAGTCCTGTGTGACATTTATAGACCCATAAACATTTAGTAATTGTAATATTCTCTAATAGTTGAAAATAGTCCATATAAGTTTGTTTCTTTGTTTTGAATTTCGCGCAAAGCTACTAGAGGGCTAACTGTGCTAGCCGTCCCTAATTTTGCAGTGTAAGACTAGAGGGAAGGCAGCTAGTGACCACCACCCACCGCCAACTCTTGGGCTACTCTTTTACCAATGAATAGTGGGATTGACCGTCACTTTATAACGCCCCCACGGCTGTAAGGGCGAGCATGTTTGGTGGGACCGAGATTCCACATAAAGCAGCTGAAGATAAATCTTAGTGAAAATAATTTTTGAAATTATTTTTAAATACGTAATTTTTTTATATCCATGGCCTAAGAAAACAAAATAACTTTTTTATCTGTAAGTCTTCCTTTTAAATTATTTTCAACAATACTGCAACTCTGGAAAAAATTAATTAATTTTGTAGATAATCTGCACGAGTAAGAAAAAATAATATTTTTCTTGTATTGTATTGTAGACAATAAATATTTGTATTGTATTGTAGACAATAAATATTTGTATTGTATTCTCCCAGGTATACAATAAATATTTGTATTGTATTGTAGACAATAAATATTTGTATTGTATTGTAGACAATAAATATTTGTATTGTATTCTCTCAGGTATACAATAAATATTAGTATTGTATTCTCCCAGGTAGACAATAAATATTTGTATTGTATTCTCCCAGGTAGACAATAAATATTTGTATTGTATTCTCCCAGGTAGACAATAAATATTTGTATTGTATTCTCCCAGGTAGACAATAAATATTTGTATTGTATTCTCCCAGGTATACAATAAATATTTGACTTATAATTACAAACTTTTTAAAATAATTTGATAGTTTTAATGCTACCTCAATATATTCGCTATTTTTATTATATGACTACATATGATTTAGCTTTATTTATTGATTGATTTATATTTACAGAATAAAGCCTAAACAGCTTTAGAACAGTTAGTTTTAGACTTTCTGGATAAAATTTTATGGAATTAAAGTTCTAAATTACTCATAGGTTCAGGTTCGTTTGATGTCTTTATGGGATGACGTTTTTTTAAATGTAATAGTATTTCTACTGTATTCACTTTAGAATAACATATAAATTATATATACATCTCAAGGTATTTGTTTACTGACATGCCTCAATTTATTAAGCGTATATGAAACTTTATGATCAGGTTTCGGATTTGAGTTAGATGACCAATATCCAAGTCTGACGATAAGTGTACTTAAATAATACTATCAGTAAAATAAGTCTATGTGGTTAAAACATATAATATCTGTTCCTGTGCGACTATATAACATTAAGAGTTGAATACACTTTTTCTTCACCTCACCAATCTATTGTACAAGGTTTTCTTATAGTGACTCCAAAGTCATACCAAGAGTATGTTTGATACATTTCACTATGATATAGGTCCAGGTTATTTCTCTTCGGTTAACTTGTGTTCAGGGTTACTAAATTCTCCATAACTAATGTAACCAAATAACACACGTTGATGAAAGTGTAGATTGAACTGAACCCCTCTTGAATTGAGATTTCGAAATTAGACGATTTTTAGACAAGTAAGTTTATTTTTAATATGTGCATACGTAATAAGTTGTTTGGGGCTTTGTGATGCAACATATACGTAAGTAATAGGTTGTTTGAGTGCAACATATACACATGTAATAAGATGTTTGTAGCTTTATGGTGCAACATATACACATGTAATAAGATATTCGAAGCTTTATGGTGCAACATATACAAAAGTAATAAGTTATTTGGGGCTTTGTGATGCAAGTTGTTTAGGGCATTACAGTGCAACGTATACATCAATACATCAATATAAAAGAGGAGACACACTATGATAAACACATGTTTAATTAAGTAGAGGCAGTGTTAAACAGATAGCGCAGGTTGTTCTTTTTTCAGAAAACAAACCAAGAACTTAAAACGTTCGTCAGTAAAATGTTTCAATAAAAAAGTTGAAAGGTTATATTAATGATCTAGAAAGTAACAGCGTCCTCTTTTTGAGTGTCTGCAGCTTGAATATCTAACTTAAAAACATCATCAGCCTTTAACCCTAAACTTCGTTCATATTTCCTCCCATAGACACAATCGTTATATACAGCTGGGTTCCAGAATAATTACTTCCTTTTTTTTTATTTGTTACTGTTTAATGCGATCCTATTAGAAAGCTTATAAAGAAACACTTGTAAACGGCGTTACACTAGGTGCATCCAGTCAAGTTGTTGTTCTATACAATTGTCTTTAAACCTTTCATGAAAGGAAAACGACAGTATACCGACTGTACTTATATTACAACTGTCATGTATATAACATCCCATAAAAAGTATTACTTACGATACTCATGAAAGACGAAAAGAAAACATGTTTCACGAACTTCCTCACCTCCGAACTGGAAGTCTTGCACTTTTTTTAAGCCTTAAAGTGATATGAACTACATCTGCTGATTACACAGCGTAATCTTTGTAATCTGCATCTGGATTAAACTAAGTAAGGACAAAACTATAATAACAATAATTGTACGCCTAAAAAACAATATTTTTGAAATCGTATGCAACGTCACGCGAAACCAATATGCTGTAGGCTTAAAACGGTGAAGCGCAAATGGATAAATTGTGTTTTGTTTTACAGTTTTGCAGTTTAACGTGAAATAAACGTTAAGTGGAGAAACAGTCGATTTAAAAAAGGGTTAACCTTATGAAAACGGTAATGTTGAAAACAACCATTGTAAGGATACGAATTCTTTGCAAAACGGATGCTACAATAGGCTGATCCAGACTGGATTGGAAAGCATTAAAAACATCCATTAAAGACTGGTTTTATAATCTATTATAACTTTGAAGATATGCTTAATATAATATTCTGGTCAAAAATAAGAAAAATAAAGCATAGTCATAACGTAGCATACTGTAATTTCCCTGTCTGGAAGATCCAGTTATAAGTAACGTAATTCATTTGAATTTTTTACGATGATAACTTAATAAAATATAACAAGAAAGACATACTTATTCATAGAAACAATGCCATAATAAAACATAGCAAGACTGACATATCTGTTCATAGAAGAAAATACTTTAATTAAACATACGAATACTGAAATATTTCTTTACAGGAAGCAGTAATGTAATAAAACATACAAATACTGAAATATCTGTTTACAGGAAGCAGTAATGTAATAAAACATACAAATACTGAAATATATGTTTACAAAAAATAGTAACGTAATAAAACATGCAAAGACTGACATATCTGTTCACAGAAAATAGTAACTTCATAAAACATACGAAGACTGACGTATCTGTTTATAGAAAAGAGTAACTTAATGAAACATAGAAAGACTGACATATTTGTTCACAGAAAATAGTAACTTAATGAAACATGCAAAGACTGACATATCTGTTCACAGAAAATACTAACTTAATAAAACATACGAAGACTGACGTATCTGTTTAAAAAAGAATAACTTAATGAAACATACAAAGACTGACATACCTGTTCACAAAAAATAGTAACTTAATGAAACATATACTTGTATAAAATATACAATGTAACATATACTTATATAAAATATACAATGTAACATATACTTATATAAAATATACAATGTAACATATACTTATATAAAATATACAATGTAACATATACTTATATAAAATATACAATGTAACATATACTTATATAAAATATACAATGTAACATATACTTATATAAAATATACAATGTAACATATACTTATATAAAATATACAATGTAACATATACTTATCTTTAAGCTCGTAACTTGTCATTATGTTAAGTTAAACGTGAGAATGACACAATATTTTAAGGACTGTGTCTGCTTGGAGTCTAAATGTAGACCACGTTTTAATGTCCAGGCAGATGGCTTTAACAGGTTGCTCACCAAGATGTCGTCACACTTACACTTCAAATAGATGTTGTCATTAAAATTAATTTTAGTTCATTCTGTGTAAACAAGGTGCCGTAAACAAACTGTTGCATCAAATAAAAACTTTCTTTGTTTATATAAATCTATTTGGAGTTTTGTTTTTGACATTTTATTACAGAGGGACAAATAGTTTATCAACTACAATCTTATATTCTCTGCATAAATTTCTTCACAGAAGACAAAATTAAAACAAAACAAAACGTGGGTATTCCAAAACAAAACCCAGACGGACTTAAGAGATAAGGAACAATGATTCCTGACTCAGATGTTTGTGTCAAAACTTTGAGTATATATACATGTTGGACACTATGGAAAAAAATAAAACTTAACGAATACGTCTGTAATCACTTCACCTATTGCAAAATAAAGGCAAATAACTTGAATTATTTTTTAAAAAGAGATAATTGTTTGTTTTGAATTTCGCTAACCGTCCCTAATTTAGAATTGTAAGACTAGCGGGAAGCCAGCTAGTCATCACCACCCACCGCCAACTCTTGAGATTGACGGTTACATTATAACGTCCCTACGGTTGAAAGGGAGACGATGTTTGATGCGAGCGGGATTCGAACCCCGACCCTCGGATTACGAGTAGAACGTCTTAAGTCGGCCATGCCGGAACGAAAAGAAAAAAGAAAGAGAGAAACTGATAAAATGTAATGTAGAATCAGTTTAACACTGAGTTCATTAATACATTTACAAACTGTTTGGTTTAAGATAACGAAATTAGTTCGCAAGGCTACTTGATAAAGTAGAATTATAACAGCTTAGTTTATTCTTTTGCTTAAATTTCCAGTGACGTTATGTGACGATAACCCACGAAAATATTATTATAAACTCTAGACCTGAGCAAGCTATCTACTTATAGAAAAACTTAAACTGAATACAATTAATTAAAAATACGTTTAGTACGGTCTAACTTATAAAGATATTGTTTGTTAGATGTCGTTAATGTTAAAATTATTGTTACACTGAGATTATTGCTAATACTTTAATATTTTATAAATATTACCTTCAACGAATTACCCTTTTTTGTTTCAATAAAACTAACCAACAACGTTGTGGCTCAAATCTTAAACTAATTGTAAACAGCCGTACGACCCCGCATTTGATTTGCACGAAAATTTAAAAAGAATTCTCTGACCTCTTAAACTCAAAGTTTTGCCGTCTGATTTTGGAGCTAGCTCTGTTGTAAATGATTTAACAAGAACGTTATTATTTGTTATGCCTAATCTAATTCTCAATTTCGCTTGAATTTCAATGATTTTCGAAGGTTAAACAAATATGAAAACTAAAGAATCTTTGATTTTCACAAATCGTGCTTTTCTAAGAAGGCCGCGCTAGTAAATTAGTTTTCCTCTGATTATCTTCCCTTCATGCTCAAAAGTGCAAACGCATATTAAGTTCACAGTCTTCCATTTATATAAAGAAATGTTCCAATCAAACTACAGAACCACTGTTAGGTATAACACGGTCTTCTGAGCCTAGCCAGTGAAACACTACTTTAGTAATGGTATTATAAATCTCTTCTGTCATATCATCTCTACTGCAGAAAGTCCAGGAAAACGACGGCCATCCTCATAAGTAAGTCCATAACAAATTGCGAAAGTATGGGAGGAAAAAGCTATTTTCATGAGCAAATATCTTCAAGTATTAAGTGCTGAGAAAAAAAAAAGAACAAAAAGAAACGTGGCTAAAAGGACAAGTGCGTAAGTAATCTTGTCAGATTCAGAGTCAGACCCTTTCGAGTTCGTTTTCTTTGTTGTTTGTGAGGGCTAACGTAAGAATCGTTTTTTTGTTTTTAATTTCGCGCAAAGCTACTCGAGGGCTATCTGCGCTAGCCGTCCCTAATTTAGCAGTGTAAGACTAGAGGGAAGGCAGCTGTCATCACCACCCACCGCCAACTCTTGGGCTACTCTTTTACCAACGAATAGTGGGATTGACCGTCACATTATAACGCCCCCACGGCTGAAAGAGCGAGCATGTTTGGTGTGACGGGGACTAACGTAAGAAACAAGAGAGATAAATTTCCCCCCAAAAAAATAATATGAATAAACTGTTTATCACGAAGAGGGACAGAATATTTAAAATAAATAGAAGCAATCTTAGTTTTGAGTTCACTCATCGTAAGCATTTTTATTAGAGGTTTCACAGTATTACCTTAAAGGAAGAATACATTTTTAAAACAGATGTAACGTTTTGATTAATGAATTAAAACATTCTCGG
This sequence comes from Tachypleus tridentatus, assembly GCF_004210375.1. NCBI lineage: Eukaryota > Metazoa > Arthropoda > Merostomata > Xiphosura > Limulidae > Tachypleus > Tachypleus tridentatus. Next base: position 27,165,165 of record NC_134835.1, read on the forward strand.
CAGTAATTCAGCATAATACAACCACTCTAAACTTGAGTAAATCAGTTATTTGGCCGTAAGTTAGGTGTTGCAGTTTATATGATGTTAATTACATACGGGAGGTAAAGGGATGCCAATAAAGAGCTACTGAGTAAGAGTAGGCTTTCTTACATTGACGACTTTATACTAAAAACAAAACAAAATATAGGAAGTATCGATACTGTAATTATTACGACGTGACTACGTTCTAGCACAACTAATAGGAAAGCCATTAGAAATTCAGTTACTTACAGCGTCTCTTTCTGAGATTTTTTTACATGCTACAGTTTTACAGTGAGGTATAATATATTTTTTTACACAGGCACGACGTTTCGATTGCTCATGAGATCTTTCCTGCTTTTATATTAACATTCAACAAATATAATATGGCATCGTCCTATTGCTGATTGTTCACTTGAATAGAAAACTCTCTTTATTACGTTGTTGTATTGTTGCATGTTGATTTAGCTGCATAAACCTTCTCTGTGACATTATTAGCTTGTCAAATGTCGAAGGGTCGTTTCTGTTTTAAAAATATTCTTCCCCGCTCTAGTCCCCCACTAGCAGAGCGGTAAGTTTACCGATTTACAACACTGAAATCAGGGGTTCGATTCCCCTCGGTGGGCTCAGCAGATAGCCCGATGTGGCTTTGCTATAAGAAAAACACACACACTCCTTGCTCTAACGCCCCCGGTATGGTCAGGTGGTTAAGACACTGGACTCGTAATCCGAGAGTCGCGGGCTAGAATCCCCGTCACACCAAACATGCTCACCCTTTCAGCCGTGGGGGCGTTATAACGTGACGGTCAATCCCACCATTCGTTAGTAAAAGAGTAGCCCAAGAGTTGGCGATGGGCGGTGATGATTAGCTACCTTCCCTCTAGTCGTACACTGCTAAATTAGGGACGGCTAGCGCAGATAGCCCTCGTGTAGCTTTGCACGAAATTCGAAAGAAACCAAACCAATCCTTGCTCTAAACGCTACATCTTGTAATAAAATAATCATAATTTAGCTCAAGTTCGATCGTTATCTTGCTATCTAATGTTTCCAAACTGACTTTCGAAGTTTTGGGATAAATTAAAAACACGTGCTCCTAAATTACTGAATTTTAAATAAATGTCCTTTACATCCGTTTCTCTTTGAAAAGCAATTTGTTAAAAAAAAAATGTGTGTCAGTTAATGCGGTTAACTTCCTAGCAAGCGCCAGTGAGAAAATTTTCGATAATCATAAATTCTGTGCAAGTTCTGTTACACGTGTTTAAGGTCGCGTTCATTGCTGTTTACCGTACGATGAATCTAACCTTGTTTTACTATCACAGCTTCGAGTGATGTTATATTTGTTGGAGATGAGCTAAAGAGAAACCCAACGACGAGAGTCGAGTCGGTCAACCGGTACAGCTGTTCGGGGTGGTCTGAAATCTCAAGTTCTTACTTTTGTTGAACTAAGCACCTGCACCGACCCCACGCATATCCAGATGAAATATACAGAAGTTAGGTGCAAGATTTTTGGTATGGACAACTCAATTAATAAGAATGAAAATGTATAAATTTTAAAACGTGTAGACACAAATATTCAATGTGCGTCGTGCAATCAAAACATAACTTATGTAATTATTAGCAGTTGAGTTGGAATCCATTTCCCGATAATGCTCGCCTTTTCAGTCGTAGAGGTATTATAAAGTTGTGGTCAATCCCACTATTCGTATGTAAAAGAGTAGCCCAAGAGCTGGCGGTGAGAGATGTTGGCCCTCTTGTCTATTATTTTAAAATTAGGGATAGCTAGTATAGACAAACTTGAAAACTGAAAACAAGCGAGTTATTATTATAACTCGAAAAAGGTTTCTTTTTTCAAACTTCTCAGCTAAGTGAGACTTAAGTGTTTCAATACGCGAAGGATTAATAATATAACAAACACACGAAAGTTGAAGATGAAAATAGCTTTACCAAATGTAAGCCACCGATATGACAATTTAAAGTTTAGTGTAACACACTTTATGTTTTGCAGCAGATTCAGATATTTTTGGGGCACAAGATCAAATAATCTTGTATAATTATGCAGCCAGTTCCATAGCCTACTTTCTGGGTAATGTTGTATTCAGTCACGTGGGACTTTAGGCATGCTGGGAGCACGAGCTCACTAGTATACTTTTCGTCATAATATGCTATAACTCTTCACTTTAATCGTTCGTAAATGTCAGTAATGCTTAGTTGATGGTTGAATGGAGGGTATCGAGTGCTTCGAGCTTTCTGTCTAAAAGAAGGAGTATAGGCGTATATACATATTTCTACTAGCTGATCATTAGTCAACCAAAACGCGCCTCCTGCTATACTCGTAGAATAAATATATTTTTAATTTGCATGAGGATTTATTAGAAAAAAATCAAAAGAACGTCCAGTATTAATCAACTGATTGTATTTTTTCCTAATCACAAATTGTATGGATAGCGAAACAAAAACAAAGTCTGATATGAAACCAATATACAGTTTCCATCGGAAAATAAAAGTAAAGAATTCTGCGTGAATTTGGGCTCTGCACTTTGCGTTGTAAGAGTGACGTCAAGCTTGTTCTTTATGGAGCTCTCAAAGACAGCCGAAATAAAACATAATTCATCCTAACATCTGTTTATAGCACTTATGACCGTGTAGTAGCGTTTCCAAAGGTAATGTGCGTTAGCGAGTAGCATCCTGGAAAGAACAAATAGCAAAAAGCCAAATTTAAACTTTATTATAGTACGGTTTAGGATCTACCTATTATACATTATTATTAGAGTACGGTTTAGGATCTACCTGTTATACATTATTACTAGAGTACGGTTTAGGATCTACCTGTTATACATTATTATTAGAGTACGGTTTAGGATCTTTCTGTTATACATTATTATTAGAGTACGGTTTAGGATCTACCTGTTATACATTATTATTAGACTACAGGTTAGGATCTACCTGTTATACATTATTATTAGAGTACGGTTTAGGATCTACCTGTTATAATTATTATGGTTTTTATTACACATTAACAGTTTATTTGACCGGATGTGGTTTACTGTATGACATGTTGAAATCTAGGAGAATATGGAGTGTTTGTAAGAATGCCAATCAACTCCAACTGTTCAATTAATAAAAGATCAATAGTTCGCGGTTGGGGCTGTTCACTAGTTGTCTTTCTTGTCTGGCAACTCAAAATTTCGAAGACCTAGAGCAGATAGTCCTCGCATGACTATTTCTACAACAAACATAACGTTTATACCTGTTATAACATTATAGAACGATCTGTTACCACGATGAAAGGGCAATACATGTTTGGTGCGTTTAGGATCTACCTGTTATAGGGATTCTAAACATATATATATATATATAGAAAATTTATTCAGTTATACATTATTATTAGACACAGTTTAGGATACCTGTTATACATTATTATTAGAAGTTTAGGATCTACCTGTTGACATTATTATTAGATGGGACTGTTATACAGATTAGTGAGTACGGTTTAGGATCTTTTTGTTTATCTAATTATTTATTCTAGAATACATATGAATAGTGCACTCGTGTAGTCCCAAAGTATTACTACAATAAATAATTAGATAAACAAAAAGTAATTCACTAATCTTACAGCCCCATGTGATAATCATGTCATGGTTACTTTTGTCGTATATTTCGAAGACTTAGAGCAGATAGTCCTCTCTGACTATGTGTCTGTGTAACTGAATAAAATTTGTATATATACATATATATGTTTCGAATCCCTGTCACACACAAAGAGAGAGAGATACCAAAGTAACCATGACATGATTATCACATGGGGCTGTAAGTTGTTTATCTAATTATTTATTGTAGTAGTATGGGTGACGGTCAATCCCACTATTCGTTGGTAAAAGAGTAGCCTATGAGTTGGCGATGGGTCGTGATGGCTAGTTGCCTTCCCTTTAGTCTTACACTGCTAAATTAGGGGCGGCTAGCGCAGATAGCCCTTGTGTAGCTTTGCGCGAAATAAAAAAAATATATACATATATTCTTTTTCTTCCAATCGTAAGTTGTATTGACATATATATATATATATATATCATAGTATTATTCACATACTTAAACTAATTTAGATTGCTGTAGGTGAAGTAAAAAGAACTGGAAACCACATAGCTGAAGTATGCTTATCTGGAGTTTACTTACTGGTAGTAATTTGTTTTGTGAAGTTACAGATTTTACAGTAAGTAAAAAATATGCTTTTAAACGGATACGATGTGTTCAGCATTGTTTTGATCATTCTCAGTTGTAGAAGTTTGAAGGGTAGTTTTTGTTCATGTTTACATCAACGTTTAACAATGTTATAAGGAAGGTGTTTGTAGCTAAATCAACATCCGACAATAATATCATAATTGCAAAACAGAAGGTTTTTGTATTTCCAATATAACAATTTCACAAAGAATGCTTTTGTATTTATATAAACATTCGGCATTAGAACAATGCCATATTATACTATTGTTGAATACTAACTTAAATGCAAAAAACCTTCCTTACAGTTAAAGCTTGTGCAGTTGAAAGTGATTACGTCAGCAATGACGACGTCGTATCTGTTTAAATAAAATTTGTCTCCTTACTGTAAAACTGTAACTTATTTGTCTCCTTACTGTAAAACTGTAACTTATAAAAACATTGTTTTTACAATATCCTTCTGGTTAGATGTACTAGAACGTCGTCCTATCAAAATCAATACTGTGACGATTATTCCTGTATTTAATCTTTGGTTTGTTTTTTAATTTTGCACAAAGATACACGAAGGCTATCTGCGCTAACCGTCCATAATTTAGCAGTGTAAAAAAGTGGGAAGCCAGCTAGTCATTATCACCCACCGCTGCTCTCTTACCAACGAATAATGGAATAGATTGTAACATTATAACGCCCCATGACTGAAAGGGCAAGCATGTTTGGTGTGACGGGGACTCAAACCCGCGACCCTCAGGTTATGAGTCGAGCGCCTTAACCATCTGGCCATGGCGGGCCATTAATTCTTTTGTGAGATTATTGATGCCGTAGTACTTGGTTGTTTTCTTGGGATTTCTTAACTTCCTAAATTTGAATGAATATCGTATGAATTGCAAATATTAACTGACGTTCAAATAATTAACATACCATTCGTTAATGAGACTGCATAATTCGTTTTTAACATAAGAAACAGCTTTTCTTGTAACCTCTTACATCAGTCAACAATGGTAACACCGTATCTTATGTTGAAAAACACTTCGTGTATAGTTTGGCACAGCTTTATTCCAAATAGAAAGGAACTTTCTTCTTTCCTTAAGAAAAGTTAAAATAACAAATGCCTGTGAAAAACGGGTAATTATTTTTTATTTAATCAGCGGCTGATAGAAAAATTCTACGATCACGTGACAATAAGCTTTCAAACGACGTAACAGGTTTATTCGGAGTTTTGTCACATCTCTGCTAACTTTCAAAGTTCTGTTTTCCATTGAAAGATAACGAATGTATTTGCTCATCTACAATAGCTGTTTTTTAACCCAAATCACTTTTGTTTTAACATGGACGTGACTGTAACTGATTTAGACATAATCAACGAAAGCACGAAACATGCCTATTACAAAAGAAACTTCGTTCCAAATGTTCCGGAACGTTGAAAATAGCTAAGTTCATGAACAACATGAAAAATAACGATATGGTTAAATACTTAACTTATCCGTAGCTAAGTTCAACGGTAAATGATTAGTAAAACAAATAGTTTTGTTGAAAAGACAGTTACCATGGGAAGTTTTCTGAAAAAAACCATGTGTTATCAGAGTGCTAACGCAACAGAACATTAGCCTGTAAGGATTGTTTTAAACAAATGTATTGGTCGTATTATTAAAATATCTTTTGTACGCTATGTGGTTTCATTAGTTATTATTATCATGAAACATTCTTACATTAATTTCCACAAACATTTATTGCAAAATAACTCCTTTTTACAACTTCAACAAACAAATAATTAAAACTTATATTTGCATTAAAATTTTGATTTAGAAGAAATGCGTATTATTATTTCAAATGATAACATTAAGACTTTATAATGTATTCACAGTACCTAAAATATTTTATTACGTACAGCGTATTTTAACGTCAACTTATGCACAATGTTTTAAACACTGTGTTACGTACAACATTCTTCTACTTGAAATTATGCACATATATTAACTTTATACAACGTCAACATAATTTACATTATGTAATATCAAAATGTTTTAATAACGTATAAAGTACAACTTTACATGATGCTAACATAATTTAACACTATGTTATACCAAAATGCTTTAACGTCGTATTAAATGCAATTGGTTTTAACATTATATTACGTCAAAATGATTTAAAACTAAGTTAACGTTTTTTAACATTAGATTACATACATAATGCTTCAAAGTTAGACTATGATTTAACATTATTGTAGCCAAAATACCCTAACATTATATCACTTTATCATGTTTTAAGCTCATGTTATAAAATTTTTTACTTGCAATAAAATTGATAGTTTTTACGGTTCTTGTGTGATAGTGTTAAGACGAGAACATTAGTGGTATGTACATTTAAAGTCTATCATATAGCCTTCAGTACTTTTATACCGTAAACAAACTTGAACCAGCGGTTAGGGAAAGACATAAATCAGTCGTAAAATTAAATACTAACAAAACTAATAGTTTTCAAGATTTTATGCCTCAATTACATTATGCATTATGCCCTCTCCAGCGGCTGAGCGGTACGTCTGCGGACTTACAACACAAGAAACCGGATTTCGATACCCGTCTTGGGCATAAAACAAGTAGCTCATTGGGTAATTTTGCGCTGAGCTTCAAACAATGCATTGTGTGCCCACATTCTACACATGTTTCCGAAACACGGATCACACTTTTTCAACTCGTACAAGAATTCGAAGTTTGTACATGGTGATGCTCCAAGCAACAGGTTAATAACCGTCGATAAAATCAAGTATTTAGTGGTGTTGTTAGGGTTGGATTGTGAGTTTCATAATGAAAAAAGAAATCAAGTATTTAGTGGTCTTGTTAGGGTTAGATTGTCAGTTTTATAATGAAAAAGGAAATCAAGCATTTAGTGGTCTTGTTAGGGTTAGATTGTCAGTTTCATAATAAAAAAGGAAATCAAGTATTTAGTGGTCTTGTTAGGGTTAGATTGTCAGTTTCATAATGAAAAAGGAAATCAAGTATTTAGTGGTCTTGTTAGGGTTAGATTGTCAGTTTCATAATAAAAAAGAAAATCAAGTATTTAGTGGTCTTGTTAGGGTTAGATTGTCAGTTTCATAATGAAAAAGGAAATCAAGTATTTAGTGGTTTTGTTAGGGTTAGATTGTCAGTTTCATAATAAAAAAGGAAATCAAGTGTTTAGTGGTGTTATTAAGGTTAGATTGTCAGTTTTATAATAAAAAAGGAAATCAAGTATTTAGTGGTCTTGTTAGGGTTAGATTGTGAGTTTCATAATAAAAAAGGAAATCAAGTATTTAGTGGTCTTGTTAGGGTTAGATTGTCAGTTTCATAATGAAAAAGGAAATCAAGTATTTAGTGGTCTTGTTAGGGTTAGATTGTCAGTTTCATTATAAAAAAAAGAAATCAAGTATTTAGTGGTCTTGTTAGGGTTAGATTGTCAGTTTCATAATAAAAAAGGAAATCAAGCATTTAGTGGTCTTGTTAGGGTTAGATTGTCAGTTTCATAATAAAAAAGGAAATCAAGTATTTAGTGGTGTTATTAGGGTTAGATTGTCAGTTTTATAATGAAAAAGGAAATCAAGTGTTTAGTGGTGTTATTAAGGTTAGATTATCAGTTTTATAATAAAAAAGAAAATCAAGTATTTAGTGGCCTTATTAGGGTTAGATTGTCAGTTTCATAATAAAAAAGGAAATCAAGCATTTAGTGGTCTTGTTAGAGTTAGATTGTCAGTTTCATAATGAAAAAGGAAATCAAGTATTTAGTGGTCTTGTTAGGGTTATATTGTCAGTTTCATTATAAAAAAGGAAATCAAGTATTTAGTGGTCTTGTTAGGGTTAGATTGTCAGTTTCATAATGAAAAAGGAAATCAAGTATTTAGTGGTTTTGTTAGGGTTAGATTGTCAGTTTCATAATAAAAAAGGAAATCAAGTGTTTAGTGGTGTTATTAAGGTTAGATTGTCAGTTTTATAATAAAAAAGGAAATCAAGGATTTAGTGGTGTTGTTAGGTTTAGATTGTGAGTTTCATAATAAAAAAGGAAATCAAGTATTTAGTGGTCTTGTTAGGGTTAGATTGTTAGTTTCATAATGAAAAAGGAAATCAAGTATTTAGTGGTCTTGTTAGGGTTAGATTGTCAGTTTCATAATAAAAAAGAAAATCAAGTATTTAGTGGTGTTTTTAGGGTTAGATTGTCAGTTTTATAATGAAAAAGGAAATCAAGTATTTAGTGGTCTTGTTAGGGTTAGATTGTCAGTTTCATAATGAAAAAGGAAATCAAGTATTTAGATGGAAATTAAACAGGTAGTAGTAACTGAATCTAATTAAAAATTACAGGAACGCTTGACGATAACTTAGTTTGGAAATCCGAGTGTAGTTTTAAAACGACCGTTCAGGTTTGGTTCGTTTTGAATTTCGCACAAGCTGCACAAGGGCTATCTGCGCTAACCGTCCCTAATTTAGCAGTGTAAGACTAGAGGAAAAGCAACTAGTCATCACCACCCACCGCCAACTCTTGGGCTATTCTTTTACCAACGAATAGTGGGATTGACTGTAACATTATAACACCAACACACCTGATAGGGTGAGCATGTTTGGTGTGATAGAGAATCGAACCCGCGACCCTTCGATTATGAATCGAGTGCCTTAACCGCCTGGTCATGCCGGGTCTGATCTTTTTTTGACTTTTATTTTATATTTTTGGCGCTATGTACGTTCGTTTGTAGACAATGAAACTAGTTATATTTGTTGCAAAATCTTTCTAAACATTTTTTGTCTTTTACATTTAGTTTTCTTACAACTCGATTTTAAATGTGGTGATGAATAACAGTTGTAACACGGATTCAGTGCGATTTCGTTTTCCTGGGTAATGATGAGACATCGCATCTTAGGTTTGTTGGATTTGTGTGTGTGTGTGTGTGTGTGTGCATTTCGAAATAAGCAAAAAAATTTCCTTGGAAAATAGTACTCTGAATAAATTCAACTCGTTGGGAACAAATCACGTAAACCTCAGCAAGCTGACGTTTGAGCTCGCATGGGAACGCTGATAAGAAAGTTCTAAGGTCTCTGCGTGCGTAGAGCGGCTATGAAAAATCGTTTTGATGAGAAATATTTCTCTGAAAAATAATAAAGTCTCGATTTTTTTCCATGTAGAAAAGAACGGTACAGTTGAAAAGTGGGAGAAACTGGTCACATATATTTCTGTTTGTAATATAAGTTGGAAACAGGCCAATTTTGCTGTATTTATTATTCGAGGTACGTTTCCATTTGGGTGTTTCGTTTAATCTATTTTGCTGTTTCTAGTGTTTAGTAATGATGTTCATCGTAAGGCTTCTTACTTCATAGTGAAATCATTAATTAAAAGTTTTAGATAAGATACGTACTTTTTCTGTGGAAGACGTAAGTAAAGTCAAGTTTACAAAATATCCCATGAACAGTAAGTACATTATACCATTACTAACTTAATTATGATCAGACCAAAAAATTAATCCAGCACGGGTGTAGGTTCTTTAACACCCCATTCTTATTTACAATTATTAGAATGCATTAATTCATTAGATGACTGTATTTTCGGCCATAATTCCAGTAAAAACTCACGAAGGTCGGTCATCTTACGAGGCTTAGGTTAGTGCCATGTAACCAAATGTATTTTTATGTGAGTTGTGTTCAAGATAAAACGAGTATCTAATATTCAACCTTTTATTTACCTAAGGATTAAAAATCTATTTGTTGACTAGCTTATTGCGTCATAAAAACCTGATTATTGAACTATTGATTTAATCCACTTAACGCAAATGTAAAAGCTGTTTTAGAATGGAGCATGGCATGTTGGTTATTGTAATACATTTTAAACATAGGTGCTGGAATCAAAGAAGTTTTAAAATCCAAGTTACAATCTTCAAGAATCGAACGTTGTATTTACATTGTTGTTAAAAATAGGATAATATAGCATCGTATTACAATGTTCTATAATCGAACGTTATATTTACATTGTTGTTAAAAACAGGATAATATAATATCGTTATAGTAATGAGGTTTCACATAAATTATCCGTTCCAATCACAGTAAAGTACTTACGAATTTCAAAAATATGCACATGAAATACAGCATGTTCAATTCGCATAAAAAAGAAACATTATAAACTAAAATAGTCATTACTTTTTATTTCGGCTAACGTGACGAGTTTCAACTATTAATGATTCTTTAAAAAACGTTTCAAACTTCGTAAGATCAATGTAGAGAAACCATTGAACATTTAAATAACGGAATGCACACACGGCTGTGAAGGAGAGCTAATGAGCGCGAACCCGACTCTGCGCAAACTCAGTGAATCGGCTCTAAACGATAGCTACATAAATAAACAAAACTCGCAAGGCTATCTATAACGAATAAATACCCACAAATTAGAACTGCTTTGAATTACTGCTTATTTTTAATTAATCAGCTTTCAAAGTGCACAAAGAAAAGTATGATCAGGTTTATGACCTATTAGATTATTGTTAATTTTACCAAATTTGGTTGGTGAATTTGTTTGAAGTAAACATATTTGTTGTACTACGTTTAAATCAAAGCTATTAACAGAATAGCAGTCAATATATGAAGCTCAAATGTGCAAACTTTTTCTTTCTTTTCTCTGTCTAAATTCTATATTTTACTTAATTTTGTCGGTCAGAACACTAATTTCTCGCGAACAAAAATCTACACTTTCAGGAAAAGCTGACACAACTGGTAATAAATGATGGAAACTGACCCTAGCAATGGAAATGATTTTCATGATTTCACGATGAAGTAATATAAGTGCTAATTAAATCATACATCACGCTAAGAGAGGGTAGTTTACATATATGACTTCATACTTTGTGATATTATTGGTATGAAAAACTCTACGGAAACATAAAACATAATTCCTTCGCTCGATGTAGTTTCGAAAATAAAACAAAATACACAGTGAAGCAGTAATTACAGTCAAAATACTTAAAATTAAATGCAGTTACTGATAATATACAGATAATGGTTATAACATTTCTGAGTCCTCGGAAGAATTTACAACGATAGTAAAATATCCATTAGAAAATATTATATATGTTATATTTGTATTAAAATAGTGTTTCATTATTTCTAGTCCTGTCGTTGTCCGATGGATAAGGCGCTCGACTCGCAAATTTACGGTCACAAGTTCGAGTTCCCGTCACCGAACATGTTTTCTCCTTCAACCGGAGGGGCATTATAATGAGACGGTTAAACCAACTATTTTTTTTGTAAAAGGGTACCCGAAAAATTGGCTGTCTTTCCTCAAGTTTTATACTGTTAAATAAAGAACGGTTAGAGCAGGTAAACCTCGTGTTGTTTCCCACGAAATTTAAGATAAACACATTTCTTTATGATTTTATTCATCCCACCCCGTTGATCATTTAACGTACCTTTAACAGCAGGAAATTCTAGTAATTTTTAATGAACAATAATAATAATGTCAAGACATTACTATTCGTGTTTTGTACAGCACTTAGTTATTTTGTTACCGAGACTATCTGACAGTCAGACGACATAAATACCAGAATTTACTGTGAAAAAAATATCTTATATATAATTCCGTTCTATAGAGCATAATGTGTTAAACCTATATACATACGTATTAGTGGACAAAATACCAGAATTTACTGTGAAAAAATATCTTATGTATAATTCCGTTTTATAAAGCATAATGTGTTAAACCTATATACATACGTATTAGTGTCCTTAGTTCAGTGAAAACTATCAGAGTGACATAAACCATATTTATTGAACACAATTGCTTTTTGAAGTTTTTATTCCGATGTCATGTGTTTAATGTGCAATGTTCCTGATAAGTAAACTTATTAAGTTGAAATTATTCACTCAATACTGCATGCTAGAGTGAGTTTAGTTAACACTTTAAAAATTCCCCCCTACTCTTCTCCGTTCCTAACAAAGGTTCGGTTTTTGTTTACGACGGTTTCTTAGAGTCATACAACAGAACTAATAGGAAAATGTTCATATTTAATCTTTATTTGATGAAAGACAAACTGACGGAATGTATACCAGTTGGATTAAGTTAGACGTAACATTAGTTGTATTCACTTCCTTGAAGTTATGAACGTTATTCAGTCAATACTTTCTCATCTATACATTTGAACCAATCAACTGGTCTAGGAAAGTCGACATAACTTATATTCAAATACGCAAGTCAAAGAAGCCAGAATATTTTATAAACTGTTCGAGAGGATCGAACTGAAAACAATCTTCGGATCTCACATTTCTATACAAATGTAAAAATATAGTCGGATCTATAAATCTGATGTACTGATATCTGGAGAGATATAAATTTAACAACTAAGAACATCATATGGATACATAAAGGAAAACATCACTATAGTGGGAATCGATTCATCTTTCGGAAAATGTAACTTACTTATAAATAACAAAATGAACGTAGTTATATGAAACATTGTAACAAACATTTCGAAACCTTCGGTAATTCTATGATCAGTAAGCTAGAGTTACATAATGATAACTATATCAAAAATGTGACATGCTCTATAATGAAGGACATTAAACAAATTATGCACACAAAAAGGGCAAAAAGAACATTATGTAAAAATATGACACCACACTAAGAACATTATGTAAAAATATTACACGCTTATTAGATTACGGCCCGGCATGGCCTGGTGAGTTAAGGCGTTCGACTCGTAATCTGAGGTTCGAATCCCCGTCGCACCAAACATGCTTGCCCTTTCAGCTGTGGGGGCGTTATAATGTTACGGTCAATCCCACTATTATTTAGTAAAAGAGTAGCCCAAGAGTTGGCGGTGGGTGGTGATGGCTAGCTGCCTTCCCTCTAATCTTACACTGCTAAATTAGGGACGGCTAGCGCAGATAGCCCTCATGTAGCTTTTCGCGAAATTAAAAAAAAACCCAACAAACAAACAAAACCGCCAGAATGACTGAATCTAGCCAATTGGAAATGTATTTCCAGAAAAGTGACGTTTATAGCGAATCATAGAAAAGGAATAGTAAGATATAATTCCTTCTAAAGTTGTCCTTACAACGTGAGAAACCATTTAGTGCTTTTAGGCTAACAAAAACTCTTCTTATTACAGGTCGATTCCTTTCGGAATACGTGATTTTTAGGTGAACGTTTTCTTCACTATGGTGGAATAAAGTTCAAATAACCAACTACGGACAAAAAATATGAAGTCCTATAACCCGACCGCCCGCAAAAAAGTGTTGTTTTTTTAAGCAAGGCCGAATTAGAAATGAAAAGACATTTGCTAGATTTATAATTTCTCTTGTTTTGTAGCACAAATATATTTCAAATCTTCTGAACTCGTATGAAATAAAATGAGACAAGGTGGTTTAAAACTGTCGTTTTGTTAAAACCTTTCCACGAATGTTTTAGTACGCCATGAAGACATCAGTTCATAGATGTTTAGAAATATCATTGAATACGAGGGTTTTCTATTACGACTTGTAATACGGCATTCCGACAATCTACTGTGATATGACAAGGAATGTCAGTTAATTTACGTTTTGAGTTTTACTGTATCAATACATTGAAATAGTGTACGGTACCCTGCAAAAACTGTGAAAGAGCTAGCGAAGTAATTTGAAAAGGTGTATTGAAAGTACGGTATCAGATATACGTAAACTAATAATGGTTGAATTGTTAAGTTTTCATATCTCTTCGTAAACTAATAATGGTTGAATTGTTATGTTTTCATATCTTTACGTAAACTAATAATGGTTGAATTGTTATGTTTTCATATCTCTACGTAAACTAATAATGGTTGAATTGTTATGTTTTCGTATCTTTACGTAAACCAGTAATGCTTGAATTGTTATGTTTTCATATATCTACGTAAACTAATAATGGTTGAACTGTTAAGTTTTTATATCTCTACGTAAACTAGTAATGGTTGAATTATTATGTTTTCCTATCTCTACATGAACTAGTAGTGGTTGAATTGTTAAGTTTTCCTATCTCTACGTAAACTTGTAATGATTGAATTATTATGTTTTCCTATCTCTGCGTGAACTAGTAATGGTTGAATTGTTAGGTTTTCATATCTTTACGTAAACTAATAATGGTTGAATTGTTATGTTTTCTTATTTCTACATGAACTAATAATGGTTGAATTGTTAAGTTTTCCTATCTTTACGTAAACTAATAATGGTTGAATTATTATGTTTTTCTATCTCTACATGAACTAGTAGTGGTTGAATTGTTAAGTTTTCCTATCTCTACGTGAGCTAATAATGGTTGAATTGTTATGTTTTTCTATCTCTATGTAAACTAATAATGGTTGAATTGTTAAGTTTTTCTACCTCTACGTAAACTAGTAATGGTTGAATTATTATATTTTTCTATCTAGTAATGGTTGAATTGTTATGCTTTTTTATCTCTATGTAAACTAATAATGGTTGAATTGTTAAGTTTTCCTATCTCTATGTAAACTAATAATGGTTGAATTGTTAAGTTTTCCTATTTTTACGTAAGCTAATAATGGTTGAATTGTTATGTTTTCCTATTTTTACGTAAGCTAATAATGGTTGAATTGTTAAGTTTTCCTATCTCTACGTAAGCTAATAATGGTTGAATTGTTAAGTTTTCCTATTTTTACGTAAGCTAATAATGGTTGAATTGTTAAGTTTTCCTATCTCTATGTAAACTAATAATGGTTGAATTGTTAAGTTTTCCTATTTTTACGTAAGCTAATAATGGTTGAATTGTTATGTTTTCCTATTTTTACGTAAGCTAATAATGGTTGAATTGTTAAGTTTTCCTATCTCTACGTAAGCTAATAATGGTTGAATTGTTAAGTTTTCCTATTTTTACGTAAGCTAATAATGGTTGAATTGTTAAGTTTTCCTATCTCTATGTAAGCTAATAATGGTTGAATTGTTAAGTTTTCCTATTTTTACGTAAGCTAATAATGGTTGAATTGTTATGTTTTCCTATTTTTACGTAAGCTAATAATGGTTGAATTGTTAAGTTTTCCTATCTCTACGTAAGCTAATAATGGTTGAATTGTTAAGTTTTCCTATCTCTATGTAAACTAATAATGGTTGAATTGTTAAGTTTTCCTATTTTTACGTAAGCTAATAATGGTTGAATTGTTAAGTTTTCCTATTTTTACGTAAGCTAATAATGGTTGAATTGTTAAGTTTTCCTATCTCTATGTAAACTAATAATGGTTGAATTGTTAAGTTTTCCTATCTCTACGTAAGCTAATAATGGTTGAATTGTTAAGTTTTCCTATTTTTACGTAAGCTAATAATGGTTGAATTGTTAAGTTTTCCTATCTCTATGTAAACTAATAATGGTTGAATTGTTATGTTTTTATATCTCTACCAATACGTTTTTTTCTTCTTCCGTTCTGTCTACTACGATACAATTTTTTTACACTGTTGCCAGTTATGAGGTTTGAATACAGTAAACACATACATTTTATGTACTTTTCTTCATGAAGATAACTTTCTAGTTTTAAATTTAGTTTTTTTAGTTTTAGTTCTAGTTTTTTCGTGATATATTATTTACCAAATGAAAAACAATACAAAAAGATGAATTTGTTGCACACTAACAATTTCATCTAAGAAATATTCTTGGAGAGGTAAATGTAAACAAAGTGATACAGTTTCTTTACAAAAGTTAAATATTCTACAGCAACGCTCAAACTTTGAAAAGTAAAATATTGAATTAAAAATTTCTTGTGTTACAGAGTTTAATGTTCCTTGCGAAGAAAAATAAAACCACCACGTTCAAAGTAGTTTAATCCCATGAAAAATTATTTGAGTCTGTTATATTACGTTTCGTAAAATTATAGTGACAATAAAAACAATTTAAAGAAAAGTATTTTTATCACATGTATTATAATCTGAGATAAATGAGATTTGTGTGTGTGGGTATAGCATACATTAGTTAGTTATTTATATATCTTTTATATACGTTATTTCAGGAGAACTGAAAAATGGCCCAGTGGCTGTGGTTTTCTTATGAAGAAAGAAACAAGTTTTCTGTCGGAAATTATCTTAATGGTAAGACATAAATCTCAGATTTTTTTTTCTTTTGGAAAATCTAATAAAAATTGCTCATAAATAATTCATAATTTACAACAATGCAAGTAGTTTATAGAATATGTTTAATTCCTTCTTAATTATAAGTAATTTCAGTTGAGTGACTACAAATGCGAGTAGAATAAAACAATAAGACACCCTGAAGTCTGTGTTAGCTCTATATTTTCCCATCACATATCACAACATCGTTACATAAACACACGAACAATTACATTACGGCCGTAAAGAACAACCGTTGCCTCGTGAGGAAGCGAATCAATTAGTCAAAGAAATCTAGTTCTAAAAAGAGAATATAATAAATACAGAAAATAGCCGTTGTATTTTACGTCTGACACATAACCATTCTGGTCACTTTTATCATAGAGAAAAATAACACACGTTCTTATAAACCTCTACATTGTAACCAGTTCTATTTTATTTCTTATCTTATACGTTGCAACATTGTTACTTATAGCTTTGACAGTGACCAGAAAGAAGAATGAATTAAGAAAATCTATTTGCAAACTTTGTAAAACTTTCCCTCGCATTGGAATGACTTGCTTATTGTTACTAATGTGAGACTGGTGCAGTAATATACATGTGGAGTTATAAAATTCATTAATGAGAAGGGAACACCATGTTACGTTACAGAGAAAAAAAATTCTCTATTTAAACCTATGAGGAAGACGTAGTTAAGAAATACGTGCCGACTTCCTTCAATGGATACAGTTTTGTTTACGTATATCATAGATGCCTAAGGCTTGTTGATTTTATATTTACGAGAAGAGTTGTATGACTAAATATTAAGAGATTCCTTAAGAAACAAAGTTTTTCGACAGTGAAATAGGCAGAAAGCAAACTGACGAATCTCAAAATACTGACCGATTTCATAATTAATTTAAGAACTTAATTTCGATGAAGTGAAATTTGTGTTTCGCAGAAGAATACCAACCTCTCCCTATACATATAGCTAAAGATGGGAAACATATCGTCTCATATTATGAACACAAACATATAAAGAATACCTAATCCTAGCAAATACACTCACAGTAATGTTCACAACACGTGAAATAAACGCTTTCTACAACATATCAGTACATATTACAGAACCCGCCTTAACTTTGTATACGTTTAGCTGAAAATTCAGTTATGTCAACCCTCTTGGGCAAAGTTCAAGCATCTTATCGTGGGTATTGTACATATCAGTTTGGTCCAAGTAAAATTATGGAAATTTTAATGGATTTGATCGGGTAAATGGATACTTTAATTCAACCTAAAGATTATGGGCGCGATCCTCAAACAAAACTAATGACTTTTAAATGTTGGTTTCACGATGAGACTTCCTGAAATTGTAAATCTTTTTTTTTTTAAATCGTTTTAAATTTGATTCCAACAATATCACGAACTATAAAGTAAGAACTTAAGTAGGACCAAACATGGAATCTCCACTTATCCGCTCGAAGAACCTCATGCACGAGGAATGAACAGAATTGGAAAAATCTTACGTTTTTCCGGAAGAGGAGTTGCATTCCGTTGTTTCCGAGGGAGAAGATCCTGTTTGTTGGGAGCTTTGGTGGGATTGGCCTTGGGATTGTTGGCTTTGGGTTTTGGTTAACTGGCTTTGTCTTTCTTGTTCGTTCAGCTCTTTGATGGCTTGGATTTCTTTTTTCAATTTCATTCTCCTGTTTTGGAACCAGATCTTGATTTGTCGTTCGGTGAGACATAGAGCATGGGCCATTTCAATCCGTCGGCGGCGGGTAAGATAGTGGTTCGTATGAAATTCCTTTTCTAGCTCTAAGGTTTGATAACGGGTGTAAGTTTGCCGTCCTCTACGGCGAAGCCCATTGGCACCTAGGAGAAGGATCGAGATATTGAAAGAAAACAACTGATAAACGCTTTGCTTGTCGTACTTTGAGGAAACTTGACAATAAACTTAGAAGAAATTAAAATAATAATCATAAAAAGTTAAAGGGATATTTGTAAATAAGATGTATCGTGAATAACAAGAGAAAGGCTACGTGTTTGTTGGAGATTTTCTACTCAAAATACAAAAAGTATTTGTTAGGATTAACTTCACTTGGGCAGTGTTTTGTTTAGGTATGGCTGAACAAAGAGCTTCATGGATAGATCTAAATGAATGTTTATATTTTTTGTTTCTTGAATAAATTTATTTCACTTGTCCACCTTTAAGACGTTATATTCACAGTTAGTGGGGTCAGTTGCTAAAGATGTAACCACTAAAAGAGTTTGCAATCTAGATGTAAATGGATAACACTACGCTCAACATGTCCATCCATCCCTATAAATATCTTACTCCTCATTCAACATGTCCATCCATCCCTATAAATATCTTACTCCTCATTCAACATGTCCATCCATCCCTATAAATATCTTACTCCTATAAATATCTTACTCCTCATTCAACATGTCCATCCATCCTATAAATATCTTACTCCTCATTCAACATGTCCATCCATCCCTAATATCTTACTCCTCATTCAACATGTCCATCCATCCCTATAAATATCTTACTCCTCATTCAACATGTCCATCCATCCCTATAAATATCTTACTCCTCATTCAACATGTCCATCCATCCCTATAAATATCTTACTCCTCATTCAACATGTCCATCCATCCCTATAAATATCTTACTCCTCATTCAACATGTCCATCCATCCCTATAAATATCTTACTCCTCATTCAACATGTCCATCCATTCCTATAAATATCTTACTCCTCATTCAACATGTCCATCCATCCCTAATATATAATTAGTTCTTCACTCAACCTGTCCGTCCATTTTCCCAGAATACCAGAAGGTACTCACCTTCATTCAACATATCCATTCATTTCTCAAAGAACCTCGCTGTTTAAGTAAGTATCACACAAACATCTAACTTTGTTTATCATTATTTAGTTTAATCTTTCAACAATAAACATTGTCACACGATAACAAGAAACTAGCCAAAAGTGTGTGGTGACAACAGAAACATTTCTGAATCACTAATAGTAGAACATGTCAGTATGGAACATGAAAGGTCATCACATACGAATTTAACCAGTTCATATGAAATGAAGTTTAACTTTGGGTTTCGTCTTTTACAGATTATTGTAGGCTTAGCTAAGATTTCTAAACCTATATTTATGTTTTCGTGTGGTATTATTCATTTACTTACATACAAAATTCTCATAAATTTCTGGCGACGCAGATTTCAAACTAAAACAAAACCTTATATTTAGTGTCTACAAAGTTGTTGTTGAAATAAATTCAGATATTTCGCAAACTTCACCGTTTTGCTTACATTCAAAACATTAGAAATTAACATTCTGTTTAAAAAGTTCCAGACTTCTATTTTAAGGGTCTTGTTTCATTTTTTTTGTAAATTATAAATTAAAACGTTATCCATTTCGAACAAAGGAAGGCAATACCCTGCTGCGTTTATAAGTTGTGTCAAAACCTGAAGAAAAATTACACATAGAGGGTCTATTTATAACGTCTTTGATACTGAAATAATATTAAAAAAACTGTGCCAGTTTTATGGAAAACGTAATTAATGACATCGCGATTCTGTAATAAGATTATATTTGTACTTATTGTCCGATAACGTGGTCCTATTTTCTGTATTATTATTTATTTTGTCTTTCACGGCGGGCACGTAAAAAAAATACGAATTACGTTCCATGAACACGAAGGAATCTCTAAGGTTAAGTGAATCACAGCCTAACAGTAATAGTTTTGTATTTGTTTTATAAAATCTGCTTAGAACACATCTCGGTTGAAAAATAAAACTCGCAAAAAGAATTGCTACATTTTATCGGAAGTTTCCAATGCTATATATATATATATATTGTGATGATGTGTATTCCATATGAAAACCTTGACACTAACCGCCTTTCCTAGTTCACAAGAACAAAGTTACAATTACCGCGAGAAGACGGAATTCTTTGCCATCAGAAAACCTACCTTCAACAAGTCTCTTGTAAATATCCCGAAAGTTTGTAACGTTCTCAGTCATTGGATGTCCTTCATGAAAAAAATGAACAAAAATACTTTTGTCTGTAGAGAGCTGGTTACTAAACGCGAGATGTTTCTTTTGAAAAATAAATACTAATTATATCCAATAAAACAACTTTCTTTTATTAAATTTTACATCCGACCTTTACTTAGTGACTCCCTTTTGTAAACCTAAACATGAAGAATATTTTATCATTTAGGGCACAAAAACAGTCATGCCGTTTCAACAATCCCTTTATAGTCGTATAAAGACACGCGTTAATAAAAGTTATAGCTGTAAATTCATATAAAACTTGGTTTATTACAAATGATAATAATCACAGAACAATCTTAACAACTCGTACGAATAATCATAAAATAATAACATAAAATTGTGTCATTCTGTTCAGATCAAGTTAATGACATCAACGGATAATTTATGGGGAACATAAACTTAACTTTAATTACACATAAACTGTTACATGAATAACAAGTTCAAGTTAGCACAGAGGTTACCTGACATTTAACGTTTCTAAAGATGAATTTCTTATGCATACCAAACAAACTACAACAATTATACTTTAGAACTACCCTGTTTAGGACAATCACAGTTTATATTAACAGATAAGTTCGAATATAATTTAACTCAAATTAACATCTTTTTTCTTAACCGTAAAGTTTTAACATTTTCTGATTTTATCTTTAAACGTTTATTGGTCCAGAATTCAGAGTTTTACAAAAACAACAACAAAAAACGCCATTTTGCAAATATAGGCTTAGCACTATGAAATACATATTTCAATAAATATTTTGTTGAAAGAGTTCTAACTGCATGTGTGTTTTTTAAGTTTTTTTTATTTATTATTTACGTGTTGGTATGTTTCCCATCTACATTAAATATATTTTGCTTCACATCTCGTAAATTATAAATTTCGGTATTTACAACTGGAATTTCAAAAAGAGCTTTTGTCAACACTTTCCATGTTAGTAGCTTTAAGATATGAAACCGTCAAAGCTTACTGTTTATACCTTGACATATTCTTTCACTATCATCCACAGGTTTGAAAAAAACCGAAACGATATTTTGCTTGCTTGTCGAGCAAGATAACACTGTGAAAATCTGTTCTACACAGTTTGAGGTTTTAGCGTATTCTGTTACGTAATATATTTGTATTTATTTGTTAGTGTCAGATACAACTTCCAGTGCGACTTTTCTTCTTTTGCAGTTTGTTGGATAAACTTTCATAAAAGGATCTAAGGTTCGAGACATTTCCTTGGTAAAGAGATGAAAACGAACGACATATAACTACTTTCCCTCCAAACCACAGCTCTCAGCTAAGTATTTTAAAAAAATCGAATGTAATTGACTAATTAATCGAACCGTTAACTTTAATTTAAGAAATTCTTTCACATATGGAAGTTACTTTTATTCTTATATTTATTCACAAAAAAAAAGTCAATGCGATTTGAAACATTTAAAGAATATAACTGTTGCAAAAATAGGTTTTATTTAGAAAAACTGAAAAAGATAAAAGACAAAAAAATGCAATATTTGTAATAAATGAGTTAGCGCTGATCAGATAAAACCGTGTCTTGTATATTTTTATATTTTCTAACAGGAAGACATTCAGTTGATTAACGGGAAAAACTTCATATTAAAATAACTTATGGTTTCACCTTTCTTTGTACTTCAAATGATAGACTTTAAACTTTATGTGAGATGTTGAAATTATTGTGGAACTACTGTTTAAAATAACAAAAGTTCGAATTTTCCTATAACAATTGGATAAAGAAAACTACTGGAATTTTAAAACGTATATATGAAACTCCAGATACGTGGATAAAGTTTTCTTAAAGTTAAGCATTTGTACCCTATAGCAAGTTGATTTAAATTTATTTAACAAGACTTTGTTTTCTGTTTAATTAAACAGGGAAAGCAAAGAAGATGTGAAACACGATCCACGGGAGGAAAGTCGCATCTCGCCCTCTTAAAATCATAATTTTGTCGTAACTTTGTAGAGTTTTTTTTTTTTCCAGGAATAAACCATTTTTTTTTTTTGTGGTGGTGGACTGTTTTTTGTTTTGGCAAACACACTAACAGAGTTAGGGACAGAGGTTTACGAAACCTACACGCATTCACACATAAGCTGAACACTGAGTATACTGTTTGGTACCTTGAGGAAATAGTTCCGTACTAAACTTTCACATTAGATTTAACGAGATCATGCGCTAAAGTGTTTAACCTGTAGTCATATTACTAAACACACAACTATAAAACACTGATAAAACAAAGCTAACTCTTTGACTAAATGTTGAATAAATGAATAACTGACACCTACCTGTTCCCCTCAAACTTTTATGTTAGTTTTATGTTATTAGTTTCACATTCATAGTTTTTACCACAAATACTTTTATTTCGCAACGGACGTTGCACATATGATCTACAAGTGTGAGATAGAATCGAATTCAAACCTGAATAAAAATACGGAACACCGTGAGTTCTCCAATAGACGTTGTCATCAAATCTTTGGGTATTTCCAAAATAACACAACATGTGATGTTGTTGCCACGATACCATAATGAAGCTAGTTAACTATCTTTAGGTATCACTTGATGATAGAATAAGCGATGAAGTGGTACAGGGGCTACGCGCATATAGTGATGCAATAGTTTAAATATGACCACTCTAAAGAAACAAGTCACCTTCTCCAACCTGCAACGCTAGTGCCTAACCAAAACTCGAATCCAAAGTCCTTTTTAAAATGATAAGGTTAATAAATGTTCAAACTATGCATCAGACGGAAAGCGTATAGGCTTAGATACTATAAAAGTGTCTTGAGAAGCAAGCAACGTTGATTATTGGGGCATCTCCCATTTCCACTGTCCAAACGATCTGTGACGTCACTGGACGCCATGACTGTGATTATCATATTTAGAAACGAACGGTGTCGCCTGGTCATGGAAAGGTCGCGAAGAAGGTTTCATTTTTGTCATTCTGTCGCACTACAAATAGCAAGGTAAGTTTTCTTTTTTTATTTTTCGTATTTTAATTTACTTTGATAGCACAATTTATATCATATTGATATTATGAAATTTGTATTTAAATTCAGAGGAGGGTACGGCCCGCCTCCTCCCTATAGGATGTCCGAATAGAGGAACGTAAGAAAAATGGCGGCTATCTTCTGCTTGCTCAGACTGGGAGACTTTAAAACACTATTTCTTTATGAATTATAGACAGGTATCAACATGGTTTCGAACTAGAAAACAGGTTTTCGTATTTTATGTTAACGGTAGAATAGTTTTACTAAATACGTCATTAAATTCAAGTTTTATATGATTCTAACTTTGCTCTCATGAATGTGTTTCATATAGGAGTTTCAAGAAGGTTTCCAAGCTCGTATATTCCAAGCATCATAGAATTAAACGGCTCAGAACTATTATATTGTAATGAATCTTAATATTTTGTATTATAATACGTAATGCGGCAATATTACACTGTTTATTGAAGCTAGTACAACGTCCACTTTACTTAAAATTATTTTAGTTTCACGAAATTGTGTACAGAATATTATAACATTGAATTCTTCAGTTGTTTCTTATAGAGTTACAGTGATAAAAAAATGAATTAAATATCAGCCTGGAAACCTTTGACAACTGTTAGGGTCTATACCTGTTTAAATATTAGCCTGTAACAGCCTGGAAACCTTTGACAACCGTTAGGATCTATACCTGTTTAAATATTAGCCTGTAACAGCCTGGAAACCTATGACAACTGTTACGGTCTATACCTGTTTAAATATTAGCCTGTAACAGCCTGGAAACCTGTTTTCTGTTCAAACCAAAACTTTTCTAATGAATTTTAAGTTTCGGTAAGTTCTAAGTTGCGAAAGATTCGGTCACATAATTTTAAGACTTAAAATTTAGTGAAAAATACGTTTATTTATGTGAGATACTTACTTCTGGTTCATTTCAAACCTGTCCGCACCACAGTTATATATATAAACTGATCTAATGATACTAAATGACGCACGATAAGATATGTGAAATGTTAATCACGCATTCCATAAGATGTGCACTGAAACTAACGTATATTTATCTCTAGCTTATGAGTATTCTTCCCCTGAAGGTTTAATTAATTAAAACGAAGGCAAAAATAGCTGCAAAAAAAAAAGTTACGCTGTTGTATCTCCTAAATACACCTGTTATACACACATATATATATAATATTATTGTACGTACTACATATGAGTGTTATACTCAAAGTACTTAAGTTTATTTTAGTCGAAAACTAATACCTAATTATACTCGAGAATCATTAGGGGTAATACCGTTAATTTTAGTTAGGTAAAACAAAATCTAAATGTATTATGTTAACTCCAAAATATGTGAGTGATTTAATGTAATTGCACACGCATGATAATCAAATAATGTCGTCAGAAAGTGGCGCGTTCTGAAATCGTTAATATTTTGTTTAGAAATTAAGGAAACTAAAAACAAATAATATACCTGAATGAATTTTTTATTGGAGATGAATATTCATTGTTCTATTCAAAGTCATTTTAGAATGACGTATCACTAGTTCTGTTGCACTGACACTATAACGCATTGGGTTTTTTCTTGTGACTTTAAAAACAAAGATATTTTGAAATAGCATAAAGTAATTTTATATAAAGTAGCTCCTAATTATTTCCGTTCCTAAAGGTTATCTCTTTACTATTGTTTGTTATGTAAAACTATTTTACAAACAATGTATATTACAGTGATACAAACAGAATAGAATACAAGCTTATTTATACTTCTATATGAGTGACATTTATATAGAAGTGGTGAAACGGAACTTTTACAGGGTTTTAAAAGATTTCATTTTTTACGTGCTGTATTTAAACAACTGTTAAAAAGTGGATTTCAAGTAAACACTAGAATACATTTGTGAAGGTAAAAACACGCTGTTATTTGAAAACAAATATAGAGTGTTTGTGCTATCTGAACGTTAAACGCTGGTTCACTGGAATCTTTACCTTTTTTAAGATAACTTTACCGAAGGTTATTTTCGTTTTCGAAGCTGGAAAAATATTATGACGAATAAATGTTCGTGATAAATATATTTTTGCATATATCTCTTTGTTCCAGGATTAAGAAATAAGATATGACAACTACAAACTTAGAGGTTGTTTGAGAGGATGCTAGAAAGATAAATATAGGTTGATTATTTCGTCTGTTTACTATAGTATACTTAAACAACATAAATCGCACTTGCTTTTATGCATACACATTCCAAGAATATTGACAGAGGAAGAGAGAATCATCCTTAGGAAGTTCATCGCTAGATTTTTATTGTTTTTATACAGTGAGTTTGCCTAAACTTAACCCTTATGAATAGAAACTACTGAGATAACATCACTGATGCTATATAAAATAATGAATCCATTTACAAAGTGCAGGTTTTATTTGAGAAACGGAAAATGTCTGATTAATCTAACAGAGTTAGGAGTAACCTAATAATCTAATTAATAATTGTATAGTAGAAGCTAAATTTATCATAATTAACTAAATATAATTATTAACAAGTGCAGCATATCTTTACAAGTGTTGGGATTAATTAAGCATTCTTGTTAGCACCTGTAGTACAAGTTAAGCAGCGTTAGAAATAACTAGAGAAGGTATCAACTGATGTAGACGGTACTCACTCAGAAATCTCTAGGGTTATCTGAATACACGTGTTACACTGCACAACAATTTTTTTGAGAAGTTTTTGCTGATTGTGACAGGTACCTGGTGGGTATGCACAAATATAGTTTTGGTTTTGCTTCATCACGTAGGAACTCTGAGAAATAGACAGTTAACTGTTTACTGGCAATAACGTATTTAATTGCGTTTATGTTTCTAATACGCTATTAAGTTCAACATAATTAAAAGTGTTTTGCTCCTGATTTTCGTTTGTATTCAATGTCCGGTGCATCACGTTGCAGTGTCCAACAGTAGTCAGCAAGCATTGACGGATTCCAGTTGCCCTGATATCGTTTTTCCATTGTAGCTATGTCCTGACAAAACTGAACGTTTCGATGAAACGTTACGTGCTGGACAAATTTGGATGTGATTTTCGTGATCAGCAGCTAAAACTCTATAAGGAACACCCAACAGTGTTCAAGAAGCAAACACTTTGTTGTGCAGTGAATAATAAACTGTAATATAAGTTAAACCGCGTTAGGATTAAATGAAAATGTTTGTTAGCGGTCATATATATAAAACAAACAATAATTTAATGCTAATAATAATTATAAAAAGTGGTTAGAATATAGTTGTAATTTCAGGTTCGGAAATTTTGATTTGATAAATATATGAACAGTAGATATCATATATTTTCTTACGTCGACATTTCTATCTTTAGTTAATTACCAAAAACAAGATTGTGCTAAATAAATTACTTAGTAAACAACCAACAAATAAACATTGTTAACGTAGAATAATGTGTCGGATAGAGAGAAATAGTAAAAATAGAGTTAATACAAACTGTTGTTGTCTAGCTTGAACAGCCAACAAATAAACATTGTTAACGTAGAATAATGTGTCGGATAGAGAGAAATAGTAAAAACAGAGTTAATACAAACTGTTGTTGTCTAGCTTGAACAGCCAACAAATAAACATTGTTAACGTAGAATAATGTGTCGGATAGAGAGAAATAGTAAAAATAGAGTTAATACAAACTGTTGTTGTCTAGCTTGAACAGCCAACAAATAAACATTGTTAACGTAGAATAATGTGTCGGATAGAGAGAAATAGTAAAAACAGAGTTAATACAAACTGTTGTTGTCTAGCTTGAACAGCCAACAAATAAACATTGTTAACGTAGAATAATGTGTCGGATAGAGAGAAATAGTAAAAACAGAGTTAATACAAACTGTTGTTGTCTAGCTTGAACAGCCAACAAATAAACATTGTTAACGTAGAATAATGTGTCGGATAGAGAGAAATAGTAAAAATAGAGTTAATACAAACTGTTGTTGTCTAGCTTGAACAGCCAACAAATAAACATTGTTAACGTAGAATAATGTGTCGGATAGAGAGAAATAGTAAAAACAGAGTTAATACAAACTGTTGTTGTCTAGCTTGAACAGCCAACAAATAAACATTGTTAACGTAGAATAATGTGTCGGATAGAGAGAAATAGTAAAAACAGAGTTAATACAAACTGTTGTTGTCTAGCTTGAACAGCCAACAAATAAACATTGTTAACGTAGATCAATGTGTCGGATAGAGAGAAATAGTAAAAACAGAGTTAATACAAACTGTTGTTGTCTAGCTTGAACAGCCAACAAATAAACATTGTTAACGTAGAATAATGTGTCGGATAGAGAGAAATAGTAAAAACAGAGTTAATACAAACTGTTGTTGTCTAGCTTGAACAGCCAACAAATAAACATTGTTAACGTAGAATAATGTGTCGGATAGAGAGAAATAGTAAAAATAGAGTTAATACAAACTGTTGTTGTCTAGCTTGAACAGCCAACAAATAAACATTGTTAACGTAGAATAATGTGTCGGATAGAGAGAAATAGTAAAAATAGAGTTAATACAAACTGTTGTTGTCTAGCTTGAACAGCCAACAAATAAACATTGTTAACGTAGAATAATGTGTCGGATAGAGAGAAATAGTAAAAATAGAGTTAATACAAACTGTTGTTGTCTAGCTTGAACAACCAACAAATAAACATTGTTAACGTAGAATAATGTGTCGGATAGAGAGAAATAGTAAAAATAGAGTTAATACAAACTGTTGTTGTCTAGCTTGAACAGCCAACAAATAAACATTGTTAACGTAGAATAATGTGTCGGATAGAGAGAAATAGTAAAAAACAGAGTTAATACAAACTGTTGTTGTCTAGCTTGAACAGCCAACAAATAAACATTGTTAACGTAGAATAATGTGTCGGATAGAGAGAAATAGTAAAAATAGAGTTAATACAAACTGTTGTTGTCTAGCTTGAACAGCCAACAAATAAACATTGTTAACGTAGAATAATGTGTCGGATAGAGAGAAATAGTAAAAACAGAGTTAATACAAACTGTTGTTGTCTAGCTTGAACAGCCAACAAATAAACATTGTTAACGTAGAATAATGTGTCGGATAGAGAGAAATAGTAAAAATAGAGTTAATACAAACTGTTGTTGTCTAGCTTGAACAGCCAACAAATAAACATTGTTAACGTAGAATAATGTGTCGGATAGAGAGAAATAGTAAAAATAGAGTTAATACAAACTGTTGTTGTCTAGCTTGAACAGCCAACAAATAAACATTGTTAACTTAGAATAATGTGTCGGATAGAGAGAAATAGTAAAAACAGAGTTAATACAAACTGTTGTTGTCTAGCTTGAACAGCCAACAAATAAACATTGTTAACGTAGAATAATGTGTCGGATAGAGAGAAATAGTAAAAACAGAGTTAATACAAACTGTTGTTGTCTAGCTTGAACAGCCAACAAATAAACATTGTTAACGTAGATCAATGTGTGGGATAGAGAATAGAAACTATGAAATAGTAAAAATAGTGTTAGTGTAAACTATTTTTGTATATCTTGAACAATTAACAAATAAGCATTGTTAACGTAGATCTATGTGTCGGAAGGAGAGTAGAAACTATGATATGGCAAAAATAGAATTAATAGAAACTATTGTTGTCTAATTTGAACAACCAATAAATAAGCATTGTTAACGTAGATCAATGTGTCGGATAGAGAGTAGAAACTATCAAATAGTAAAAATAGAGTTAATAAAAACTATTGTTGTCTATCTTGATGTTTACCAGAGCTGCGACTAATCAATACATGATACATCTATGTAATAATTATAGCCAGCTACAATGCTAATAATTTTATCTCCTTAAGATAATTTTTACCATTACTAGAGATAGAAGAGACAAATAAGATGCTAGATTTTTATTAAACACAATGTTTAAACTTGTGCAATTTCTCATAAGTATCCAAATGTATATGAATTATTTCACGATAGTCCACCGCTAAAGAAGTTGCATTTATAGCTCCAAAACTGTGCATAAATAACGCATGTTTCGAGAGCTCTTGGCTCTAAGAATACGTATTTATTGCAACAGCATTAGATGAAATCAAACAACACTAGTTATATATATATATATATGTAAGTTGTGAAATTGCAGCTATTGTCCATTACTATGCGACGCCTTCTTAAGTGCAAATTTGTGTCAAACTTGAGGGAATAAACATGACATTTGATTTTGATTAAACCTATATAAACTCTGGTGCTTTAGCCACTGAAAATAGTTAATTCTGTAGTGCACTTCCAACCACAAAACCAAGAAGTAAAGTATTTCTTACATACTACCTTAACGTCTAACTTCTCACCTGAATTACTGGTTCCATCGTCCAGGTTGAAGATCTCGTCCTGTCTTTGTTGCTTATTTATCTTGTAAATTACATCAACGTTATTTAGTGGACACCAAATTTATTTTTTGTCTTAAGGTGTTACAACATGACCTTTTTAAAATGACATGTTAAAGTATTTGATTAAACTTTCATTATTCTACCTTTTCGTATTCTTTAATTTGTTTTTGCCCTATTAGAAGTGCCCTTCGTTTAAATAATAATCCATAATTTACGTGGTGAACAATACTTCAGTATTACCAGTCTCTCTAAATCCGGATACTGCACGTGTGAAAGGCTTCTCAGGTGATTTTTGAGCTGGTCTTTATAATTTCAGGGGACGATGTCGTTCATTTTAGGTACTGATCGTGTATCCAAATAAATGTCTGATTCTTATTTCATGTCTAAGTCATTTTACTGAATATTGTATTACCAACTTCACTTCAATAACACGTATTACGATACCATATAGTAATAAGAAATTGTGTTTAGTACCACTAAATGTGATTAAAACTATAAATCTCTAAGATGACGAGAGTCACTGTTCAAAGACAGATCTTTTACGTGATTCTTTGGTGTTGTTATTTTTATCTAATCGACTTGGTTTTTTTCGAGAGGAATGGAACATATCATATTTACAGAGAAATGGTTGCGGGCTTCCATCTTTTGTTTTGTTTGTTTGTTTTGAATTTCGCGCAAAGCTATTCGAGGGCTATCTGCGCTAGCCGTCCCTAATTTAGCAGTGTAAGATTAGAGGGAAGGCAGCTAGTCATCACCACCCACCCCCAACTCTTGGGGTACTCTTTTACCAACGAATAGTGGGATTGACCGTCACGTTATAACGCCCCACAACTGAAAGGGCGAGCATGTTTGGTGCGATCGGGACTCGAACCCGCGACCCTCGGATTACGAGTCGAACGCCTTAACACACTTGGCCATGTCGGGCCTCTTCCATCTTTCAAACAACTGACATCTTTTAAAAACAGCTAAATTAATTTGACCATTAACCATGAGTTGATAGGTTATATCGCGGGCATTTGTTAACTTTTATGTATTACAAGTTTTTCGAAATTTATAATTATTCGTCACAAATAATATTTCAAAATTGGAACAAACGTTTTCTAATGTACAAATAATGGTATACGTTCGTTTTATGTTTTATTAATATTGTGCGTGATGTAATGTCAGAGCATGTGATGACATATATTTATTTTTATAACGTTTTATACTGTTTAAAAACGATATTTTGTCGTAACATAATTGTCATTCCATTTTCAATTGATTAGATTATCAACGTAATTGCAACGAAAAAGTTTCTGTCATAACCAGCTTATCAAAGTAAAAGTAAGTGTCGCATTAAAACACCCTAAGCTCATGGACTAATGACATCAGTTGCGTGACATTTCACTAACAAGAGCTTAATATCGCATTGTTGCACGAACAAAGGATTAGTGCCACGTTCGTGGATTGGTTGGTGTCGTATTAATAAGATTTGTTTACATGTAACATTAGCAGACTTTAGATAATGAATAGGACCTGACTACGGACTGTATAATGTTTTTCTTTTCTGATTACGTCACGTGGACTCCCCGTTAGTACAGCGGTACGTCTACGGATTTACAACGCTAAAATCAGGGGTTCGATTTCCCTCAGTGAGCTCAGCAGATAGCCCGATGTGGCTTTGCTATAAGAAAAACACACACGCGCACATACTTCACGTGGTGATTGTACTATGACTCAATGTTCTCTATTCTGTACATTATAATACCTTAACAATGTGTACTGTAAACGCTTGAGATTTACAAATCTGTGTTGACAGTTGAAATGTTAATAACACATTTATATAGTTTTTAATACTGTTATCTATGACGTCACCTAAATAAAATGGCGCACATCTTCAAACCTGCTTAGTGATATATAGCTTGGAACAGCACATCTTCAAACCTGCTTAGTGATATATAGCTTGGAACAGCACATCTTCAAACCTGCTCAGTGATATATAGCTTGGAACAGCACATCTTCAAACCTGCTTAGTGATATATAGCTTGGAACAGCACATCTTCAAACCTGCTTAGTGATATATAGCTTGGAACAGCACATCTTCAAACCTGCTCAGTGATATATAGCTTGGAACAGCACATCTTCAAACCTGCTTAGTGATATATAGCTTGGAACAGCACATCTTCAAACCTGCTCAGTGATATATAGCTTGGAACAGCTCAGTTCAGATTGCGACATAGGCACATGCTATTTCTGTTTGGTTTTGTAACAATATGGATTACACTCAAAATAAATACACACTGTTTTCATTACATGTAAATTTAATTTTTCATTTGTCAAATCAGTGATGGAATAAAAAAATGGCTTTATTTTACACTGAAGCAGGATATCTTATTGTGTGTAGAGCTTATATGTAAACAGGATTTTGAAAAAATTTGTTATATGTGACCTATAAACAGGATTTTGATTTTTAATAAACGTTTTAGAGCCTACCTGTAAAAAAAATTTTTTACAAAGTATGTTAGAGCCAACCTATAAATAGTATTTGGACAATGTATATTAGATCCTCTCTGTAAACAATATTATGACATATTTTGTTAGACTTTATCTGTAAACAATATTTCTACAAATTATGTTAGAGCCTACCTATAAACAGTATTTGGATAATGTATGTTAGAGCCTCTCTGTAAAAAGTATTTTGACATATTTCATTAGACTTTATCTGTAAACAATATTTCTACAAATTATGTTAGAGCCTACCTATAAACAGTATGTGGACAATGTAGGTTAAAGTTATCTGTAAACAATATTTTTAAAAAGTATGCTTGTGCCTTTCTGAAAACAACACTTTTACATATTTTCTTAGACTTTATCTCTAAACAATATTTTGGAAGAGTATGTGTTAGAGTAAATCTGTAAACAATATTTTGATATAGTGTGTTAGAGCCAATCTGTAAACAATATTTTGATATAGTGTGTTAGAGCCAATCTGTAAACAATATTTTGATATAGTGTGTTAGAGCCAATCTGTAAACAATATTTTGATATAGTGTGTTAAAACCAATCTGTAAACAATATTTTGATATAGTGTGTTAAAACCAATCTGTAAACAATATTTTGATATTGCGTGTTAAAACCAATCTGTAAACAATATTTTGATATAGTGTGTTAAAACCAATCTGTAAACAATATTTTGATATAGTGTGTTAAAACCAATCTGTAAACAATATTTTGATATAGTGTGTTAAAACCAATCTGTAAACAATATTTTGATATAGTGTGTTAAAACCAATCTGTAAACAATATTTTGATATAGTGTGTTAAAACCAATCTGTAAACAATATTTTGATATAGTGTGTTACGCTAAACGTTCTAAATAAAAAATAAACAACTACACTTTTAAAACCTGATAAAAATAACGTTATTTTAATATTTGTTAACAGTCTAGTTAACGATCTCTTAGTGTTTGAAATTGAACTGTAACTGTTATAAGAACTTCTGTACTTAACCAACAAGAATTGTGGTAGACCATTAAATTGGTGATAACAAAAGATAAGTTCAAACTATATTGCTGGTTATCGAGTGTCATGTATAATTAAAAATGTAAGTTCATTTAAACAATTAGCTAATGACTAGGCCCTTCCAAGCGCAAGTCTGATAAAGTGTGCACTTACTGTGATGAAAATCTCATAATTTTCAACTTGAATATTATAAGTAACTAAGCTGTAGAATCCAGTTGTAAAACCCGACTATTAAAATCATAGTGATAAGTGTAATGGATGTTACTGCTCAGTTTTATCCGTAATGGAGCAGCAGTGAATTAGTTTTCTGACACACAGACTGGTTCGTTTCCAAGTCTAACCAGTTTGTAAAAAGACAATAAAATAACGTATCTGAAAAATAACAACAACCCTAAAATGTTGAATACAGGAGAATAATATGATTTGATGTATTTGTAGTTTGAAGAAATTGTAAATATTCATTTGACTGTCATTTTACCCTACTCTCTTCTGTCGTATAAAATAACATAAATGTGAATCTTGCAACTGACACGTAACTACTGAGGTCAAAACAGAATTCCACAACCAAGATTACTTACGAATGGAACTTTGATTACGCAGGTAAAGCGTAGAAAATCGAAGTTGTTCAAAAAGAAAAGAGTTCTATAGTACGCTATAAGCTGATTGTATTAATGTTTTTTCTCCAATCACAAATAACTACAATATGGCAAGACATATTTTGTATTGCAGAGCATTGTTATCTTAGTCAAGAAGAACAGTGTGAATGTGGCTCTATTGTTGAATTGGATGTGAAATGGTCATTGATTATTCAATGTTAGTTTTCAACAACATGAAAATGGAAGCTTTAAGTCAGAACGCCAGATCCACATGAAACATTCAGTGGGTGATGTTTCAAACATTTTCAATATGTTAAGCTTCAAATATAACCTCAAGATTGTATGTAAACATAGCTAATTATTTTAACATCCGAATTAATTAAGTGTGTCACTTTTTCTTTGGCATACAATTTACAGGTATTTCTTGGTGAAATGACCTACAATAAAAACCGTTTACTCGGAGAAGCAGAAACCTGAGAATTATTCCGTAGTATGGGTTTCACTGTTAATATTTAACCTGCTTTATTACACGATGTCTTGTATTTCGAAGAAAGATGTATTTTTTACTCGCGAGAAACATCCAAATGTATTATTATACTGAAGGAAGTTCTGTAAACACAGCTTGTTATAGCGTCTTCTGAGCAGGTTTTAATATGAAAAATATTGGCATGTTAGCCTTTACCGCTAGAGGGCACATGAGCATTCATTTAGATAAACAGAGTCTCATTGTGACAATACTTTTACTTACGCAAGAGCAGAAACAAAGTAAGAATTACTATTCAACAAAGTAAAACATGCAATAATAAGATGTTAGTGTGAAACATTGTTCACACAACAATGTTATTCATAAAGTATGAACTTTACATAAACAATGTTATTCATAAAGTATGAACTTTACATAAACAATGTTATTCATAAAGTATGAACTTTACATAAACAATGTATGAGTGTTTATGTTTTTTCTTATAGCAGAACCACAACGGGCTATCTGCTGAGCCCACCGAAGGGTATCGAGCCCTTGATTTTAGCGTTGTAAATTCGCAGACGCACCGCTGCACTAGCTAGAAGCCAATGTATAAGAACATATTAATATTATGTCTTTCTTCCGTCTGTCTATATATAAAAATTACAATATCAGCCAAAAATAACGTAACATCATTTTTCAGCAAGAGTGTCAGTTCGTCACAGTTTTCCACTCAGAAAGGTTCGTTTTATACCACTTGCAACGACAACTTTTTAAAAAAAAACTATAATTTCCACATTGCTTAAATAGCTATGGTGACTATGAAGTGTGAAAACATGTGCTCGAAAATGTGTTGACTTACTCTGTTCTCATCTGAGAACACTCCAAACTCGTCGAGTTAAATCAAACAACAACAACATAGGCAAGGTTTTGCTTTCTCATGACAATTTTCATTGTTTAAAAATCTGCTAGCGAAACAAAAATTTAAGACATTAAATGGTTAGTATGGTTTATTTCCGAAAAATTATGCTGTGTTTGAATTTTTGGTGTGTGTTTGTTTTTGCATTTAATGAAATAAAACTTCCAGCAGGAAAAACAAAATATTATATAGTTTCATGTGGAAATAAAAACAAAATTTAATAATTACATGAAGAGTTAACTTCTTCAAGTAAAAATATGCAACCAGTTATGTTAATTTTTCCTTGGTTAATAGGCTTACCTTTCTTGGTAGTGACAAAAGCAACAAGCTTTACACGTATCTTCTGGTACTGTAATATGAGATATTACTAGACTGTTTATGTTGGTGTCCTTTTTCAGTAGATTTAAGTTTCTGGGTTATGACAGAAGGAATAAGCTTCACACGTGACTTATAGTATTGTAATATGAGATATTACTAGACTGTTTATGTTGGTTTCCTTTCTTTAGTTAGTAGATTTAAGTTTCTGGGTTATGACAGAAGGAATAAGCTTCACACGTGACTTATAGTACTGTAATATGAGATATTACTAGACTGTTTATGTTGGTTTCCTTTCTTTAGTTAGTAGATTTAAGTTTCTGGGTTATGACAGAAGGAATAAGCTTCACACGTGACTTATAGTACTGTAATATGAGATATTACTAGACTGTTTATGTTGGTTTCCTTTCTTTAGTTAGTAGATTTAAGTTTCTGGGTTATGACAGAAGGAATAAGCTTCACACGTGACTTATAGTAATGTAATATGAGATATTACTAGACTGTTTATGTTGGTTTCCTTTCTTTAGTTAGTAGATTTAAGTTTCTGGGTTATGACAGAAGGAATAAGCTTCACACGTGACTTATAGTACTGTAATATGAGATATTACTAGACTGTTTATGTTGGTTTCCTTTCTTTAGTTAGTAGATTTAAGTTTCTGGGTGATGACAGAAGGAATAAGCTTCACACGTGACTTATAGTACTGTAATATGAGATATTACTAGACTGTTTATGTTGGTTTCCTTTCTTTAGTTAGTAGATTTAAGTTTCTGGGTGATGACAGAAGGAATAAGCTTCACACGTGACTTATAGTATTGTAATATGAGATATTACTAGACTGTTTATGTTGGTTTCCTTTCTTTAGTTAGTAGATTTTAGTTTCTGGGTTATGACAGAAGGAATAAGCTTCACACGTGATTAGCAGTACCATAATAGAAAAAATATATGTAGACAGGATTGTGAGAGAAAAACCATGTTATAGTGTAAGCAAATAAAATTATGTAATCATTTTATTAAAACAAAATAAAAAAGTAGATGTTTTTATTTGTCTACCACGTATAACTTGCACTGATAGTGTTGTTTAAAGTTCTAGAAGGTGCTTCAAAGAATGATCGGTATATTCCTGAACTTCGTTTGATTTCGATGATATTAGATATGTGTCATAAGTTTCAAGAAAGCGAAGATACGAGCACAATCTCTCTCATATCCACCCCTCTCGGTCTCCCAGCCTCCCGCTGCTCCAGGCCTGGTTCAGAGAGACCTTAACAAGTGGTTCTTCTTTATGAGATGGTGACAGCTGCCGATAGCAATTGAGCCTTTGACAAACGTGTACACTTAAAAACATCAAGTGACGTAATGAAAACTAAATTTAAAGTATGACGACCCATACTTTATTAAAGTATGACGACTCTTATATTCAACTCAACCTTGAGATTTCAAACAAACTCAAGGAAAGATTATTTACTCATAAATTAACTCAATACTATTTCAGTGCGTTGAACCAATATATATTATACAACTGAGTGTATGTCAAGACATTGCATATATAAACTACCCTTTAATATAAATTATATTTCAGAACATCTTATCAAAAACATTAAAAATATTTATTTCTTCATCTTACTCAATATAAGGGAAAATTTAACTTTTAACACACTGTTTCGTAGTGTTCTTCAGTTGTTTTATCGTGCTAATTTTGTCACTCGTCACTTATCTTCCATATTATTTTTTTAGGCTTATCTGCTTATTAACTGACGTTGAAAGTGTCTTACTAAATGGTACATAACAAATGTTTTTGTACTATACAACTTGTAAACTAATTTCACTCATCACTTTAGTATTGAAGCCACTATACTTTGTGTAGTGTAATATAAAAACAGCTTGTAACCTAATCCCCTTTACTACTTTATATTTAAGCCCACTATACCTTGTGTAGTGTGATATAAAAACAGCTTGTAACCTAATCCCCTTTACTACTTTATATTTAAGCCCACTATACCTTGTGTAGTGTGATATAAAAACAGCTTGTAACCTAATCCCCTTTACTACTTTATATTGAAGCCCACTATACTTTGTGTAGTGTAATATAAAAACAGCTTCTCACCTAATCTCCTTTACTACTTTATATTTAAGCCCACTATACTTTGTGTAGTGTAATATAAAAACAGCTTCTCACCTAATCTCTTTTACTACTTTATATTTAAGCCCACTATACTTTGTGTAGTGTAATATAAAAACAGCTTGTAACCTAATCTCCTTTACTACTTTATATTTAAGCCCACTATACTTTGTGTAGTGTAATATAAAAACAGCTTGTCACCTAATCCCCTTTACTACTTTATATTGAGCCACTATACCTTGAGTAGTGTAGTGTAAAAACAGTTTGTAAACCAATCTATTTTACTACTTTATATTGAAGCCACTACACCGTGAGTAGTGTAGTGTAAAAACAGTTTGTAAACCAGTCTCCTTCATCACATTATAAAACAAGTTCACTACATAATCTTCACCATCTCTGTTTCAGGTACCATTATCAACATGGGTAAGTATTTTTTTTTAAGGATAAGATATAAAAATATGAAAACATTCTAGTTATAAACTTCGTACGTCACTACTTGATAAATCTTTAAAACGTTTGTTTTTTTTATTAACATACATTCCATCAATTTAGTGTGTCCAGCTGTGCCAGCTGGCTCACTTCCCAGTTCTTTACTTAGGTTTTTGTTAATACTTTTAAGAGCAGAGAAAGCCGTAACTATTTCACATGCACCCTCAAAGTAAACTAAGCAACAAAAATACAAGACAAGAAATGAGAAAACTTCCCCAACAATGTGCAGCTCTATTAATAATTATATGTTGATAAAAATGTTTTTTTTTTCTCTTTAATTTCAATCGATTCCAGTTTACCAATGATGTAATGAAACTAGTACCAGTGAAACCTAACAGGATAACTGATATGGCACCAGACCGTTTGTTTGTTTGTTTTGAATTTCGCGCAAAGCTACACAAGGGCTATCTGCGCTAACCGTTCCTAATTTAGCAGTGTAAGACTAGAGAGAAAGTAGCTAGTCATCACCATTCACCGCCAACTCTTGGGCTACTCTTTTATCAACGAATAGTGGGATTGATCGTGACATTATAACGCCTTCACGGCTGAAAGGGCGAGCATGTTTTTGATGTGATGGGGATTCGAACCCACGACTCTCATATTACAAGTAGAGTGCCTTAACCACCTGGCTATGCTGGGCCGAGCACCAGACCGATTTAAAATAGAACTAGTACCCTTTCACTCAAATATAAACTGTATTCAATGATTGCTTTAAATAATATAATATTTCGAAGTCCACACATGAAGGGTACTCCGTATACGTTTCATGTACATGTTGATGTACAGTGGATATTTATCGCTCTAGAATTTTGATCTTTCAAAATGAATATATTCAAAAACAATACTTGAGCCCATAAATGCACACACACACATATGTCTATATATAGAAATGCATTATTTATCTAGTTATGCAAAGTAAATCGTAATAATAGCTAACACTAAAAATACGAACAAAAGAACTTTGATTATATTGCATTCCTTACTTGTATTTTTGCATCGAAAATAGTAGTTTCTGAGAGTTTACTCTATTATCTCTGTTTTATGGGGATAATAGTGAGATTCAGTGAGTATAATAATTTCTATATGTTATCGTAAGCACACACATATATTAAATACATAAAGTCGAAGGTAGAGTTTCGAAAACAGCTATTTTAATAATTGGAAATAGGATCGCCTGCTTTTTGTTGTTTTTATCTGATCTTATTTCTAAGACGTAATAAGCTTTTTCCTGTGGGGTTCTCTATAGAAGGTCTTATCTCAAGCTTTGACAGTTCCAATGTCGTTCGAAGCAGTTACAAAATCTGTGTTATATAACAGGGTAAGAAACACGTCCGGCAAGTCCATACCCACTGGCTGTGTTAGATTGTAATCGCTGATCTCGAAGATAAGAATGATTTACAAAATGTATCACTATTTCCGATTGGTGAGTGTTAAGGACAGTCTGAACACGCTACCTGGGATCTCTTCCAATAAAACCCAACTTAATGTTGGTGTTGCTTTTTTTTTTTCCTTCTAACTTAAGGATATGTTCTACGTTGTGATTTCCACACAATACTCTTTTAAATGTATTTACATAAACTTATTGTCAAAAAAAAAATGGAATTAAACTATTAATTGAGTGCTACGCTATATCGTAGCATTTATAATTGCGTTTCAGAGATATCACGAGGGATATCTCTCTAAGAACTGTTTCACAAAACTCGTCAGGTTGGGTGTTTAACAAAACTACTGATATTTAAATCTCATGAAGTTAGGTGTTTGATAAAATTAAGAATATTAAAAGCTCGTGAGATTAAGTGTTCGTTAAAACTAAGAATATTAAAACTCATGAGGTTAAGTGCCTGATAAAACTAAGAATATCTAAAACTAATGAGACAAAAGTGTTTAACAAAACCAAGATATTTAAATCTTATGAAGTCAGATGTTTAATAAAATTAAGAATATTAAAAGCTCGTGAGATTAAGTGTTCGTTAAAACTAAGAATATTTAAAACTATTGAGACAAAAGTGTTTGATAAAACTAAGGATATTTAAGCCTTATTAGGCTAGGTGCTTGATGAAACTGAGGATACTTAAAACTCGTGAGGTTAAGTATTAGATAGATTAAGGATATTTAAGTCTCCTTTTCGTATAAACGTCAAAAGAGCAGCTGAGGCAATGGGCTTTAGGTTTTTCTTGCAATACTTGTCTTTTATGGGGCAATTGACTGAAAATCGCTGGTTTTGGGTAATTGAACGCGAGTCGTGTTGCACTCAGTGTCTTAAAACGCGTCTATATGAACGTTATGCACAGTTAGGAAACGCTGTTGGTACTGCACTCTAACAAATTGTGATAACGACTGTATGGATTTTGACAGTATTAAATATTGTTTGTTCTCGTTTTTGTAAGGAAATAAATGTAATAATTTATTTTAATTGACCATATAAAACATATTTAATATTTTCTGAGGTGATCTTCAAATTATTTTGTATTTAATTTATAATTTTTGTAGTCAGAGCTACACGAGGTCTATAGTTATAGGTTTTAGTAAATGTATTATTCATGCAATATTTTAAAACTGACTTTCAAGTTTGATGCAACAGGGGAGAAGTGGTTTTTTTTTTCTTTGTAAAATCTTTTAAAATCGAAAATCACCAACCTGCCATTGCCATCCAAGGGTAGAAAGCGTTGGCGTGGGCCTGAGACATGGCACTGGTGTTTTGGTAGCAAGCTGTCCATGCGTCTGACACACGCGGAGATGCTCCGCTATCTCCCGGGAAAGGACGCACAGCGTCGTTGCTCATTGCTGCAGCTCGGACACCGGTCAGTGCTCCCGTCGACCAGGTGGACATGTCTTTTACAGCCACGTTGAACCCATTTTGTTCCTTCACCAAACACTCGGGTTTGAAAGCTACGGTTGGGTCCGGACTCACTGCTGTGTACA
Organism: Tachypleus tridentatus; assembly: GCF_004210375.1. Lineage (NCBI taxonomy): Eukaryota > Metazoa > Arthropoda > Merostomata > Xiphosura > Limulidae > Tachypleus > Tachypleus tridentatus. The sequence goes on from NC_134835.1 coordinate 27,206,183, forward strand.
ATTTGCACGAGGACGCTGATGTTCCGGTGGTGTCGACGAAGCCCGGATCGTGCGCTGCCCGGGCAGCGGCGCTTGGTTGCGGATACGGCGGAACAAGGAGTCCTTGCGGGAAACGATATGGTTGTTCCGCTGCACCCTGACTATTATAAAAGCCAGTCTGATCAAAGTAAGAGTTCATCATGTCTGACCACCACCCTCGCTCCTTTCGACATCAGATTGTGAATTTGTATTTTTTACTCAAGTAAAAGTGTTGGATTAAATTTGGCCATGGCTGCTATGTATACACATCGCAAGGACTTCCCGGAAGGGAACAGTTGACCAATCAGAGTTCTTCATGTGCGGCGAAGAACTCTTTACTCGTTCGTGTATTCTACCGCCAATAGACTCGTGAGCGCGCGACTTCGTCTGAAGTTGTATCCTGTTATTAAAATAACTATCTAAGCTTGTACATTTTTTTCTCGACAACTTGTCATAATTATAAATAATTGAGAGAAGCCAGTGATTCCATTACACAAGGCTTAGCGACATGTTCAACTCACAAATACAGTGCAAGAAGTCCATTCTCTGTCATTTAGGAGTGTCTTTAATAGACAGGGTCAGATTATACACGCGTGCTCTATGGGTGTCTGGAAGTCGTGTGATGTCACTGTCAGTAAACAAGTTATATTTAATCTAAGGCCAAAGAACAATATCTATGAAATTCCCGTATACTAGCTGTGCACCATTCTAAAACAAACAATTTATTTTATTTATTGAGATGTTTTTTTATTAGGCAATTACTTTCGACGATGTTTAAATGTTGTTAAGAGAAAAACAAAATATGGAAAGACAAACATACATCGGCTGTCATAAGGAAAGGCCTTCTATGTGAAATTCTGAGAACCCCAAACTCAGTGTAATATAGAGAGGTCGTATTTACAGACCAGTGTAATACAGTACGACGGCTTTGAATCGTGTAGTTGTTTAAGACATATAAAGTTTATTTGTTCAAATATAAAGCTCATCCATTGGATCGACGTATTTAGTATCTGAAGAAAACTTACGAGGTCCTAAATGCCTATAATGAGTCATACAAGCACGCATTAAGACCGTTAGGTAATTTGAAACAAATTGAGTAGGATTTATCTCGTCGTAATTTTACGATAACTGCTACGGTTAGCCTACTAGGTACAGACCGAGTTGGCCCACATAGAGGGTTTCTGAAATATGTAACGCTCTTCTATGGTAGTGTAGCATAATGCTATTCTGCGTAAATGGCGTCATAATCTCGACTCTGAAGAAAGAGCCGGACGAGGGGGCCAAAGCCGTGTACTTGTTTTTGCATCTTTCATTGGCAGTGGTCACAACACGTCATTCGTAAATCTACCAATGAACGTTTTGTGGCTCCTACCTTTTATGCTTGCTCACCCAAAGTGCAAATATAAATCAATGTATAATCGGAAATCGTCAAGTAATTCTTGGAACGTGTATGTTTACTAAAATAATAATTTAAAAAATATATAAAGTCAGCCCTAGTACCCTTAAAACTGAAAGTGTTTGTTAGCAGTGTTTGTCCAGCGTATAATGTTTTCACGACCAACCTGTTAAAAGTTATATTGTATAAGCCGATATATTAAAAAGTAACACATCTTCAGATAATTACTTTTTACGATACATTATACACATTTATGTATATACATGAACTATTATCGGTTGAAAGAAAATCACTGTTCATTGGCCGAAATGCTGTCCACAAAGTTATTGAACTAAGAAATGTTTTTATTTGCAATTATTCCGAAAAATTAAACAGCATAAAATACATTTTGTGTATCACTTTTAGACATGAGATGGGACAAAGATATCCCATTTTAACAAGTTTCTGATTCTGAATTGAGTTTTTTTTTTTACACCTACAAATCAGAACGCTTTTTACAAATAGTATAGAAAATCGGTTTAAAACGCTGCCTGTTCCATATACTGATGGAAAGAGAATTCAATTGTTGTTATATTTTTGAGGAATGTTTAAAAAGTTTTAATGCGTTTTCCCTTGGCATTTACAGTCTAATCACGAACCTATCTGGCAGATGAATGACAGATAAACGCACGAGTATGAATCATTAAATGATTAATTTAAACTCATATCTGATAATTGAATCCAAGTGTAATATGTTATTGTGACGCTATGTAGATACACGTGTCATTCACGCCGTAACCGCAAGCTGCATGTTTTTGTTTTTTTTACGTGTTTTGCCCAAAGCTGTATTTTGCCCCCTTCTGCACATTTTATAGCATTGCGGATCCCGAAGGCGTTACTTGTTACGTAATATGTTTGGATGCTTGAAATTTAAGTGTGAAGTTCGTATTTGAGGCATCACTATCTCCATTAATTATTTATTTTAATTAACAAAAACAATTTCGAGTAGCAAGATTTCGTAAACACCTGGTGTCAGAACACTTGAAGTTTTATGTTATTGACCATGTGGTAATCTTATTATAAGTGAACGTAAAATATAATGATATATACTTATATGTTCGTATTTCTGTTTACAGAAACACATTACGCAAAACTGAAAAAAAAGTTAACAGTTGATAAATAACGAAAACATTATATCAAGTCGAACGTTAATAATGAAACAAATAATTCATATCCACAGTAATACGATATGTCCTCTTAATGAGATATCGGGGTGAAATAGATATAGATTAGCTACTACATAAAAAACAACAACAATTACCTAATTAAATGTCTCCAAACCACTCAGCTTGCCTCAGAAATTACTTAGAAGATATTTATATCACGATATAAAATCACAAGTTCCAATACTACTCAATAGTTTGTTTCTCAACTTTAACCTAAGTGTAAGGTATTTCATTATGAATAAATTTATTTATATCCAAATGAACCGTATCTCTTTTTTAGTCATATCGCAAAGTAATAAATTAGAAGAACTGAATCAAACCAAAATTTCGTTTCATTCTCACGTCTCGTTAATCCGTAATACTTTGTATCTCTCACATAGAATGCCGCCATTTTGTACATGGTCACCCATAATGAGCCCTTCTGTATTACCTGTCATGTCAAGTCCTGCAATGCGAACTACTTTGAAAAGAACGCTGCTTGTGCTTCATGAAGCAGGAACGTTAAAGCTGATAGACGGTGAAAACCGTATTTCATTCCAAACTGCTAAGTTTAATAAATTGTACTCAGGAGTCGGAGCTTCAGAGTAGAAGCAACAGCATTTTCACATGTGTGTGTGTGTCAAATGTGAATCATGTAATTATGCGTGTAGTGTCTTCAGTTTATTTAAAACTATAGTTCCTTCCAACTGATCAACATTTTGCTCATTTTATTCTCGTTTTATCTAATACAATTTCTGATTTTTTTCTTACAACTTCCGATAATAATAACGAAGATAAAAAACTTTATGTACAAATTATTCCAGAGGAAGACATGATCCCGTTACCTGATTATAACCCAGTTGTAGAAGTTCGATTACACAACGTGTTTCTTCTGCAAACTTATAACATTAGAAAACTTAGTTTCATTAGTGACAAAACCCTTTTCAATTAATGATAACAAAATATCGATTTTCAAGGGCATTGAAGTAAAGCCCTCCTTCTCTTAGTGATGGATCAATGGCTAGTCTGAGGTGTGTGTATTCTTCTGAAAGTAAAGCCACATCAGGCTATCTTCTAAGTCCACTGGGGGAATCGAACCCTTGATTTTAGCGTTGTAAACCTGTAGAATTAACGCTGTCCCCGCGAGGTACAATCAGAGATGATAAAGTTTGTTTGTTTTGAATTTCGCGCAGAGCTATTCAAGGGCTATCTGCGCTAGCCGTCCCTAATTTAGCAGTGTAAGACTAGAGGGGAGGCAGCTAGTCTTCACCACCCACCGTCAACTCTTGGGCTACTCTTTTACCAACGAATAGTGGGATTGACCGTCACATTATAAAGCTCTCAAGTTTGAAAAGGCTAGCATGTTTAATGCGACGGGGATTCTAACCCGAGACCCTCAGAATACCAGTCGAACGTCTTAGCCCATGCCGTGCCGGACCCTGAGATGATGAAAAACATTGCGCAACACAGATAGTCCATTATATCGCTTTCTGTTTATCGATACAAAAAAAAGGCATAAGGTATTCATAATACGATCGAAAAATATGTTCATTAATAACTTTGGTTTACGATTATCAGTATCTCGATATGACAGAAGTCATGTCTCTTATAAATTAGTAACTTCCAATGCATAAACCTTAATTTTAACTCATGCTTTGAGTGATGAATAAAAGGTAAATGTATACGCAAACAAATTGGTAACTAATAATTATCGTCCCACCAAACATGCTCGCCCTTTCAGCCATGGAGACGTTATTGTGTCAATCCCACTATTCGTTGGTAAAAGAGTAGCCCAAGAGTTGGCGGTGGTTGGTGATGACTAGCTGCCTTCCCTCTAGTCTTACACTGCTAAATTAGGGACGGCTAGCGCAGATAGCCCTCGAGTAGCTTTGCGCGAAATTCAAAACAAACAAGCAATCAAACCAAACCAAACCAAACCAATCGTTAGCTTTCTTTCAAGGCTCAACTTTATTAACTTAATATTTAAAGGTATTCATGCAGTTAATTAAGTTAAAGAATTATATATATGTTTTCATCTAATTGTTATTTTGGAAGGTGTGTTGCGAGCACTGTTTTAATATATCAGTTGGCAAGTTTGTTTTCAAACGTAAAGCTATAAAATCCACTGTATACACTGTACTCATTGGAAGTGTCAAAAAACGTTATTTAGCGTTCTATTTGTTTGTCTGTATTTAAGCACAAAAAAGCTAAACAATGGGCTATATGTGCTCTGCCCATCAAGGGTATCGAAACCAGGTTTTTTAGTGTTATAAATCCTCCAGCTTACCACTGAGCCACCAAAGGGCGCATATGAATTGAAAAGTGAATGTAAGGTTGCAAAAATTGTGAATTGAATATATTAGACCAGATATAATTAATTTATTTTCTGCAACATAACACACACAGATACATACATAACGTTTTTTAATGTATTCATATTTGGTTATTGGAAGTAAGCTTTTAAAATTAATTTAAATTTGCTTTACCTTTTCAAACATTTTAGTTGGACTTCAAAGTGAACTAAATAAATGAAGCAGAATTCAATTTGTTTTTCTTTTGCAATTTTATTGTACAAGCCCTCTGGCGAGTCGGGATCAGCATGGCCAAGCGTGTTAAAGCGTTCGACTCGTAATCCGAGGGTCGCGGGTTCGAATCCCAGTCATACCAAACATGCTCGCCCTCCCAACAGTGGGGGCGTTATAATGTGACGGTCAGTCCGTTGGTAAAAGAGTAGCCCAAGAGTTGGCGGTGGGTGGTGATGACTAGCTGCCTTCCCTCTAGTCTTACACTGCTAAATTAGGGACGGCTAGCGCAGATAGCCCTCGTGTAGCTTTGCGCGAAATTAAAAAAACAAACAAAAAAGAATCCAGCGAGTCAGCAGTAAATTTACATACTTGTAATGCTAACATCCAGGTTTCGATTCCCTGCGGTGGTAAGATGGCAGGTAACTTATTGTGTTGCTTTATGCTGAAAGGAACAAGTAAAACAAAATGGTGTTTTTGTTTGAAAGTTTTATTTTCTGTTTATAATGACCATAGGTTAAGCTATTTACCTTCATGATAATAATGCACAAAGCTTATTTGATATCCTTAAACAAGATCGGCCTCAAGGCCTAAGGATTATAACATTCAAATTACAACTTTCAAAAGTTGTCCATCACGTTTAACTTATTTTCACTTTTGTAGCCTAAAGCATGTACATTCGTTTCTTCTCTCTCCCATAGTTTGTGTTTTAAAAAACACATTCAGTGGCAGATATACGTAAAAGTGGGTTGTAGCTTAAAGTTACTTCGTAATGAATTATTTTTTACTAAAATATTTGAACAGTTATATTATATTTTAATATATTTGGATTTTATTAACTTCAACGTTAGAATTAAACAACGTCCACTCAGAAACAACTTCTTAATGAGAGTGTTTATTAGAATAGTTGTAGCGCCCTCTATACCGTGACTACACAGATGTGAAACGGAAATGATGTCTTTACCAAAAATAATACACATACGATTAGTTACCGACTAAATACGCGTTGATAAAGATATAAATTGTATGTTGTTGTTTATGTTTGCTCTGCCTTCAATTTTTGTTCTAATGTTGTCATCACATAGTGGGTTAATATATAAAAATGGAAATTGAGGCTTAAACTGATTCTTCGAAATCCTGACATCCGCTCACTTAAAAGTTAAAATAAAGTTTAAAAATCGAAAGAAGACAAGAATGTTTTTTTTAAATGCAAAGGCACTTGAATCTACAAAGTGCAGAATAAATACAATTGTTAAAGTAACAATGGAAAACTTTCATATATTGTTGGCCAGTGCCATCTCTACTTTGTTAAAATAGTCTAAAACAATAAATTATCGCAATTTTGAGAAAAATAAATTCATCTCTCAGCTAACATAATACTGCAAAGTGATATAAATGAAGTCAGACAGAGGAGTTATAATATCTAAAGAGGCTACAAAATAACTAATTTAACGTGAGAGGTTCTTGAAGAGGACAACGCTTCATAACGTTGTACTTTTATGAAAATACTTAATAAAAAGTGATCCCCGTTTTGTCTAGCATAATTAATAAAGAAAAAAAATGTCCAAAATTATTAATTTTAATAGATTTCGATTTTTAAAAATTAGTGATAAAGATATTTATTAATAGAAAGTAAAACGAAGGAACACTTAAAAGCAAGTTTGACTGTGAACTTCTGGTAAAACACAGATACATTCAGTATTTATTTTTAACATTTAACTGTTAGAAATAGAGATTTATTTTATAATTTGAAATGGCCAAGTTAGTAACAATTAAAAATCAGTCTTCCTGTTTAAATTAATATTGGCTCGTAGCCTTTTGCCCTTGTCGTTGTCTAATAATATTTCACAACTAACCATTCCCGGTTTTAATTTTTTTATTTGATCACACGTATTAAAATAAATATGAATATTTAATGTTATTCTAGTAAAAAATTCGAAAACGTGATTTATTTACAGTTATAATTCTATCATTAAATTTTCGATACGTAAAGCTGCTCATGCAGGATCAATATAGGCTACTTGGAAAATGAAACAAACGTAACGAACCTAGTAGGTTGCTGTCATTTAACCAGAATATGAACATAAGTGTACACTTCCATTAACGTAAAGCTCTCAGTAATTAACAATCGTATTTTACGTAATGTCCCCAGTACTCACGTTAGGACAGTAGATTAGTGTCCTACGGATTTACAACACTAAAATGAGGGGTTTGATTTCCCTCGGTGAAAACAGCAGATAGCCCAAAACGGAGCCTTTTGCTCAACTTTAAACAAACAAAGTTACATAAGCACATGGTTACAAACTTAGTTTATATATCTCAAGACGACTGTGCTAGGAAAAATAGTTTTACTTTATATTCCTTAACGTGGAATCTACAATATAAATAAATCTAATCAGCTGTAAATTTACTACAATACAGTATTTATAATAAATAAATAACAAATGTTCACTGCAAAATCCTTAACAATAACCATAATGAGGCAGATGATTCAATAGAAAAACGTAAGATTATTTACAACGAATAAAAAATTATTAAATATTCTATTAAATATGACGTAGTTTACCTCTTCTTCCAGTCATTAATATTAATGAAAATAAATTTTAAGAACCAGCAACAATTATGATTTTCACAATAGAAACAGTGCAATAATTGTAATGTTCTATTTCGATGTTATTTCGTATGATTTTAACAGCCTTTTTTTGTAATAAGTAACTGTTTTTAAATAATATAAATTTCCCTTGTAAGAAATAAATAGTGAATTGTTTACTTACGAGAAATGTAAAAAGTTATTTTATGGACTTTCTCTATAGATTAAGTAAGGTTTAAGAGTAATTTTAAACTATTAATATCTCTTTAAACGCATTGAGTCGAAATGGAATAAAAACAAGCAAATAACGCTTTGTTTTGAGTTTCAGGTTAAAGCTTTGATTCGAGGGATCGTTTGATTAAGCTGATTACTATTCATTCTGGTCACTAGCATCTTAAGAATTAATTACCAAGGATTGTTTGTTTGTTTCTTTGAATTTCGCACAAAGCTACTCGAGGGCTGTGTGTGCTAGCCGTCCCTAATTTAGCAGTGTAAGACCAGAGGGAAAGCAGCTAGTCATCACCACCCACCGCCAACTCTTGGGCTACTCTTTTACCAACGAAATAGTGGGATTGACCGTAACATTATAACGCCCCCACGGCTGAAAGGGCGAGTATGCTTGGTGTGACGGGGATTCGAACCCGCAAACTTCAGGTTCCGTGTCAAGCGCCCTGACCACTTGGCCATACCGGACCATTTCCCAGGAGAAACTTACGAAACTGGGATTCAAAGTGTAGTAATTTATTGTAAAACTCTAAATTATTAATGTCAAGGCGATAAGAAATATTTGTTACATTGTATTGTGAAAGGTAATTACTCAGGATAAAATAACATAAAAACGACTTAAGATGTTTAGTTCATATTTGCAAAAGGCAACAATAGCAAAACAGTTTGAAATGTTTTATCTTATAATTCATGTTTGCAAAATAAAACAATTTAAAAATGCTTTATCTTATAGTCCATATTTGCAAAAGGCAACAATAGCAAAACAGTAGGAAATGTTTTATCTTATAATTCATGTTTGCAAAATAAAACAATTTAAAAATGCTTTATCTTATAGCCCATATTTGCAAAAGGCAACAATAGCAAAACAGTAGGAAATGTTTTATCTTATAATTCATGTTTGCAAAATAAAACAATGATAAAACAATTTAAAAATGCTTTATCTTATAGTTCATATTTGCAAAAGACAACAATAGCAAAACAGTTTGAAATGTTTTATCTTATAATTCATGTTTGCAAAATAAAACAATTTAAAAATGCTTTATCTTATAGTCCATATTTGCAAAAGGCAACAATAGCAAAACAGTAGGAAATGTTTTATCTTATAATTCATGTTTGCAAAATAAAACAATTTAAAAATGCTTTATCTTATAGCCCATATTTGCAAAAGGCAACAATAGCAAAACAGTAGGAAATGTTTTATCTTATAATTCATGTTTGCAAAATAAAACAATGATAAAACAATTTAAAAATGCTTTATCTTATAGTTCATATTTGCAAAAGACAACAATAGCAAAACAGTTTGAAATGTTTTATCTTATAATTCATGTTTGCAAAATAAAACAATTTAAAAATGCTTTATCTTATAGTCCATATTTGCAAAAGGCAACAATAGCAAAACAGTAGGAAATGTTTTATCTTATAATTCATGTTTGCAAAATAAAACAATGATAAAACAATTTAAAAATGCTTTATCTTATGGTTCATATTTGCAAAAGACAACAAGAGCAAAACAGTTTGAAATGTTTTATTTTATAATTCATGTTTGCAATATAAAAAAATTTAAAAATGCTTTATCTTATAGTCCATATTTGCAAAAGACAACAATAGCAAAACAGTTTGAAATGTTTTATTTTGTGATTCATGTTTGCAATATAGAACAATTTAAAAATGCTTTATCTTATAGTCCATATTTGCAAAAGACAACAACAGCAAAACAGTTTGAAATGTTTTATCTTATAATTCATGTCTCCAAAAGACAAGAATAAATAATTAAAGTGTTAAGAGGATTTTGGTGGATGACATTTACTAACACTGAAAAACATTTTAAAAAGTCATGTAAATGTTACAGCCACTAAAGTCACAAATAGTGAGTAATTTATATACATTGAATTATTGAAGCAATTAACCAAACAAAATAATTTACATTCAAGTAATATGCAAGTCCAAGGTGTCACAAGAAATTTATCTCATGTCAAAATAGTGACACAAGCAGATGATCTCATTGTGACTTATGCCAAAACAAAGTGTCATAAGCAGATAATCCCATTGTGACTTATGCTGAAACAAAGTGTCACAAGCAGATGATCCCATAGTGACTTATGTTGAAACAAAATGTCACAAGCAGATGATCTCATTGTGACTTATGTTGAAACAAAGTGACACAAGCAGATGATCCCATAGTGACTTATGCCAAAACAAAGTGTCATAAGCAGATGATCCCATAGTGACTTATGCTGAAACAAAGTGTCATAAGCAGATGATCCCATTGTGACTTATGTTGAAACAAAGTGTCACAAGCAGATGATCCCATTGTGACTTATGTTGAAACAAAGTGTCACAAGCAGATGATCCCATTGTGACTTATGTTGAAACAAAGTGGCACAAGCAGATGATCCCACAGTGACTTATGCTGAAACAAAGTGTCATAAGCAGATGATCCCATAGTGACTTATGCTGAAACAAAATGTCACAAGCAGATGATCCCATAGTGACTTATGTTGAAACAAAGTGTCAAAAGCAGATGATCCCATAGTGACTTATGCTGAAACAAAGTGTCATAAGCAGATGATCCCATAGTGACTTATGCTGAAACAAAGTGTCATAAGCAGATGATCCCATAGTGACTTATGCTGAAACAAAGTGTCACAAGCAGATGATCCCATAGTGACTTATGCTGAAACAAAGTGACACAAGCAGATGATCCCATAGTGACTTATGCTGAAACAAAGTGTCATAAGCAGGTGATCCCATAGTGACTTATGCTGAAACAAAGTGTCACAAGCAGATGATCCCATTGTGACTTATGCTGAAACAAAGTGTCACAAGCAGATGATCCCATTGTGACTTATGCTGAAACAAAGTGTCACAAGCAGATGATCCAATTTTGACTTGTTTCTTGCTATTGGTTCCCTGAAACAGTGATCTCCCTTTCAAATTACAAGTTTGTTTTGTTTTTGAATTTCGCACAACCGTCCCTAATTTAGGAGTGTAAGACTAGAGGGAAGACAACTAGTCATCACCACCCACCGCCAACTCTTGGGCTACTCTTTTACCAACGAATAGTGGGACTGACCGCCACATTATAGCGCCTCCACGGCTGAAATGGCGAGCATGTTTGATGCGACGGGATTTGAACCCGCGACCCTCAGATTACGAGTCTAGTGCCCTAACCATCTTATTCGTTTATTTGTTCATAAATTCAAATACTTCTTCGCTGTGCCTGTATTTGTTAAAGGTCCGCGGCAGTTTATGGGGATAACGTGAAGGTCACTAGTATTAAAATGGTTTAAAAAAGACGCTTTTAGTTAAGGGTCGTGTCTCAAACATTTGGTACGATTGTCAATATATTCTGACGTCATCCAAGGGGAAAGAAACATTTTAATTAGGATTTTCATCTGTATATCCTGTATCGTTGACATTCCAAATTCTTTTTTGGTCCAAAGTGGCAGACACTTATGACGCGAAAACCAACTTTTGATACCCGTAGCAGACACATCACGGATAACTCATGGTGTAGCTTTGTGCTTAAATGTAAACATATATGCAAATGTTTCTTATTTTCAGAAAACATCACATACAAATAATTAGAAAGATTTTCGTTGACTTAACAATAGCATTTATTAATATTCATGACATATATAATGTCAGATTTTATTGTTTTTTATCACGTGTGTTACAAGATAAAATTATAAGTCTAAAAAATAGCAATTAGAGGTTTTTGCTTCGTTTTTCAAACAGCCCGGCATGGCCAGGTGGTTAATCGGAGGTTCGAATCCCCATCGCACCATACATGCTCGCCTTTTCAGCCGTGAGGGCGTTATAATGTGACGGTCAATCCCACTATTCGTTGATAAAAGTGTAGCCCAAGAGTTGGCGGTGGGTGTTGATGACTAGTTGCCTTCCCTCTGGTCTTACACTGCTAAATTAGGGACGGCTAGCGCAGATAGCCCTCGAGTAGCTTTGTGCGAAATTCAAAAACAAAAAAAAAAAATCGTTTTTCAAAGTAATGAATATTTCTTACCTTCCTTTACCACGCGTTTCTTTTGTGTGTGTGTGTGTAACTTCAATTTACGATACCCTAATAATTCTTCACGATAAAGAATATTTATTAATAGGTAGAGCAATTGTTATATAATGGCACGTTCCGAATCATACAAAACTTTTTAACTCTGATAACATAATGTTACGAACAGCTCATACCATGCTTTGGAACTATAGAAGGTCCTAACTTCGAAATAACAACTATGCTTTGATAAGTTAAAGAGCACGCGAACGATATAAAGCTTTTAAGTGTGGTAACGTATATCAACATCAGAATCAACATGACAGTTATTAAAAGCTTATCTGTCGGGGCATCCAGCCTGACCAGCCTGACCAGAATGATTTCAAACTTGTAACAATCTTATCATGTAGACACACTAGGATGACCACAATACTTTTAACTACCTTATTATTCAGCCACACTAGAGTGATCCAAAACTGTTAAACTTTATGGGCATTAAGCCACACCACGAAGACGTCAAATGAATTACGTGTGGTAGAATCTAGCCACATGAATATTATTTTTCTAATGTAATACTACATTTAAATGGAGAAGAATCAGACAACGTTACAGCCAATCTACGTTTGTAATTATTATTACCAACTCAAACACATAAATATGTCATATATTTTTCACTGATAGCCAAATAATATCACTAAGTTAATTCTCTAAAACAGAGAAACATCCATTACACACCCTTGAATAATAATAAACTTTTCTAAAGTGCAGTGAACCTACCACACAAGAATGATAACATACCGTTAAAAACAAAAAGTTCGTTCTCACGTTTGGTTTGTTTTGAATTTCGCGCAAAGCTACACGAAGGTCAGCTGCGTTAGCCGTCCCTATTATTGCAATTTAAGACTCTGGGGCTACTCTTTTACCAACGAATAGTAGGATTGACCGTTACATTATAACGCTCTCATGGCTGAAAGGGCAAGCATGTTTGGTGTGACAGGGATTTGAGGGATCACGAGTCGAGTGTCTTAACCACCTGGCCATGCCAGGCCTCGTTCTCATGTGGTCACATTGCAATGGTATAAAATGATTCGTGTAAATAAAATACAAACTGTGTGCGATTTTAAACATTATACCACGTGACTGCTTGTGAGGCACTTGGCCATATATGAGTGGTATTTAAACATTTTATTACAGAATTATACGATTACACAAGTAGATTATTAATCTTTCTATGGTCACAAAAGAAAAATACAGTACCATAGTTATTTTACTTTCTAGTTATATGGTCACACACTAAAGATTTTTACTCATGAGTGACATGGTTTTACAAAGACGATGCAACGGTTTTTTTCATTGTTTTCAGATACGGAAACAACTTAAGTAGTCTGACTAAACAGTTTTTCAGGTGAGGGGCAAATTGCATGAAAAGCAGTTTTATTTAAAGACTGTTTTTCCTGTTATTACAGTGTTAACTAGACGACGGATTGTTTAAGACTAACTCTATTGCGCAAAAAAAAAAAAAAATATTAGCCCGAGGTTTAAATCTCATTAACACAATTGAGTTGAACTACATTTCGCAGTGTAATTATACGAATGTAAGGAGTCACTTGTATTACGTGATCATATAAATTCACCAGGGTCCAAGTCGGAGTGATATTATGCATTTCAGTACCTGCCTTGAAGGCAAGACGGAACAGTCTTGTTGTTGTTTCATTCTGTTAATATTTCTATGACCTGACTTATAAGTGGTAAACATAATTACGGCTGTTGAGAGGGCCTACGGTAAAACTAATTTTTATTCTGTAACTCATCGTGCTTTCAAGGAACGCCGAAATTCTGAGATAATTACATCATAAGAATGAAAGAATTCTTTATGCTCTGCTATAGTCAACATTTACCACTGAGCGGTCACACAGATTCGTGGTTCTTCATCCCACAGAGATAAGTGTAGTGAAAAAACACTAATGATATTTTCAACACTGTATTTGAATAGTGCTTGCGATACCTCTTTCAAGTATACTAATTTCTTGAATTAAATATAACATGAAAAGGCACCACCTTTAACGCAAAGGGTAATGTTTAGAAATATTGTCAAACACTTAAGATTTGTCGTGTAACATTTTTCAGTTAAACTCTTTATTAAGTTCTATCGAATAGAATATTTTGAGTGATGTACTAGATAACTAGATATACCATGATCTTCTGATGCAACGACTAGTTGAAAACGCTGAGCTGCGCAAGAAAAAAAACAAACATATGATAAGAGACATAGGTGACACTAGTGTCTAGACAGGCGCCGCGGTTCCTCTAGTGCAAGGAAGGAGATGAACCGAAACTGAAACCTTTCGTTTCGTCACCACACGCTTCATCTTGGAGCATGTAACTCAAAGTAGGTTAACGATCTTGTAGCTCCAGTTAATCTTGCGAATCATTGAGAAAAACTAAATAAAAACACCTTGTTCTTTAGTTAAAATGATTCATTTACTCAATACAAAGTTTAGTTTTCGTTACTAAATAAAAACGCCTTGTTCTTTAGTTAAAATGATTCATTTACTCAATACAAAGTTTAGTTTTCGTTACTAAATAAAAACGCCTTGTTCTTTAGTTAAAATGATTCATTTACTCAATACAAAGTTTAGTTTTCGTTACTAAATAAAAACGCCTTGTTCTTTAATTAAAATGATTCATTTGCTCAATACAAAGTTTAGTTTTCGTTACTAAATAAAAACGCCTTGTTCTTTAGTTAAAATGATTCATTTACTCAATACAAAGTTTAGTTTTCGTTACTAAATAAAAACGCCTTGTTCTTTAGTTAAAATGATTCATTTACTCAATACAAAGTTTGGTTTTCATTTTCAAAGAGATTCCCTCCATCCCCCCCCCCAAAAAAAAGTGTTACTACTGTTAAATTAATACGTACACGCGTATGCGACAAGACTCCCACTTATTAATATTTTTTTAAATAATGATATGCCTTTTAGGTATATATAAATATCACATTACAAAAAAGGTAATTTATTACAGTTGTTAATGTGTTTTGTTCAAGTAAAACACAACTTTACTGGCACAGAATAGTACAATCCATAACTCGATTTTATATGTTGTCAGAAAACAGAAAGATTAATTGGTGTTTGTTTGTTTTGAATTTTGCGCAAAGCTACTCGAGGACTATCTGCGTTAACCGTCCCTAATTTAGCAGTGTGAGACTGGAGGGAAAGCAGCTTGTCATCACCATCCACCGCCAACTCTTGGGCTACTCTTTTTACCAACGAATAGTGGGATTGACCGTAATATTATAACGCCCCCACGGATGAAAGGGCGAGCATGTTTGGTGTGACGGGGATTCGAACTCGCGGCCCTCAGATTACGAGTCGAGTGTCGGGCCTTAATACATTTATGTGTGTTTTTTTTTTTATAGTAAAGCCACATTGGACTATCTGCGGAGTCAACTGAAGGGTATCAAACCCATGATTTTAGCGTTGTAAATCCGTACCAGCGAGGAACTTAATTAGTGTTAATAATCTGATCTGAATTGTGTATCATCAATGATCTGATCAGAATTGTGTATCATCAATGATCTGATCAGAATTGTGTATCATTATCCTGGGCTCAGACTATTCAAGGCACGTTGCACTCCAAGCATATTATGAATAAATTCTCGGTTCTATGTACTTAATAAAATAAGGACCACAAAAGACCTTTATGAAATAATTCAGAAGATTTATAGTTAAATGGGTACAATACCTTATTCTAGATTCATCGCATCAACCAGTGCGATTTTTACATATATATATATTCATCTTATAGTAATATTTAACATAAATAACCCGTTAATACCTAGGAATAAAGAGCTTTATAGGGGGCACAGAATAATTATACGTAACAATGTGTGTGTGTTTTCTTATAGCAAAGTTACATGGGGCTATCTGCTGAGCCCACCGAGGGGAATCGACCCCCTGATTTTAACGTTGTAAATCTGAAGACATACCGCTGTACTAGCTGGGGCTCAACATACGTCTCACATAAAGTATTTAGTATGTAAACATTCATATCTTCCACACCTACTTCAAGAAAAAAAACAGTGCTAAAAATAATACTTATTTTACAAAACGCTGGTGTATTCACGATAAATACACGTAACCGGAATATTTGCATTTAACATATCTATCTGTCTCTTTCTTCATTACAAGTATTCTGTGTCTATTTCACTTTTTCCCTCTCTTATCGTCTGTCTTATTTATCTTTCTCTTACCCTTGCAAACACAGAAGTTTATTATTCCGTTTATAAATAATATTATTTCAACAAATTGCGATACGTTATAGAAATGATTGTTCTTAAAAAAAAAGTTGACGGATGATAGAAATTATCATTGTTAGAAGATGCTGAAAAGTGAAGGAAATTATTCTGAGATGTTATAGAAATATTTGTTGTTAGAAGATGTTGAAAACTGGTGAAAATTACAAACTTTCGAAATAAATAAACCTATACTGATGCACTTAAAGATTTTTGTGGCTTTTAAACTTTCTAACATGAGTGATAGATCCCTTGAACAACAATTTATGTACGAAAACATTTTTAACCTATTTCAAGTAGACTAAACAAAGCACCAATACTATTTACTGTATTTAAATACTATTGTAAGCACGTTTTTTTTTTAAAGGGCCCTAGGTTGTGTTGTTTAATTATCATGATAGAGCTTGAATATTTAATATTACTTGCTGCGGATCTCTGATCTGAATTGTTAAGGCTATAGATTAAAATAATTGCTGTACACTAGGTTTGCAGTACGTTTCGCACGTAAACAAAGCTGTTTATAAAAATACAAAATAAATTAATATAACTGTAAGTAAATATCGCAATGCTTGATGAAGAAGGAATTACGTTTTATAATATAATATAATATAATATAATATAATATAATATAATATAATATAATATAATATTGAAAGTGGTTTTAAATATTGTAAACCTTACATAGTTGCTGCGAATAAGGTTTGTTTGTAAATAAACAAAAAACTTACACAAGGGGCTATCTTTGTTCTGCCTATATTGGGTGTCGAAACAAGATTTCTAGTCACTGGGGATGCATATAAGGGTTAAATCCTCAATGCTCTGACACACCAGCAATGATGGTATTTTTTTTTTATTGGTTTTCGCATTTTCAGCCAGAAATGGCACTTGAGATGAACGACCAGAACAGTGACGACTAAGTTCGAGAATAGACGTACTAATTTAGCATGTTGTTGAAAAGATGACAATCTTTCTTCAGTACCCACCGCCTATAGGGCAATCTTTCTTCAGTATGCGCTGCCTATAGGGCAACCTTTTTTCTATATCCGTCGCCTATATTGTTACTCTTCACTGAATAGCGGGATTGAGGGCCACAACACTTTTACATAGGAAAGTGCCGAAAGAGTGTAGGTACATATCGGTGCTCGAACTTTGGACTTGTGAACATAATGTTCAGCTGCATATCGGGGCTTGAACTTTGAACTTTTCAATTTTCCCTCCTGACCACACCCAACCTAGGAGCCCCAATTACAAAATCACTTACACGTAGGTGTTTGTTGCTTAGTAACAGGTAAAACTAAAGTTACAAGTTTTACAAGAGTTATATGATGATTAATTGGTGTTCAGAAAAATCTAAAACTCAGAAACTCAACGTGGAGAAGTTTGTTTGAGAGCAAATCAAACTCAGATATAAAGTAGTTTCCGAAATATGCAGTCCAGTTTACCGAGAGCGAAATTATCACAATATAAATATTACCGATTTAACTGGGTTTGTTCAGTTTAAGTTCAAAGATGTACCCTGAAGCTGAGCCACGAGGGAAGAAAGGACCAGCTAACTGACAGTTTTGTTTACAATGTGTTCCAATATGTTTATGACAAAAGTTTCTATATAAAGATTTGATTTTAAAGTTAAGCACAAAGCAACACAATGGGCTACCTGTGCTCTGCCCACCACAGGTATCGAAACCAGGATTTGATTGTTTGTTTGTTTTTTGAATTTCGCACAAAGCTACTCGAGGGCTATCTGTGCTAGCCGTCCATAATTTAGTAGTGTAAGACTAGAGGGAAGGCAGCTAGTCATCACCACCCACCGCCAACTCTTGGGCTACTCTTGTACCAACAAATAGTGGGATTGACCTCACATTATAACGCCCCCACGGCTGAAATGGCGAGCATGTTTGGCGCGACGGGGATGTGAACCCGCGACCCTCAGATTACGAGTCGCACCCCTTAACACGCTTGGCCATGCCGGGCTCACCAGGATTTGAGCGTATTAAGTCCACAAACATACCGCTATGCCACTGAAAGGTCCTACATAAGTAACATACCGCTGTGCCACTGAAAGGCCCTACATAAGTGATATGTTGGTTAGATATCAACGATTTTAAATTAATTCTCTCTGAATAAACATTACATTTATTGAAATGCCAGTGTATCTAATTGTAAGTATTTCAACACTTTGTTATAACTAAATGAAGATGTTATTTTTCATCATAAAAGTTATTCGGTACTTGTATGTCAAAAGATAACATTCTAAGAATTATTACTTATTCTTCTTGTTAAAGCACGTTCTTCTTCAAGTATGCAGATGAAGTTTATTTATGGTATATCTGCATAATCTTTATCACAGTAATGTTAACAAGATATACTTAACGTACTAAATCAAGGAACATTTCAAGTATTTATTGCAACAAAACATGAATTAATCGTACTAATGCCTTCCCCTCGGTGGGCTCAGATGATAGCCCGTGTGGCTTTGCTATAAAAAAACACACACGTGCTAATGCCATGAATATGTCACAAAGGATTATCGTGGAAACACTCTCAACCCCAGCAGAATAACACTTAAAGTTTATTTGTTTTTTGGTTTCGCCTCAAAGCTGCACGAGGGCTATCTGCGCTAGCTATCCCTAACTGATCAGTGTCAGACTAGAGGGAAGGTAGCTAGTCATCACCACCCACCGCTCATTCTTGGGTTACTTTTCTACCGACAAATAGTAGGATTGACTGGTTAAGACGCTAGATTCGCAATCTGAGGGTGGTAGATTCGAATCCCCGACACACCAATCACCCTCAGATTGCGAGTCTAGCGTCTTAACCACCCGGCCATGCCGAGCCACTAGTGTAAGAGTAATGTTACCACATCATACGTATCGGATTGCCAAGAGAAGAGTTCCTAATACCACAGTCATTGCGGTAAGTAAAAAAGCTCTTTACAAGTGTTTACAAGTGTTTTATTCTTCGAGAAAGAAATCCCATCACAGTTCTTACCGTATTCACGATAAAGTAAAACGTTGTAAATTATTTTCACAGAGTTAGTTTACTTTGACGGTGTGCTTGACTGGTTTTTGAAAACTGAATAAAAAGCCACCTGTTTCTTTCTTTCATTTTCTTTAACTTAGTTATTATAATAAACAGGATATTGCAAATAATTATAACGCTTACATTAGCCCACTGAGGTAGATAATTAATGTAGTAACGGTGTAGAATCCAAATGTTACTTCAATAAATTATTATAAGTGGTAGTTTTCATAGTTCATTTAAAAAAAAGTATTTGAAAAGATACTTAATACGGCACAATAGTAGAACCAAATTCATACACTAAGTTATTGTCTTTTCAATGTGCGTATGTTTAATACGGCACAATAGTAGAACCAAATTCATACACTAAGTTATTGTCTTTTCAATGTGCGTATGTTTAATACGGCACAATAGTAGAACCAAATTCATACACTAAGTTATTGTCTTTTCAATGTGCGTATGTTTAATACGGCACAATAGTAGAACCAAATTCATACACTAAGTTATTGTCTTTTCAATGTGCGTATGTTTAATACGGCACTATTGTAGAACCAAACTTATACACTAAGTTATTGTCTTTTCAATGTGCGTATGTTTAATACGGCACTATTGTAGAACCAAACTTATACACTAAGTTATTGTCTTTTCAATGTGCGTATGTTTAATACGGCACAATAGTAGAACCAAACTTATACACTAAGTTATTGTCTTTTCAATGTGCGTATGTTTAATACGGCACAATAGTAGAACCAAACTTATACACTAAGTTATTGTCTTTTCAATGTGCGTATGTTTAATACGGCACTATTGTAGAACCAAACTTATACACTAAGTTATTGTCTTTTCAATGTGCGTATGTTTAATACGGCACTATTGTAGAACCAAACTTATACACTAAGTTATTGTCTTTTCAATGTGCGTATGTTTAATACGGCACAATAGTAGAACCAAACTTATACACTAAGTTATTGTCTTTTCAATGTGCGTATGTTTAATACGGCACTATTGTAGAACAAACTTATACACTAAGTTATTGTCTTTCAATGTGCGTATGTTTAATACGGCACAATAGTAGAACCAAACTTATACACTAAGTTATTGTCTTTTCAATGTGCGTATGTTTAATACGGCACAATAGTAGAACCAAACTTATACACTAAGTTATTGTCTTTTCAATGTGCGTATGTTTAATACGGCACAATAGTAGAACCAAACTTATACACTAAGTTATTGTCTTTTCAATGTGCGTATGTTTAATACGGCACTATTGTAGAACCAAACTCATGCACTAAGTTATTGTCTTTTCAATGTGCGTATGTTTAATACGGCACAATAGTAGAACCAAACTTATACACTAAGTTATTGTCTTTTCAATGTGCGTATGTTTAATACGGCACTATTGTAGAACCAAACTCATGCACTAAGTTATTGTCTTTTCAATGTGCGTATGTTTAATACGGCACAATAGTAGAACCAAACTTATACACTAAGTTATTGTCTTTTCAATGTGCGTATGTTTAATACGGCACTATTGTAGAACCAAACTTATACACTAAGTTATTGTCTTTTCAATATGGGTATGTTGATTAAACACGCAATTTTTAATTTTTATTTTAATATTTTTAGAGTAAAAAATTACATAATATAGTTTATAAAGCTAAGGAACTGTCTTTATGGCTAAAAACAAATCTTACACGTATTAAGGAGTTATGTTTAGAAGAAATATATGTTATCTGTCTAAAGGAGAAGATTCACAAACAGGGGGCGTAGCAAACACAATGCTGTTAAATAACTGATACATTCATAGTGTGTGGGGTCTTTAACCAGAACACGAAACGTTCTAGAAGCTGAGAAAGTTCGGAAACCCATATCCTAAAGAACTATCTCTCGTGGAACATAACTTACATATATCATAGAGACTATCTGTAATGAAATATAACTGATATATATCATGAGTTTATCTCTAATGGAATATAACTTATATGTCTCGTAAGGGTTTATCTCAATGGAATATAACTGATATATATTAAAAGGGCTACCTCTAATGGGGGAAAGGTATATATCATAAAGAACTGTCTCTAGAGATGTGTAACTGATATATATATATCATATCATAAGGGACTACCTCTAATGGAATATAACTGTTGTATATTATAGGGGCTATATCTAATGGAATATAATTGGTATAAATCGTAAGATACTATCTGTAATGGAATATAACTGATGGGCCCGGCATGGCCAAGCGTGTTAGGGCGTGCGACTCGTAATCTGAGGGTCGCGCCAAACATGCTCGCCCTTTCAGCGTTATAATGTGACGATCAATCCCACTATTCGTTGGTAAAAGAGTAACCCAAGAGTTGGCGGTGGGTGGTGATGATGACTAGCTGCCTTCCCTCTAGTCTTACACTGTTAAATTAGGGACGGCTAGCACAGATAACTCTCGAGTAGCTTTGTGCGAAATTCAATACAAACAAACAATATAACTGATATACATCTTAAGTAACTATTTCAAAGATAAACATATGTTGTATATTTGAAATTACTATCTCAGAAGGTAATATGTTACACATATCCTTAGGGACTAAATATCAAAGGAGATATTTGTTATGTGTTTTAAAAGACTACTTATAAAAGTATCTACTAACTTTAAAAACTATCTGTTGAAGGTAATATATGTTATACATCTCAAATAGTTCAATCAGATCCCCTCTGTCTCTTCTTGTTTTCTAGAGAAAACGATTGTTAAAATCTTAACCTTTCCTCACATGAGAACCCCTCCTAGTAACCCTTTTCTGAACCCTTCCCGACAATTCAATGTATTTTCTAGGGTAAGGAGTCCAAGACTGAATACAATGCCCTAAATGCGGTCTAACCAATGACTTGAACATGGAAATTATAACCTCTTTAGACTTGTATTCAATATTTCTGTATATACAATCTAAAACACTATTTACCGTACCACTATCAACAGCATACTACTATTTGGATGGCTTTAGAGACTGATAAATCATTACACCAATATTCTTTTCTTTTATGACATTTTTAAGGTTATATCCACCTAAATTATACTTATAATTCAAATTATGATAACCCTCATGTGGTATCTTGTACTTATTATAATTAAAACCACATGCGATTTATTTGTACAGCTCACCAAATAAGTTAAATCTTTTTTTGTAAAGTATCAACATCTTCAAAGCCAGCAACACCGAAGGGCTTAAAATGATCTGCAAATTTAAATAATTTATTGAATATTCCTTGATATATATCATTAATGTAAATCGAAAAGAGCAATGACCCTAAGACTGAGCCCTGAGGCTAAGATTGACACCACTCGCAATATCAATCCAGTTTGATTAAATGTATCTGCTTTCTTCCATCAAGTTAATGTTCTATCCAATTAGTTAATTTATCCCCTACACCTAGAGAGGGCCCCCCAGTGGCTCAGCGGTATGTCTGCGGACCTACAACGTTAAAATTTGGGTTTCGATACCCGTGGTGGGCAGAGCACAGATAGCCCATTGTGTAGCTTTGTGCTTAATTCAAAACAACAACAACACCTAGAGAGTTAAATTGTATTTATAAACCTTTTATATGACGCTTCATAAAATGCTTCCTGAACACCTAAATACACCAAATTTATACCCTTACCTTCATCTGCATAAGCAGTAACATTTTCAAAGCATGTTAAAAGATTTGTAAGGAAAGATTTTCCCTTAGTGAAATTCTGTTGACTGTCTGATAAAATTATAAACTTATGTTGAAGCATCTTGCAAAGTATCTTTAACCAGACTTCCCAGGAGTTTTCCTACAACTGATGTAAGACTAAGGGGTCTATAACTACTGAGACAACTTCTATTACGTCCTTTTAAGACAGGAGTGACATTAGCTAATTTCCAATCTGATGGACATGTGAGCTGCGGCATTAGCTAATTTCCAATCTGATGGATATGTGAGCTGCAAGCCAGAAATTCTGCAAGTCCTTAACTTCCTTTAAAACCTTCTTAGAAATATTATCTGGTCCAGGAGACTCACAATTCTTTAAATTTCCCTATTTTATTTTTACAAGCTCAGAATACATGCAAATGTCTTGTTCAAATTTGTTTTCATCTATTAATTGTTCAAGATGAGGAGAAAAACTGAAGAAAAAATAATTTAGTAACCTAACCATTTCATCAACATCAGATACAAGTCTTCCTTTATCATCCATCAAGGGCCCTATTCTCACACTAACATTTTGTATTACAAGTTATTTCTGTTAATTTTCATGTTTTCAGCCATATTTGTTTCATAAACCTTTTTGAATGACGTAATTTCCTGTTTGACTAACTTTATTGGTCTTCTATAACACCAGTCAATGTATATTTCTTACATTTGTGGTGCTTTTCATTAATTTTATCTGCTATAAATCTTTGTGAGGCAACCTGGTATTTAACTTCCAGTTAGTCTTGTCCACATTTACTCAGTATCTCCAAATAAATCATCTGCCCAAGTCACAATATTCTTGTTGAATTATTTCAAAATGTGCTTTTTTGAAATTTGGAATCAAAATATTATTATTACTAATTTTTATGTGCAACAAAATATCGAACCTGATACAGCAGTGATCACTTGTACCTAGGCGTTCCACAGTTTCTACCCTCTCAACCATTTTCACACTAGAAGTTAAACAATAAATCTAAAATAACATTGTTTCCAGTAGGTTTCTTGACCAATTGGTGAAGAAATCCATTTTAAACAGTTTCTAGAAACCTTTCTCCGTCATTTTGTTTACTCTAATATTTCCCAATCAATGTATAAAATTAAAATCGCTCATTATTGACTTCATAAACAGCTCAGACCTTAATCTCACTGTAAAATATCATCAGTTTCATCTTTAACGAATGTTTACTGAGAGCTTTTTGTCTTAATATCAACAAACAGAAATTGAAATGGATTCAATCTCCTTGTTATTATCCTTAATATCCTCAACTTCAACAGGATGTATCTCACACTTTATATATATAGTCACTCCTCACAACAAGATGTATCTCACTTTATATATATAGCCACTCCTCACAACAGGATGTATCTCACTTTATATATATAGTCACTCCTCACAACAGGATGTATCTCACTTTATATATATAGTCACTCCTCACAACAGGATGTATCTCACTTTATATATATAGTCACACAGGATGTATCTCACTTTATATATATAGTCACTCCTCACAACAGGATGTATCTCACACTTTATATATATAGTCATTCCTCACAACAGGATGTATCTCACTTTATATATATAGTCACTCCTCACAACAGGATGTATCTCACTTTATATATATAGTCACTCCTCACAACAGGATGTATCTCACACTTTATATATATAGTCACTCCTCACAACAGGATGTATCTCACTTTATATATATAGTCACTCCTCACAACAGGATGTATCTCACACTTTATATATATAGTCATTCCTCACAACAGGATGTATCTCACTTTATATATATAGTCACTCCTCACAACAGGATGTATCTCACTTTATATATATAGTCACTCCTCACAACAGGATGTATCTCACTTTATATATATAGTCACTCCTCACAACAGGATGTATCTCACACTTTATATATATAGCGACTCCTCACACTTTCTTTACTATTCTGTCCTATTAAGTAACCTATAAACATGTATTTCAAAGAAATTTCTGTCATTAAAATCATCTACATTTAACTATGTTTCAATTATACCCATTATTTTAAAATATTCTATTCTAATCAGTGCCCTTAAACTTATCTATTTTACTTCTTGTGGTTCCAGCATGACAATAATAACAATTAAGTCTAGGACCAGCACGGCCAAGCGTGTTAAGGCGTGTGACTCGTAATTTGAGGGTCGCGGGTTCGCATCCCCGTCGCGCCAAACATGCTCACCCTTTCAGCCGTGGGGGCGTTATAATGTTAGGGTCAATCCCACTATTCGTTGGTAAAAGAATAGCCGAAGAGTTGGCAGAGTCTTACACTGCTAAATTAGGGACGGCTAGCACAAATTAGCCCTCGAGTAGCTTTGTGCGAAATTCAAAGAACAAGCAAACAAACAAAGAATTAAGTTTATTCTTATAACAACTATAAAACTGATTTTTTGTGCTAAACTTTCCTCTACGTCTCATATTTGTTTGATTTATCTTTGCCCTCAACTCTATCTAGTCCTACTTTAAAACTTCCATTACAGCTGAGTTAATAGCACTTTCAAATATTCCAGACCCTTTCCTGTTTATATGTAAACCATTCATTCCATAATGTTTTCTTCTATCAGCCAACTGATCCCAGAAGTCGAACCAGCTAATTCCCAAACGAGTCTTAACCATTGTGTCATCTGTAGAATTAAAATAAACACTCGATACTATGATTAAATACCAGTAGCTTGTTGTCAACACTGTTAAGCCTAATTTTGACAATTAATTGGTTTTAGACTGTATTTATTAAATAAAACAACGTACCTAATTTTCCTTATACTCTCATTGAAAGTTGTATTATAATTAAGCCTAAAGAACTGTTATGCGTCTTAAGCTAAACTAACTTGATGTTACGTATTACATTATTAAAAGCTTGTACTTGCCATTCGTTAGTCCATAATCTTAATAAATCTAGTTATTCAACTCTAGTTTTTAAAGATAAAAATAATAAAACTGTATAACATTAAAAAATCCACAATATTATAGAAACTAAAAATATATTTATATTTAAATTTGTGTTATATCTATATGTTTAAAGATAACATGTTATGTATATATCTTTAAAGTCAAACTGTGCTATACATATATATTTAAAGATAATATATGCCATATATATATATATTTAAAGTCTACATGTGATGTATATATATTTAAAATCAACATGTGTTATATGTATATTTAAACACATGTGCTATGTGAATACTTAAAATCATGTGTTATATATCCATTTTAAATACAACCTATGCTGTATATGTGGATATATGTATTTTAGTGAAAATAATTACATTTTAATGAAGTTAAATAGTAAAATAAGTAAAATCATAAAGAAGGACTGCGTTAAAAGCACCAAATCCAAACCTCTGACTAATTATATAAAACCCTAGGTTTTGGTGGTGACTGCGACAGTAGGACCCACATAGCAGTGAGGGATACACAGTCTACCAGTCTTAACCTCCGTTCTCCAGTCTTAGCTGACCACATGTTTGAATTCCTACACTCAATTACACATCCGCCTTCAAGCATATGGTCAGCTACTGGTCAGTAACCCTTTCGTTCTTTGTGAACCTGACAACGACCAAAGAAGGTCAAAACGTTGTTCGCTCCTCTGCTAGTGCTTTCTCTACCCATACCAGCCGTTTTTAAATATATAATTTTTCTGTTCCAATATACTTTTGCAGCAACTAGTTCCTTCCTGTAACATTATTTAGCTATATTTTTCAATAACTATTGTTTCTTTCATCAGAACTTGCTAATCCTCAACTACACATTTCTGTTGAACTACTTTCTTACGAGACTTCTTACCAAATAGAAAAATAGCTTTGCCTTACTCTTCATATCACGGTTAACTGTATACCCCACAATTTTTACCAGACGCTGAAATTACAAACCAGATGTTTTTTACTCAGTGTGTGTTTTGCCTCGGGCGAGTAATACAACACTTCAAATCACATAAATTTATTTTCTTTTTATATATAAGTCAAATGTAAAAGAATCCTAGCACGGTAATACGGAGGAAGTTTTAATTAGACATAAATTATGAGAAGGAGACCGAGACCCTTGTTGGTCATGTTCACATTCGATCGGTTTTATTTTTTTATTTTTTGTCAAAGTCACGACTTTTCTTAGTTCGTTAAGTTGTGAAAACCTACAGGACGAATGTTCACACGCGCGTGATTTGCAGTCGTTAAACTGACGCCTCATTTTGTCGTATATTAGAAGTGCGACGTCACTACCATTTGACGGACTCTGTTTTTCTTAAAAGTTTTAAAATAACAGTATATAGGAGTTTTCATTCCAGAATAAAGAGTTATGGTGATTTAGGAAGAATATGAGTGTCGGTTGTTTACTACAAAAATCGTTTCTGAGTTAAAAACTGTGCCAATTTCTGAGTTAAACAAATGTGTTATTTAAACCAGTGTCTAATTTGTTGTTGTTTTACCTTGGTTCACGCTCATTGGCTAGTGGGGAGAGCCAATAAACGACCGAGTAAAAGAACACGAAAACTAGAATATACAATGATTTGTTTTCATCGTCATCGTGATAAGAACAGTAAAACTTCTCATTTTTAACATGTAACTAAAGGTCACAATCATGAAAATTAACGACTGTCATTAAGAAAAACAAAATCTGGTTACTTTTTCTCAGGTTTCGGCTCTGCGAAATATCAGCTGTAAAAAAAATATAACATTACATTCATTATAATTTTTAAAGGAAATTTTCGAACAGCGTTTGTGCGGCAATACGTGAAATAAAGATAAATAACTATTCTAGACACATGACGTTACGTGCTATGGAGGCTTTGGGAATGTAACCGTTTCAACCAAGAATAAATATGACATTAAAATAATGTTTTCAGCTCAAGCATTTGTTGAACCCTGAATAAAAAAAACAAGAATAGGAAAGGAAGTGTGTATTTCTTCGAGTAAGTACAGTTATCAATCCAGTTTCTGAGTTAAAACTGTGCTGTATTAGCCAGTTTCTGAGTTAAAAACTATGATGTACCAGCCAATTTCTGAGGTTAAAACTGTGCTGTATTAGCCAGTTTCTGAGTTAAAAATGTGCTGTGTTAGCCAATTTCTGAGTTAAAAACTATGATGTACCAGCCAATTTCTGAGGTTAAAACTGTGCTGTATTAGCCAATTTCTGACATAAAAAATGTCCTGTACAAGACAGTTTCTGAGTTAAAAGCTATGATGTACCAGCCAATTTCTGAGGTTAAAACTGTGCTGTATTAGCCAGTTTCTAAGTTAAAAACTGTTCTGTACAAGCCAATTTCTAAGTTTAAAACCGTGCTGGATAAGCCAGTTTCTGAGTTTAAAACTGTGCTGTACAAGCCAATTTCTAAGTTTAAAACCGTGCTGGATAAGCCAGTTTCTGAGTTTAAAACTGTGCTGTACAAGCCAATTTCTAAGTTTAAAACCGTGCTGTATTAGCCAGTTTCTGAGTTAAAAGTTATGCTGTATTAGCCAGTTTCTGAGTTTAAAACTGTGCTGTATTAGCCAGTTTCTGAGTTAAAAACTGTGCTGTACAAGCCAATTTCTAAGTTTAAAACCGTGCTGGATTAGTCAGTTTCTGAGTTAAAAACTGTGCTGTACAAGCCAGTTTCTGAGTTAAAAATTGTGCTGTACAAGCCAATTTCTAAGTTTAAAACCGTGCTGGATTAGCCAGTTTCGGAGTTAAAAACTGTGCTGTACAAGCCAATTTCTAAGTTTAAAACCGTGCTGGATTAGCCAGTTTCTGAGTTAAAAACTGTGCTGTACAAGCCAATTTCTAAGTTTAAAACCGTGCTGGATAAGCCAGTTTCTGAGTTAAAAACTGTTCTGTACAAGCCAATTTCTAAGTTTAAAACCGTGCTGGATTAGCCAGTTTCTGAGTTAAAAACTGTTCTGTACAAGCCAATTTCTAAGTTTAAAACCGTGCTGGATAAGCCAGTTTCTGAGTTAAAAACTGTGCTGTACAAGCCAATTTCTAAGTTTAAAACCGTGCTGGATAAGCCAGTTTCTGAGTTAAAAGCTATGATGTACCAGCCAATTTCTAAGTTTAAAACCGTGCTGGATAAGCCAGTTTCTGAGTTAAAAACTGTGCTGTACAAGCCAATTTCTAAGTTTAAAACCGTGCTGGATAAGCCAGTTTCTGAGTTAAAAACTGTGCTGTACAAGCCAATTTCTAAGTTTAAAACCGTGCTGGATAAGCCAGTTTCTGAGTTAGAAATTGTGATGTATTAGCCAGTTTCTGGGTCAGAAATTGTGATGTATCAGCCAACTTCTGAGTTAAAAGTTATGCTGTATTAGCCAGTTTCGGAGTTTAAAACTGTGCTGTACAAGCCAGTTTCTAAAAGAAAAACGTTAAAATAAGTAAAATATAATACCTGTAAATGTATATTTTACAAACAAAAAATAATTATAAAAAAAGTTATTTTTGTTGTTATCTTAAGATGAACTTTTAACCGTCGTATTTGTATTTCTAATTGGTTAAACTGAATTTAAAATAGCTTTTCCGCACCATCCCACTTATATATTTAACATACTCTTCCTCTCTGTCAGCTGATTGGTTCTTCAGTAGGTGGTTCGACCAATGACTGAAGCATACCATGTTTTGAGGAGGGTGGAATACTTATAACATACTAATAATTGAATATAATTCTTTTATTTAATTTCAGAACTCCTATCTTAGTCATTTCACTTGTATAAGAAGAACTAACTTTAAAACAGTATGTTTATAAAATACATTATTTCGAGTTTCGTTGTGTGTTTCTGTGACATCACAGTTCTCTTAGCTTTAGCTTTCCCAGCGAATATACGTGAATGTAATTCATTTTTAATTGTATTACACAAATTCTGCTACTCTCTTATTTCTAAAATTATTGGTTAGGAGTATATTTCTGTGTTAAAACTAGATTATTTCGAATGAATTAACTTCCAAACTTAAGCTGTTCCTTGGATAGATGGTACAAGCACAGAGCAGTTGTTTTTATTACATTGCAAAATGACTTGGTTTGTTTGGTTTGGTTTGAATTTCGCGCAAAGCTACTCGAGGGCTATCTGCGCCAGTCGTCCTTAATTTAGCAGTGTAAAACGAGAGGGAAGGCAACTAGTCATCCCCACCCACCGCCAAGTCTTTTACCAACGAATAGTGGGATTGACCGTCACATTATAACGCACCCACGGCTGAAAGGGCGAGCATGTTTGTTGTAACGGGGATTCGAACCCGCGACCCTCACATTACGAGCCGAGTGTCTTAATCACCTGATCATGACGGGCCTCAAAATGACCTAATTTAAAATTTCATCACATATAAGTTTTATTTTCGATTTCATTCATTCAGTTGTTTAATTTGATGTTATTTGTTTTTCAGCTATGACGTCATTCATTGTCATTTTTCGTCAGTCTTTCTCGACAAAATTCGTTTGATATTATTTTTATTCGATATCATTTTGTTTCCAATTCAATTAAATCATAAGCGTTTTTTGCAATATGAAGTAAGAAAGTTACCAAAGGTGAAATCCATTTTTACAAAACAGTTGACGTTAACTTTTGTCAGTATGAAGTGTTATTGTGTTGATAAAATCAATACGTAACACAGGCGTTTTCAAACAATAAACAAATCAAAGGGAACGTAAAGTGACTGAACATTTCGATGTTAATTTATCTTCAATCATTAAAAGGAAAAACAATGCTAGTTGCGCATATTAAACATATGAAAACTGAGGGAAACCTATTTCAAAACATGGTTTCTACGATCTATCTTTTCAACCAGTCAATCAAACATTCTGTTGTTATGAATGATTTCAATCTATTAATAATTTAGACATACAAATAAACAAATATTCTCTTGTTAAAAATGGTTACAATCAATCTGTAATTTCGACATACAGATGAACAAACATTTTGTTGTTATAAATGGTTTCAATCAATCAGTAATTTAAACATACAAATAAACAAACATTCTGTTGTTATAAATGGTTTCAATGTATTAATAATTTAGACATACATAATCAAACATCCTGTTGTTATAAATGGTTTCAATGAATAATTTTTTTAGACATACAGATAAACAAATATTCTGTTCTTATAAATAGTTTCAATCAATCAATAATTTAGATATACGGATAAACACACATTCTGTTGTTATAACTGGTTTCAATCAATCAGTAATTTAGACACACGTATAAAGAAACATTCACTTGTTATAAATGGTTTCAATTAAAGAATAATATAGACATACATATAAACAAACATTCTGTTGTTATAAATGGTTTTAATCAATCAATACTTTATACATAATATAAACAAACATTCTCTTGTTGTAAATTGTTTCAATCAATCAATAATTTAGACATGCAAATAAACAATCATTCTGTTGTTATAACTGGTTTCAATCAATCAGTAATTTAAAAATACAGAGAAACATACATTCTTTTGTTATAAATGGCTTCAATCAATCAGTAATTTTGGACATGCAAATAAACAAACATTCTGTTGTTATAAATGGTTTCAATAAATCAGCAATTTAGACATACATAATCAAAAATAATGTTGTTATAAATGGTTTCAATCTATTAATAATAAAGACATACAGATGAACAAATATTATGTTGTTATAAATAGTTTCAATTAATCAATAATTTAGATACAGAGATAAATAAACATTCTGTTGTTATAACTGGTTTCAATCAATCTGTAAATTATACATATTCTTTTGTTATAAATGGTTTCAATCAATCTGTAAATTATACATACATAAAAAGAAATATTATTTTGTTATAAATGGTTTCAATCAATCAGTAATTTAGACATACATAATCAAACATTCTGTTGTTATAAATGGTTTCAATCAATCAATAATTTAGATATACAGATAAACAAACATTCTTTTGCTGTAACTGGTTTCAATCAATCAGTAATTTAGACATACAAATATACAAATATTCTGTAGTTATAAATGCTTTCAATCAATCATTAAGTTAGAGATACAGATAAACAAACATTTTTTTGTTAAAAATGGTTTCAATCAATCAGTAATTTATACATGCATATAAACAAATATTCTCTTGTTTTAAATGTTTTCAATCAGTCAATAATTTAAACATACAGATAAACAAATATTCTCTTGTTATAAATGGATTCAATCAATCAGTTATTTATACATTGATAGAAACAAAAATTATGTTGTTATAAATGGTTTCAATCAATCAGTAGTTTTGAAATACAGATGAAGAAACATTCTGTTGTTATAAATGGTTTCAATCAAACAGTAATTTAAATATACATTAAAATGAATATTATGTTGTTATAAAAGGTTTCAATAAATCAGTAATTTAGACATATATATAAACAAACATTCTGTTGTTATAAATGGTTTCAATCAATCACTAATTTAGAGATACATATAAACAAACATTCTCTTGTTCTAAATGGTTTCAATCAATCAGTGATTTAGACATACATAGTCAAACATCCTGTTGTTATAAATTGTTTCAATCTATTAATAATTTAGACATACATAATCAAACAGTTTTTGTTATAACTGGTTTCAATCGTTCAGTAATTTCGACTTATAGATAAACAAACATTCTGTTGTTACAACTAGTTTGAATCAATCAGTAAATTATACATACATATAAACAAATACTCTCTTGTTATAAATGGTTTCAATCAATCAGTAATTTAGACATACATAATCAAACATTGTGTTGTTATAAATGGTTAGTGTTATAAATGGTGTCAGTAACTTAGACACACGGATAAACAAACATTCTCTTGCTATAAATGGTTTCAATTAAACAGTAATATAGACATAGATATAAACAAACATGCTGTTGTTATAAATGGGTTCAATCAATTAATAAGTTAAACATACATATAATTAAACATTTTCTTGTTATAAATGGTTTCAATACGTAAATGATTTAGATATACAAATAAACAAACATTCTGTAGTTATAAATGCTTCTAATCAATCATTAAGTTAGAGATACAGACAAACAAACATTTTTGTTATAAATGGTTTCAATCAATCAGTTATTAATACATTGATATAAACAAAAATTATGTTGTTATAAATGGTTTCAATCAATCAGTAGTTTTGAAATACAGATTAACAAACATTCTTTTGTTATAAATGGTTTCAATGAATCAGTAATTTAAACATACATGTAATGAACATTCTGTTGTTATAAATGGTTTCAATGAATCAGTAATTTATACATACAGATAAAGAAACATTCTGTTGTTATAAGTGGTTTCAATCAATCAGTAACTTATACATACAGATAAAGAAACATTCTGTTGTTATAAATGGTTTCAATCAATCAGTAATTTATACATATAAGCAAATATTCTCTTGTTATAAATGGTTTTAATCAATTAGTGATTTATACATACAGATAAAGAAACATTCTGTTGTTATAAATGGTTCCAATCAATCAGTAATTTATACATATAAGCAAATATTCTCTTGTTATAAATGGTTTTAATCAATTAGTGATTTAAACATACATAATCAAACATTCTGTTGTTATAAATGGTTTCAATCAATAAATTATTTAATAAACTAATATCCTGTTGTTATAAATCGTTTCAACAATCAATAATTTAGACATACAGATGAACAAACATTCTGTTGTTATAAATCGTTTCAATCAATAAATAATTTAGAGATACAGATAAACTAATATTCTGTTGTTATAAATGGTTTCAATCAATCAATAATTTAGACATACATATAAACAAACATTCTCTTGTTATAAATGGTTTCAATCATTCAGTAATTTTGAAATATATATAAACAAACATTTTGTCGTTATAAATGGTTTCAATTAATCAATAATTTAGACATTCATGTAAACAAACATTCTGTTGTTATAAATGGTTTCAATCAATCCTTAATTTAGACATACAGATAAACAAACATTCTGTTGTTATAAATGGTTTCAATGAATCAATAATTTAGACATACAGATAAACAAACATTGTGTTGTTATAAATGGTTTCAATCAATTAATAATTTAGACATACCGATAAGTAAACATTCTTTTGTTATAAATGGTTTCAATCAAACAGTAATTTAGACATACATATAAACAAATATTTTGTTGTTATAAATGGTTTCAATCAATCAATAATTTAGATATACAGTTAAACAAAAATTCTGTTGTTATGAATGGTTTCAGGCAATCAGTAATTTAGACATACAAATAAACAAATATTTTGTTGTTATAAATCGTTTCAATCAATCTATAATTTTGACATTCAGATGAACAAACATTCTGTTGTTATAAATGGTTTCAATCAATCAGTAATTTAGACATACAAATAAACAAACATTCTGTTGTTATAAATGGTTTCAATCAATCAGAAATTTAGACATACATATAAACAAACATTCTGTTGTTATATATGGTTTCAATCAATCAATAATTTAGATATACAGATAAGCAAACATTCTGTTGTTATAACTGATTTCAATCAATCAGTAATTTAGACATACAAATAAATGAACATTCTGTTGTTATAATTCGTTTCAATCAATCAGTGATTTAGACATACATATAAACAAACATTGTGTTGTTATAAATGGTTTCAATCAATAATTTAGACACAGATATAAACAAACATTCTCTTGTTATAAATGTTTTCAATCAATCAATAATTTAGACATACAGATAAACAAGCATTCTGTTGTTATAAATGGTTTCAATCAATCAATAATTTAGACACACATATAAACAAACGTTTTCTTGTTATGAATGATGACAAGAATAACATGTGAGTGCCAACCTGACTGCAGAACATATGTTCGAACTTGATCAGTTTTGTTTCTGCAATATATAATGCAACTAGATTCATAAACAATACATAAATAATTTTGTTATACACCAAAAGCTATTGTTTTTATTTGGTATCAACATTTGTGGTCCATATTTACCTCAATCAGAGGTTAAACAAACGATATTTATATAAACAATATTTATATTATTTATAGTCCGTTTTACTATTTAACTAATTCATAACAAAGATGTGATTCTACAAGTGTTGTCTCCAAGATGTGAACGTGTAATATTGGATATTATTCCATTTCATTATTCCCAATTCACACTCGTACATATTGTTCTATTAAATAAATTCATTAACTAGTGAAAGTGTTTGTGTGTTTTCCTACTTGTATATTTGCTTCTTGTGGGCGAATACTATAGCATTGGTTCAAGTTGAGTTTGTTATCAACAGATATGTTTACTTACTCAGAACAAGTATCCAACAAGGAAAAAAAAAAAACATCGATAGCCCTGGAAAGGAAAAGATTTAAACTGGAGGTTAAAGTTATTGACGTTTAAGTTTCTTGGATTCGAATAAAAAATATATTTATATTTTTGCCTTATGGGTGGATATTCATGTCTTATCTTTAAGATCCTTCTCACATGGTAACGTTTACCACAAAGTTTCTGCACGCCAGTTCTACGACGTATTTAGAGGGCGTGGCATGATCGCGTATTCTTATCAGTATGGATATCCTAACCTAAATTGGTGGGGAAGTTTGGAAACTCTCTACCACTGAAAGCTCATACGGGGAACTAATAGCGACATCTGCCTCAAAGTTAGAATCAACGAGGCGAATTTATTTTTATTTTATACCGGGATCCAAGTGTGTTATCTAAAACACGAAAACGCTAGCATGGAAATTTATTATTCTGCTAACAGTAAAAACATAAACGTAACGCGAGCAAACATAGAAAAACGCACTTAGTGTATAATAAAAATACCATAAAAATTGTCTGAAAATATAGTTTTTTCAATGTTTTACTTATCCTATCATACAAACACATCAAATTATATGTTGATTTGATGTGGCAATTAGAACACATACACTATACGTTGGGTTTTAGCTCATATACTGAATCAGCTAGTAAACAGAGTTTTTTTATATAAAATGTATCAGATTCTGTTCCATGCTCAGTGCTTTTTCTACAATCAACCAGTTCAATAACAGACGTAAATAACCCAGTGGAGAGTCCAGAATAAAGAGCAAATATGAGAAGAATTTGGAAAACTTTATCATAATTTGCTTTCCATAACGATTCCCAGAACTTCTTTCCACTAAAATATCTGTATGAGTCACTTATATGAAAACATAAAAATTCAGAAAAATAAATTCCGACTTTAAACAGCTTTAAACATATGTAGGTCTATGATGGATAACATTCCTTGTAAATAAACTTAACAATAAAATACAATACTAAAAATATGAGTAATTGTTGTTGTTTTATTTTCATTTTTTCATTCAAGCCTTTTTAGCCTTTTGTTTAAAATTATTTGCTCCTTCAGTTCAGTGCCATTGCAATAAATAGTTTATTGACAAGTAAGGTAATTACTAGCCTTCATTTTAATGTAAATTTCATAGCAGCATGTTTTACCTATTAAGTGTCAGTGAGTTTAGAACAAACTAAACGATTGTTAGTTTTAATGTATACAATACAATGGGCCAGCTTTCGCTAGAAAAGTTGTATTTTCAAATAAGGAAAGCAAATATTACACAAATATATTTTTCTAATTTGATTGTTATGATCGGCAGTCTTGTAAGTTGCTGAAGTAATATTTTTCTAAAAGGGAAACTGTAAACAATATGTTATTTGACGCTAAGTAATCTTAGGTTAAAAGGAAAACTAAACAATAAGTTATAAGCTATTGAAGTAATGTCATAATAAAAAGGAAACTGTAAACAATGTGTTATAAGGTGCTAAGTAATTTTACGTTTAAAGGAAAACTAAACAATAAGTTATAAGCTATTGAAGTAATGTCATAATAAAAAGGAAACTCTAAACAATGTGTTATAAGGTGCTAAGTAATTTTATGTTAAAAGGAAAACTAAACAATAAGTTATAAGCTATTGAAGTAATCTTATATTAAAAAGGAAACTAAACAATATGTCATAAAATGTTTAAGTAATCTATATTAAAATTAAAAAATGTAAACAACATGTTACCTTTTTATTAAGCAGATTCAAACAAAGATAACATTCAAAACATTTTAGAAAGCCAAAACTGAATTTATATCGCACAAACATTTACCGTGAAATCTCTCGAACTTTAACTCCATAAAACAACACACACATTATATTTTAAAATTATAGAAAAATACGTGATGACAAGAAACCCACTTGAAGTAAAAACGTATCTAAATACGGTTGGTACGGATAATAAAACTTTTATAAAAATAAAGTAGAGAACAACGTTTCGACCTTGTAAGGTCATCTTCAGGTTAGCAATCTCTTTTTTTTTTTAACCTGAAGGTGACCTAAGAAGGTCAAAACGTTGTTCTCTACTTTATATTAATAACAGTTTTAATATCCATACCAGCAGTCTTGAGATACATTTTTATAGAAGCATACGAAGTATCACCGTTGTTAATAAGTATCCCTTACGTTTCTACTTTTTTCTCTCCTATTTTAACAAGTTAAAGAATATTTTTACGAGCTACAGTGACACTTCCCGACAAAACAAACGACTCTGTGTTGTGAATATAAATTCTAAGAATATACTCTGCTCACTTGTATTAGCAAATAAAGTAATTAACTTTCATTAAATTAACATCAAATTTGTGTTTAAAAATTAAATGTTGTAGTAATAATATTTATTGTTTTCGAGTGTATCACATTTCAAGACTGAGATAAAGACATCCTTTCTG
Source organism: Tachypleus tridentatus (assembly GCF_004210375.1). Taxonomy (NCBI): domain Eukaryota; kingdom Metazoa; phylum Arthropoda; class Merostomata; order Xiphosura; family Limulidae; genus Tachypleus; species Tachypleus tridentatus. The sequence continues at coordinate 27,243,832 of NC_134835.1, forward strand.
GTATATCCTTCGACTTGTAAACATTGTTACACTAATTATATCCTCCGACTTGCTCAGTAATATGTAAACATTGTTACAATAATTATATCCTCCGACTTGCTCAGTAATATGTAAACATTGTTACAATAATTGTATCCTCCGACTTGCTCAGTAATATGTAAACATTGTTACAATAATTATGTTTTTTGACTTGTAAACATTGTTACATTAATTATATCCTCCGACTTGCTCAGTAATATGTAAACATTGTTACAATAATTATGTTTTTTGACTTGTAAACATTGTTACATTAATTTTATCCTTCGATTTGTTCAGTAATATGTAAACGTTGTTACATTAATTATGTCTCTTGACTTATAAACATTGTGACGTTAATTTTATCCTTCGACTTGTTCAGTAATATGTAAATAGTGTGACATTAATTATGTCCTTCAACTTGTTCAATGTGTAAACATTGTTAGAGTAATTTTGTCGAAACGGTTTAGTAATTGAAGCAAATCGAACTTGCAATCACTGTTCAAGTCCCCTTTAGTTAATACGAGTATTGTGTATTCTCATTAATTATTAATAGGACAGAACTAACATACATTTAGGTTCCTTATACGTAGGAAATGTTCTGTCATTTTCAAAGAGTAAATTTGTTTACATGTAGCTAGTATTATTTATGGCGCAAATAAATCATGAAAGTTAAAAAATGGTTCTTTTATACTATTCTTTTAGTAAATGTTAGTTCTGTTTTCAAACAATGTGGGTCTCGAAACTTTGTTGCACTTTCCCAAGAGTGAGAAAATAAGTGTTGTTAGAATGCATTTGTTGGAGCGCCATCTGGAGGACCTTATGGGAAACTAATCAACATTATGTCGCGGGACGTTAGCATCAATCTTAAATTTGGAATAAAGTAAGTTGTTACATTCAGTACATGTATTTTATATAAATATAAGTATCAAATATACTGTATAATCATATTGTTACATATAATAAATTCAAAAGGTCAGACCCTGAAGTGGCAAGTATATAAAAGCAAGAACCGCTTCTAATGTGGAGAGGCCACGTGAGTTTTACAGTCCGTGTGGGGGAAACAAAAAACGGGCCTCCCAAGTCCTACAACTAACCAATCGGCTTCAACCTCTTATAAGAGGACTTCATAGGCGCCATTTTAAGAAACTTGCGTAACGGAAAGCTTACATTTCCGTTTAGTTTTAAGTAAAATAATACACATATACTGTCAATTTTAAAATTGTGATTTTAATAAGTTTCAGAAACAAATAGGCTAAAGGTAAAAATGTCGTATCCAGCACAGTAAATTCTGAAAAATTAATAAATCTGTATTCTAGTCGACTTTCAAATTAAGTAAACTATAGCAAGCTTTCCTTTCGCATATACTTCCTTTTAGTTTTATATCTGTACTGATAAAATAAACCTAAACATTATTTTTTATAAGTTTCAAACTACGATTTTAATAATTTTTTAGAAACCTGTAGGTTAAAGATGAACATTTTTTTTGCCTAAACACAGCAAGTTCTGAAAACTATAACAAACCCGTATTCTGCTCTATTTCCAAGTCAAGTGAGCTAGAGTGATTTATTTTTTTTTTGAATGGTTGTTTTGGTTTAATCCGCTAATGCATTGTCATGGTGACAAACAAAACTAAATTGAACAGGCGTTAAATCAGGCAGAATGTCACAGGTTTATGAATTTCAGATTTTCTAATACAGCATCTCAAACGTATAAGAGTAAGCTATTGAACCCTGAGACACACTGGTAAAATATAATGCTTAAATAACGCGACCCTCTTTGTATCATTCGTCTCGTTTTCTGTTATAAGCTCTCTATAAAAATGGTTTAAATAAGTATGAAATGGTTGATTTAAATGTAAATAATTTTGATTTAAGGTATTGTAAGAGGATATCTCATTATGGAAGGAAAGTAGAAAGAGATTTTGTTTTCTAAAAATGAAAGCAGACTTCAAAAATATGTTAGATAATTTGATTTCTTTTTGCTTTGGTTATATGTTACTGAATAGGCATGACAATCATCCATTATCCGCCACTGAACTTGTGTTTTGTTTTCATGACATTACATAAATAAGACTATTTAGTCAGAGATTTAGACCTTAAAACAGTTACAAGAAAGTGAAATGAGTGATATCAAAAAAGACCTTAAATAAAAGCAGTTATTTCTATTGTTTGACACTTAGAGCAAAGAAGCATTGAGCTTTGTGTCCATCAGAGGGAATTGAATCTCGGATTTTAGTGTTGTTAAACCATAAACTTTCCGCTGCCTCACCTGAGAACGAGAATTTCAACTAAGAAAGGTTAATAACAAAAACTAAATATTAAAAGTAACCACTTTAGTCTTGGATTTCATTCCTTCACACACAGTTTTTGAATTCGTGTCTTAATATAAGATATTTATATAAACTTACGTGCTTTCAAATGGGTCAGCTATAAGTATGAGGGTTTATAGCGCTAACACCAAGTTTCGATACCTGCAGTTGGATAGCCCACTGTATAATTCTGTTTTTTTTATAAGAAACAAATAAACAATGAAATAAGCTTATGCAAAACAGCGATTAATATTTTACGTTTATTTCCCAAAGTTCAGTGAGAATTAATGTTCGATTCATTCGAATTCAATAAACAAAAATTCAACCAACGACAACACACAAAGTGTGGTTCCAGTAGCCTGTAAGTGACCATATTGAAAACAAGAATTTCCTCAAGCAGTTTGAATGAGTTTTAAATATCCGGGACATGTTTATGTACTAGTTTTAATGTTAAAGAACTACTTTCCCATAACATGATGGGTTGAAAGATAACATTTTCCATCGTTCTCTGACGAATTAAATAATGTTTTTTTTATAAATACACAACTATTATTTCATCTACCCAAAACAAACAATCCAGTTAATATTATTAATACAAATTCAGATATATTATTCTATTAAACTATATATCACTTTCTAATATACGTTACTTTCCTTACTATGTAATTTTGTTACTTAATTTCTAAACGTATCAGCGTATTTCTACATAAAATAAATGGTGCTGCTCTGTCAATCTTCATACCGTACATACTCATGGAATAAAATGAAGTACAAAATGCGTTGTTATTGGTGATTCCTGGTTCTTGATACTTTTATAGTAATAGGAAAAGTCAATTCATTAACTGAATTTTGTGTTTCGAAAATGTTCAAAATTTGTCATTGATTAATCGTATGTAGTTTTTAATGGGATAATTTATGATTATTAGTATTGTTCTAGTTTTGATACTTAGTTATTTTGTTTCTAGGTAACAATGAACAATATACTGATTGAATACTGCGTTGGTGACAGTGTTGTCATTTATAAACATAATACGTTTAGATCTTTTCAAATTATTTACGTATTACGTTTATGACAGAATAAAACAAAGTTGTCCATTTTAGGTTTTAATATCGAAAACTTTGTCAATTTTTCTCTACTTTTGTTTATCTTAATGCTACTTATATTAGTCTGTGTAGTTTCACTTTGATAGATTCGTAGCTTTTAGTAATAAAACATCTTAATATTTTTAGACATCTGTATTGTAAAACCAATCAGTAATTTTCATGGATTTCATGAAGAACTACAAAAATTAAATTATTTTTATAATCTTTACTTATGAACAATGATATCACCAGTTGTTTAAACAGACTTTTCATATTTTCTAATGTATCTAAGATATAAGTGTATTTCACTTAGCTTTTTTAATGTGTTTCAAAGTTATATGTTTCACTGTTTGATGTATATACCTAAACTGCCATTGTATTTCACTTAGCCGTTTAAGGTGGTTCATAGCTCTTTGTGCCACTGTTTGATGTACATACCTAAACTATCAGTGTATTCCACTCAACTGTTTAGGGTGGTTCATAGCTATCTGTGCCACAGTTTGTTGTATATACCTAAACTATCAGTGTATTCCACTCAACTGTTTAGGGTGGTTTATAGCTCTTTGTGCCACAGTTTTTTGTATATACCTAAACTATCAGTGCATTCCACTCAACTGTTTAGGGTGGTTTATAGCTCTTTGTGCCACAGTTTGTTGTATATACCTAAACTATCAGTGTATTCCACTCAACTGTTTAAGGTGGTTCATAGCTATTTGTGCAACTGTTTGATGTACATACCTAAACTATCAGTGTATTCCACTCAACTGTTTAAGGTGGTTTGTTGCTGTTTAAGACGGTTTGTAGCACTCGATTAAAAACAACAACAAAAACACATGTAGGTCTGTATCATTTTTTTTCTTGAGTGTTATTCAAATTGAAAGTTATCATATAAACAGTTTTCACAGTAAGACCAAAAGAAAATTTAATTTTTCAACACGTATAAAAAAAAAAAAAACAAAACATAACAAAGTCAAATGCAGTGAAAATATATTAGTGCTAGAATTAAACAGGATGTAATATTGAATCTAATAGTTCTGCTTTAGATCACAGAACATTACTTATGAAAGAAAATCTTATTATACAATGTTTACAAACCCGTTGCAGAACATTATGTATTAATGAAGCACTGCTTATCCAATGCATGAAAGCTGCTGCAGAACATTCTGTATTTATGAAACACTGCTGATTCAATGTATGAAACCTCTTGCAGAACATTGTGTATTAATGAAACACTGCTTATTCAATGTATGAAACTTGTTGCAGAACATTGTGTATTAATGAAACACTGCTTATTTAATGTATGAAACATGTTGCAGAACATTGTGTATTAATGAAACACTGCTGATTCAATGTATGAAACATGTTGCAGAACATTGTGTATTAATGAAACACTGCTTATCCAATGTATGAAACTTGTTGCATAACATTGTGTATTAATGAAACACTGCTTATTCAATGTATGAAACATGTTGCAGAACATTGTGTATTAATGAAACACTGCTGATTCAATGTATGAAACCTCTTGCAGAACATTGTGTATTAATGAAACACTGCTTATTCAATGTATGAAACTTGTTGCAGAACATTGTGTATTAATGAAACACTGCTTATTCAATGTATGAAACTTGTTGCAGAACATTGTGTATGAATGAAACACTGCTTATTCAATGTATGAAACATGTTGCAGAACATTGTGTATTAATGAAACACTGCTTATACAATGTATGAAACATCTTGCAGAACATTGTGTATTAATGAAACACTGCTTATCCAATGTATGAAACTTGTTGCAGAACATTGTGTATTAATGAAACACTGCTTATCTAATGTACGAAACCTCTTGCAGAACATTGTGTATTAATGAAACACTGCTTATCCAATGTATGAAACCTCTTGCAGAACATTGTGTATTAATGAAACACTGCTGATTCAATGTATGAAACCTCTTGCAGAACATTGTGTATTAATGAAACACTGCTTATCCAATGTATGAAATCTCTTGCAGAACATTGTGTATTAATGAAACACTGCTTATACAATGTATGAAACCTGTTGCAGAACATTGTGTATTAATGAAACACTGCTTATACAATGTATGAAACTTGTTGCAGAACATTGTGTATTAATGAAACACTGCTTATACAATGTATGAAACATCTTGCAGAACATTGTGTATTAATAAAACACTGCTTATCCAATGTATGAAACATCTTGCAGAACATTGTGTATTAACGAAGCACTGCTTATCCAATGTATGAAACCTCTTGCAGAACATTGTGTATTAATGAAACACTGCTTATCCAATGTATGAAACCTCTTGCAGAACATTGTGTATTAATAAAACACTGCTTATACAATGTATGAAACATCTTGCAGAACATTGTGTATTAATAAAACACTGCTTATCCAATGTATGAAACATCTTGCAGAACATTGTGTATTAATGAAACACTGCTTATACAATGTATGAAACATCTTGCAGAACATTGTGTATTAATAAAACACTGCTTATCCAATGTATGAAACATCTTGCAGAACATTGTGTATTAATGAAGCACTGCTTATACAATGTATGAAACTTGTTGCAGAACATTGTGTATTAATGAAACACTGCTTATCCAATGTATGAAACATCTTGCAGAACATTGTGTATTAATGAAACACTGCTTATACAATGTATGAAACCTTTGCAGAACATTGTGTATTAACGAAGCACTGCTTATACAATGTATGAAACTTGTTGCAGAACATTGTGTATTAATGAAACACTGCTTATACAATGTATGAAACTTGTTGCAGAACATTGTATTAATGAAGCACTGCTTATCCAATGTATGAAACATCTTGCAGAACATTGTGTATTAGTGAAACACTGCTTATCCAATGTATGAAACATCTTGCAGAACATTGTGTATTAATGAAACACTGCTTATCCAATGTATGAACCATCTTGCAGAACATTGTGTATTAATGAAGCACTGCTTATATAATGTATGAAACTTGTTGCAGAACATTGTGTATTAATGAAACACTGCTTATACAATGTATGAAACCTTTTGCAGAACATTGTGTATTAACGAAGCACTGCTTATACAATGTATGAAACTTGTTGCAGAACATTGTGTATTAATGAAACACTGCTTATACAATGTATGAAACTTGTTGCAGAACATTGTATTAATGAAGCACTGCTTATCCAATGTATGAAACATCTTGCAGAACATTGTGTATTAGTGAAACACTGCTTATCCAATGTATGAAACATCTTGCAGAACATTGTGTATTAATGAAACACTGCTTATCCAATGTATGAAACATGTTGCAGAACATTGTGTATTAATGAAGCACTACTTATACAATGTATGAAACTTGGTGCAGAACATTGTGTATTAATGAAGCACTGCTTATCCAATGTATGAAACATCTTGCAGAACATTGTGTATTAATGAAACACTGCTTGTTCAATGTATGAAACATGTTGCAGAACATTGTGTATTAATGAAGCACTACTTATACAATGTATGAAACTTGGTGCAGAACATTGTGTATTAATGAAGCACTGCTTATCCAATGTATGAAACATCTTGCAGAACATTGTGTATTAATGAAGCTGTGATTATCCAATGTATGAAACATCTTGCAGAACATTGTGTATTAATGAAGCACTGCTTATCCAATGTATGAAACATCTTGCATAACATTGTGTATTAATGAAACACTGCTTATTCAATGTATGAAACATGTTGCAGAACATTGTGTATTAATGAAATACTGCTTATACAATGTATGAAACATCTAGCAGAACATTGTGTATTAATGAAACACTGCTTATCCAATGTATGAAACCTCTTGCAGAACATTGTGTATTAATGAAGCTGTGATTATCCAATGTATGAAACATCTTGCAGAACATTGTGTATTAATGAAGCACTGCTTATCCAATGTATGAAACATCTTGCATAACATTGTGTATTAATGAAACACTGCTTATTCAATGTATGAAACATGTTGCAGAACATTGTGTATTAATGAAACACTGCTGATTCAATGTATGAAACCTCTTGCAGAACATTGTGTATTAATGAAACACTGCTTATTCAATGTATGAAACTTGTTGCAGAACATTGTGTATTAATGAAACACTGCTTATTCAATGTATGAAACTTGTTGCAGAACATTGTGTATGAATGAAACACTGCTTATTCAATGTATGAAACATGTTGCAGAACATTGTGTATTAATGAAACACTGCTTATACAATGTATGAAACATCTTGCAGAACATTGTGTATTAATGAAACACTGCTTATCCAATGTATGAAACTTGTTGCAGAACATTGTGTATTAATGAAACACTGCTTATCTAATGTATGAAACCTCTTGCAGATCATTGTGTATTAATGAAACACTGCTTATCCAATGTATGAAACCTCTTGCAGAACATTGTGTATTAATGAAACACTGCTGATTCAATGTATGAAACCTCTTGCAGAACATTGTGTATTAATGAAACACTGCTTATCCAATGTATGAAATCTCTTGCAGAACATTGTGTATTAATGAAACACTGCTTATACAATGTATGAAACCTGTTGCAGAACATTGTGTATTAATGAAACACTGCTTATACAATGTATGAAACTTGTTGCAGAACATTGTGTATTAATGAAACACTGCTTATACAATGTATGAAACATCTTGCAGAACATTGTGTATTAATAAAACACTGCTTATCCAATGTATGAAACATCTTGCAGAACATTGTGTATTAACGAAGCACTGCTTATCCAATGTATGAAACCTCTTGCAGAACATTGTGTATTAATGAAACACTGCTTATCCAATGTATGAAACCTCTTGCAGAACATTGTGTATTAATAAAACACTGCTTATACAATGTATGAAACATCTTGCAGAACATTGTGTATTAATAAAACACTGCTTATCCAATGTATGAAACATCTTGCAGAACATTGTGTATTAATGAAACACTGCTTATACAATGTATGAAACATCTTGCAGAACATTGTGTATTAATAAAACACTGCTTATCCAATGTATGAAACATCTTGCAGAACATTGTGTATTAATGAAGCACTGCTTATACAATGTATGAAACTTGTTGCAGAACATTGTGTATTAATGAAACACTGCTTATCCAATGTATGAAACATCTTGCAGAACATTGTGTATTAATGAAACACTGCTTATACAATGTATGAAACCTTTTGCAGAACATTGTGTATTAACGAAGCACTGCTTATACAATGTATGAAACTTGTTGCAGAACATTGTGTATTAATGAAACACTGCTTATACAATGTATGAAACTTGTTGCAGAACATTGTATTAATGAAGCACTGCTTATCCAATGTATGAAACATCTTGCAGAACATTGTGTATTAGTGAAACACTGCTTATCCAATGTATGAAACATCTTGCAGAACATTGTGTATTAATGAAACACTGCTTATCCAATGTATGAACCATCTTGCAGAACATTGTGTATTAATGAAGCACTGCTTATATAATGTATGAAACTTGTTGCAGAACATTGTGTATTAATGAAACACTGCTTATACAATGTATGAAACCTTTTGCAGAACATTGTGTATTAACGAAGCACTGCTTATACAATGTATGAAACTTGTTGCAGAACATTGTGTATTAATGAAACACTGCTTATACAATGTATGAAACTTGTTGCAGAACATTGTATTAATGAAGCACTGCTTATCCAATGTATGAAACATCTTGCAGAACATTGTGTATTAGTGAAACACTGCTTATCCAATGTATGAAACATCTTGCAGAACATTGTGTATTAATGAAACACTGCTTGTTCAATGTATGAAACATGTTGCAGAACATTGTGTATTAATGAAGCACTACTTATACAATGTATGAAACTTGGTGCAGAACATTGTGTATTAATGAAGCACTGCTTATCCAATGTATGAAACATCTTGCAGAACATTGTGTATTAATGAAACACTGCTTGTTCAATGTATGAAACATGTTGCAGAACATTGTGTATTAATGAAGCACTACTTATACAATGTATGAAACTTGGTGCAGAACATTGTGTATTAATGAAGCACTGCTTATCCAATGTATGAAACATCTTGCAGAACATTGTGTATTAATGAAATACTGCTTATACAATGTATGAAACATCTAGCAGAACATTGTGTATTAATGAAACACTGCTTATCCAATGTATGAAACCTCTTGCAGAACATTGTGTATTAATGAAGCTGTGATTATCCAATGTATGAAACATCTTGCAGAACATTGTGTATTAATGAAGCACTGCTTATCCAATGTATGAAACATCTTGCAGAACATTGTGTATTAGTGAAACACTGCTTATCGAATGTATGAAACATCTTGCAGAACATTGTGTATTAATGAAACACTGCTTGTTCAATGTATGAAACATGTTGCAGAACATTGTGTATTAATGAAGCACTACTTATACAATGTATGAAACTTGGTGCAGAACATTGTGTATTAATGAAGCACTGCTTATCCAATGTATGAAACATCTTGCAGAACATTGTGTATTAATGAAACACTGCTTATCCAATGTATGAAATCTCTTGCAGAACATTGTGTATTAATGAAGCTGTGATTATCCAATGTATGAAACATCTTGCAGAACATTGTGTATTAATGAAGCTGTGATTATCCAATGTATGAAACCTCTTGCAGAACATTGTGTATTAATGAAGCTGTGATTATCCAATGTATGAAACCTCTTGCAGAACATTGTGTATTAATGAAGCTGTGATTATCCAATGTATGAAACCTCTTGCAGAACATTGTGTATTAATGAAGCTGTGATTATCCAATGTATGAAACCTCTTGCAGAACATTGTGTATTAATGAAGCTGTGATTATCCAATGTATGAAACCTCTTGCAGAACACTGTGTATTAATGAAGCTGTGATTATCCAATGTATGAAACCTCTTGCAGAACATTGTGTATTAATGAAGCTGTGATTATCCAATGTATGAAACCTCTTGCAGAACATTGTGTATTAATGAAGCTGTGATTATCGAATGTATGAAACCTCTTGCAGAACATTGTGTATTAATGAAGCTGTGATTATCGAATGTATGAAACCTCTTGCAGAACATTGTGTATTAATGAAGCTGTGATTATCCAATGTATGAAACCTCTTGCAGAACATTGTGTATTAATGAAGCTGTGATTATCCAATGTATGAAACCTCTTGCAGAACATTGTGTATTAATGAAGCTGTGATTATCGAATGTATGAAACCTCTTGCAGAACATTGTGTATTAATGAAACACTGCTGATTCAATGTATGAAACCTCTTGCAGAACATTGTGTATTAATGAAACACTGCTTATCCAATGTATGAAATCTCTTGCAGAACATTGTGTATTAATGAAACACTGCTTATACAATGTATGAAACCTGTTGCAGAACATTGTGTATTAATGAAACACTGCTTATACAATGTATGAAACTTGTTGCAGAACATTGTGTATTAATGAAACACTGCTTATACAATGTATGAAACATCTTGCAGAACATTGTGTATTAATAAAACACTGCTTATCCAATGTATGAAACATCTTGCAGAACATTGTGTATTAACGAAGCACTGCTTATCCAGTGTATGAAACCTCTTGCAGAACATTGTGTATTAATGAAACACTGCTTATCCAATGTATGAAACCTCTTGCAGAACATTGTGTATTAATAAAACACTGCTTATACAATGTATGAAACATCTTGCAGAACATTGTGTATTAATAAAACACTGCTTATCCAATGTATGAAACATCTTGCAGAACATTGTGTATTAATGAAACACTGCTTATACAATGTATGAAACATCTTGCAGAACATTGTGTATTAATAAAACACTGCTTATCCAATGTATGAAACATCTTGCAGAACATTGTGTATTAATGAAGCACTGCTTATACAATGTATGAAACTTGTTGCAGAACATTGTGTATTAATGAAACACTGCTTATCCAATGTATGAAACATCTTGCAGAACATTGTGTATTAATGAAACACTGCTTATACAATGTATGAAACCTTTGCAGAACATTGTGTATTAACGAAGCACTGCTTATACAATGTATGAAACTTGTTGCAGAACATTGTGTATTAATGAAACACTGCTTATACAATGTATGAAACTTGTTGCAGAACATTGTATTAATGAAGCACTGCTTATCCAATGTATGAAACATCTTGCAGAACATTGTGTATTAGTGAAACACTGCTTATCCAATGTATGAAACATCTTGCAGAACATTGTGTATTAATGAAACACTGCTTATCCAATGTATGAACCATCTTGCAGAACATTGTGTATTAATGAAGCACTGCTTATATAATGTATGAAACTTGTTGCAGAACATTGTGTATTAATGAAACACTGCTTATACAATGTATGAAACCTTTTGCAGAACATTGTGTATTAACGAAGCACTGCTTATACAATGTATGAAACTTGTTGCAGAACATTGTGTATTAACGAAGCACTGCTTATACAATGTATGAAACCTTTTGCAGAACATTGTGTATTAACGAAGCACTGCTTATACAATGTATGAAACTTGTTGCAGAACATTGTGTATTAATGAAACACTGCTTATACAATGTATGAAACTTGTTGCAGAACATTGTGTATTAACGAAGCACTGCTTATACAATGTATGAAACCTTTTGCAGAACATTGTGTATTAACGAAGCACTGCTTATACAATGTATGAAACCTTTTGCAGAACATTGTGTATTAACGAAGCACTGCTTATACAATGTATGAAACCTTTTGCAGAACATTGTGTATTAATGAAACACTGCTTATACAATGTATGAAACTTGTTGCAGAACATTGTGTATTAATGAAATACTGCTTATTCAATGTATGAAACATCTTGCAGAACATTGTGTATTAGTGAAACACTGCTTATCCAATGTATGAAACATCTTGCAGAACATTGTGTATTAATGAAACACTGCTTGTTCAATGTATGAAACATGTTGCAGAACATTGTGTATTAATGAAGCACTACTTATACAATGTATGAAACTTGGTGCAGAACATTGTGTATTAATGAAGCACTGCTTATCCAATGTATGAAACATCTTGCAGAACATTGTGTATTAATGAAATACTGCTTATACAATGTATGAAACATCTAGCAGAACATTGTGTATTAATGAAACACTGCTTATCCAATGTATGAAACCTCTTGCAGAACATTGTGTATTAATGAAGCTGTGATTATCCAATGTATGAAACATCTTGCAGAACATTGTGTATTAATGAAGCACTGCTTATCCAATGTATGAAACATCTTGCAGAACATTGTGTATTAGTGAAACACTGCTTATCGAATGTATGAAACATCTTGCAGAACATTGTGTATTAATGAAACACTGCTTGTTCAATGTATGAAACATGTTGCAGAACATTGTGTATTAATGAAGCACTACTTATACAATGTATGAAACTTGTTGCAGAACATTGTGTATTAATGAAGCACTGCTTATCCAATGTATGAAACATCTTGCAGAACATTGTGTATTAATGAAACACTGCTTATCCAATGTATGAAATCTCTTGCAGAACATTGTGTATTAATGAAGCTGTGATTATCCAATGTATGAAACATCTTGCAGAACATTGTGTATTAATGAAGCTGTGATTATCCAATGTATGAAACCTCTTGCAGAACATTGTGTATTAATGAAGCTGTGATTATCCAATGTATGAAACCTCTTGCAGAACATTGTGTATTAATGAAGCTGTGATTATCGAATGTATGAAACCTCTTGCAGAACATTGTGTATTAATGAAGCTGTGATTATCCAATGTATGAAACCTCTTGCAGAACACTGTGTATTAATGAAGCTGTGATTATCCAATGTATGAAACCTCTTGCAGAACATTGTGTATTAATGAAGCTGTGATTATCCAATGTATGAAACCTCTTGCAGAACATTGTGTATTAATGAAGCTGTGATTATCGAATGTATGAAACCTCTTGCAGAACATTGTGTATTAATGAATCTGTGATTATCCAATGTATGAAACCTCTTGCAGAACATTGTGTATTAATGAAGCTGTGATTATCCAATGTATGAAACCTCTTGCAGAACATTGTGTATTAATGAAGCTGTGATTATCCAATGTATGAAACCTCTTGCAGAACATTGTGTATTAATGAAGCTGTGATTATCGAATGTATGAAACCTCTTGCAGAACATTGTGTATTAATGAAGCTGTGATTATCCAATGTATAAAACCTCTTGCAGAACATTGTGTATTAATGAAGCTGTGATTATCCAATGTATGATGTATGTGTTATGTCACACGTCAAATTATGTTTCTAAAGTGACCACTGACCATTTTACAGTTAAACTTAAGTGTATAGATTTGTTCATGATCAACAAATAATCTTATATTTAAATTTGTTCATGGTCAATAATTAAACTTAAGTGTATCAGTTTGTTAATTCTCAACAAATAACCTATGTTTCAATTTGTTCCTGGTCAACAATTAAACTTAAGTGTATCAATTTGTAATTCATCAACAATTAAATTTAAGTGTATCAGTTCGTTCATGGTCAAGAAATAACATATGTGTCAATTTGTTCATGTTCAACAATTAAACTTAAGTGTATCTGTTTGTTATTCATCAACAATTAAACATAAGTGAATCAGTTTGTTCATCGTCAACAAATAACATATGTGTCAATTTGTTCATGTGCAACAATTAAACTTAAGTGTATCAGTTTGTTCATGGTCAACAAATAACATATGTGTCAATTTGTTCATGCTCAACAATTAAACTTAAGCGTATCAGTTTGTTCATGGTAAATAATTAAACTTAAGTGTATCAGTTTATTCATGGTCAAGAAATAACTTAATGTGTGTCAGCTTGAGCTGATAAAGAATCGTATTCAGCTGAATATAATTGTAGTGAACACATTAATCAGATATAATTATGGTTATTATTTTTTCTCTACATTTAGACGAAGGAAAACGCCTAAAATATTGTCAGTGAAAAGCGTGAACTTTAGCATTCACATAATATATCTAATTAATTGAGAAGTATTAGAAATGCATCAAAACACTTACCTACAGAACAAACTTCACTATCTTCGTCAAGTTTTCCTCTTTATTTTTACCTGTAAGAGATTAATGAACCATAAATAATTAAAAATGTAATTATTGAGACAAATATTTGATCTTCCAAATTATGCTTGGTGGCATCTACTAATTAATTAATCATCGTTTACGTACATTGTTTTCCAGAATAACAATTAATTATTATGATTGGGAACATGTTACCTTTTTACCAAAACTGACAAAACACTAAGTTACTTGCGTTTGTTCACTCCTACCATTCAATACTTGTATTCCATTGTTTTACATTTACAAGTAAGAAGAATAACAAGCATGTTACGTTGTTCCTTATTACAGTTCTAAGGTTGCTAAACGCAAGTGAACGTAAAGGTTATATTATTTGGTTTATAATACACGAATATGATATAATATAGGATACTTAAGCTTTAAGAGAATTTTGTATTTGAAGTCGTTAATACTGGTGATGTTTTACACACGCATGCGCGTGTGTGTTATTCGAAACATGATAAAAGGAAATATTATATGCAATTTTTTTTAATTTATCACAGAAGCTGGGAGTTCGACAGACCTCGTGACAGAAGATTACAGAGGTTGTGGTTAATGCCCAGCCTGCATCGCTTTAATAGGTCTTACTGTACAGGAAAAAATGCCTATTTGTTGGACCGTGCTTACGAAGCTGTGGACAAACAGCCCTGACAGTTAGGTTTCTTCTTTTCAAGTTTCATAATTTATAAATCTCCGTAATAAGCACCTCGTGACGTTCGATTCGTTTCCATAGCAACTGGTGTTATTTTTATGAAAAAAAAAAAACGTATAAGAATTTTGTGATGTTATTGATTGTTCCAGAACCCTGAATAGTAGAACAGATTGTATATATTTTGATCGAGTAATCTCTGTAGGACCATAATAATAAAATGTTGACCCTTAATTTACTATTTAAGTATTTTGTAACAAATAGAGAGTAATGAAACTTAATATAATGGACGGCAACTGCCAGTTGTGGAGACACAAGTGTGGAGGACGACGTTTTGAAAGTCTTCCGCCTTTTATCGTCTTCTACACTTGTGTCTCCACAACAGGCAGTTGCCGTCCATTCTAATAAAGTTTCACCATGAATACTCTGCCTAAACAATCTATCAAAGAATAGAGAGTAATATTTTAACAGTTTGTTAATTTCTATAGATTATTAAATATCAGTAACATTTGTTGCATTTATTTAATTAGCAGCACGTACATAAATTCTGTGATAAACAAATGAATGTCTTTAACATAAATAGTATAACTGTTGCGTAGAGTTTCTATAAATATATAAGTGCCTTTATCATACACAATATAATTGTTGCATACACTTTCAATAAACAAATGGATATCTTTATCATAAATAATATAACTGTTGCGTAGAGTTTCTATAAATATATGTGCTTTTATCATAAATAATATAACTGTTGCATGCAGTTTCTATGATCACATAAAAGTCACTATTGTAGATAATATAATTGTTGCGTAAAGTTTCTACAAATATATGTGCTTTTATCATAAATAATATAACTGTTGCATGAAGTTTCTATGATCACATAAAAGTCACTATTGTAGATAATATAATTGTTGCGTAAAGTTTCTACAAATATATGTGCTTTTATCATAAATAATATAACTGTTGCATGCAGTTTCTATGATCACATAAAAGTCACTATTGTAGATAATATAATTGTTGCGTAAAGTTTCTACAAATATATGTGCTTTTATCATAAATAATATAACTGTTGCATGCAGTTTCTATGATCACATAAAAGTCACTATTGTAGATAATATAATTGTTGCGTGTAGTTTGTATAAAAATATACACGCTATGAATTCTGTAAAGTCTTATGGTTAGTTAATCCAAACTGATTCGTCAGTCATAATAAGACTTCTTTTCTAATACATATTATTTAAACACTCTGCAACTTTGTTTTGCAATGTTTGTTTAGCTTTAAATTATAAGAATAACACTCTACACGTATTTAAATACTGATTGAGTTAAAAACAGTAAGTTGTGTTCTATGATACATATAAACCGTCTCCTAGAACAAAGTGACTACTTTTCCAAGTATTATCAGAGAGATTTAGACCAGCACGTCTAAGGTGAACTTAGTGTTTTTGGAAGTGTTTTCGTTAGCTTATGAAGTCATGAAAATATTGTATTTTACCGCATGACCATACAATTCAAAGCAACGAAAAACACTGAATATTACCGCATGTCTACGTAATACAACTTGTCCTAAATAAATAATGAATTTTACTGCATAAGTACTTAAAACAAGGTAATGAAAACAGAATATCTTATTGCATGACTATTTAATTTAAGTAACAAAATTAGTGGAGTTTGACGCATGTCTACTCAGTTGAAAGTAATGAAAACAGTGGATCATACCGCATAACTATCTAATTCAGATTTGCATGTACCAGGACAGGTGAGAATTGAAGCAAAATACGTTACAATATTTTGTTGGTTGAAATGAACCAATCTCACGCGACGTTAGACACAACCAGTTCAGTACGTTTCTGAAACGCTCCTAAGTATACTAAAACAACGAATGTATGAGCCAAATATTCAAACAGGTTACACAAGGTTTAGCTTTATAAGCCTTATCTCTGAGCCACTAAAGGGGAAAGGGGTCACAGTTTTTAAATTTAATCACGTAGTTTGTTAGAAGCGTGTCTTAAGTAGCATTTTATACCAGATCTGTTTATATGACTTTTAAATCACACAATTTAGATTTGATTCATGTACATTTTTATTAAGGAAATTAGCTGTTACGTTTTAAAGAATTCAAACCATTTGTGTTATTGTTCGATATTAATATTACATTAATTAAAAGCCACTCTCTAAACCCTAGTCTCCGTCTACAAATAGCATGAGGTATGAGAAATGTTGTATTATAACAGCAGTTAGCAGGAAGGCTATTAGGTTTTGCCGCCAACATACCCTAAGTCTTTCAAAAATAGAACAACGATGCACATCACCTGGTAACATCACACGTGGTCTAGACAGAATCTGTTTCCTGTTCACAGCAGCGTTCTTTAAATGCTTCGTAGAACAAAGCTACATTGTTATAATAGGCGTATTTTTTATGTTCAAAACAAAGCTACATTATTATAACAGACATACTTTTTATGTTCAAAACAAAGTTACATTGTTATAACAGACATACTTTTTATGTTAAAAACAAAGCTACATTGTTATAACGGACATATTTTTATGTTCAAAACAAAGCTACATTGTTATAACAGACATACTTTTTATGTTCAAAACAAAGTTACATTATTATAACAGACATACTTTTTATGTTCAAAACAAAGTTACATTGTTATAACAGACATACTTTTTATGTTCAAAACAAAGCTACATTATTATAACAGACATACTTTTTATGTTCAAAACAAAGCTACATTGTTATAAGAGTTATTTAGTTTAATGTTCAAAACAAAGCTACATTGTTATAACAGACATACTTTTTATGTTAAAAACAAAGCTACATTGTTATAACGGACATATTTTTTATGTTCAAAACAAAGCTACATTGTTATAACAGACATACTTGTTATGTTCAAAACAAAGCTACATTATTATAACAGACATACTTTTTATGTTCAAAACAAAGTTACATTGTTATAACAGACATACTTGTTATGTTCAAAACAAAGCTACATTATTATAACAGACATACTTTTTATGTTCAAAACAAAGTTACATTGTTATAACAGACATACTTGTTATGTTCAAAACAAATCTACATTGTTGTGACAGACATACTTGTTATGTTCAAAACAAAGTTACATTGTTGTAACAGACATACTTTTTATGTTCAAAACAAAGCTACATTGTTATAACAGACATACTTTTTATGTTCAAAACAAAGCTACATTATTATAACAGACATACTTTTTATGTTCAAAACAAAGTTACATTGTTATAACAGACATACTTTTTATGTTCAAAACAAAGTTACATTGTTATAACAGACATACTTGTTATGTTCAAAACAAAGTTACATTGTTATAACAGACATACTTGTTATGTTCAAAACAAATCTACATTGTTGTAACAGACATACTTGTTATGTTCAAAACAAAGCTACATTGTTATAACAGACATACTTGTTATGTTCAAAACAAAGTTACATTATTATAACAGACATACTTTTTATGTTCAAAACAAATCTACATTGTTATAACAGACATACTTGTTATGTTCAAAACAAAGCTACATTATTATAACAGACATACTTTTTATGTTCAAAACAAAGTTACATTGTTATAACAGACATACTTTTTATGTTCAAAACAAAGTTACATTGTTATAACAGACATACTTTTTATGTTCAAAACAAAGTTACATTGTTATAACAGACAAACTTTCCATGTTAAAAACAAAGCTACTTCGTAACAACAGGCGTACTTTTCATGTTCACTGACAGAATAGTGTTGTAGTTTATATATATGTATGTTTAAAACATTGTCCGTCGTAAATTGTTAATTTACATGGGTACTATCATTAATAGTCGAAAACGAAATGGTAAAAAATGGTTACTTTATATTTTAAACTTTCACTGATTTACATTTTGGCTAGTCTTGAAGAGTAAATCATTAATAAAGTATTAGTTAAAAAAATTACAAGGCCCACATGTGAACAGTCTAACCAGCAAGTCTATAGGCTATTAAAGCTAAAAATCAGGTTTTGATGCTCGTGGTGGACAGACGACAGATAGTTCATTGAGTGAATTTGTGGTTTAAAATGTAGTTTATTTCTTCCACTGCTTTATCTTCAGTTTATCTGTGTAGGGAGATTGTTGCCGTAGTGACAAAAAACAATAAAAAACAAGTGTTTTATCAACCAGCGATATTACTTCGTATTATTATAAAGACGAGTTTATCTGAATCTTATAAAAGTCTATAGAGATCTAAGAAAGCCCTAACTAAAACGTTACGTCTGCTGGACACAAAATCATCCAACTCAGAGATATACGATGTTTACTGGAATCTGTTATCCAGTTTTGTTGTTGTTTTTTGTCCAACTCTGGTTCTCTCCCTGCGGTTTAACTGCCGATTCCTTTGGTAATACGTGATTGGTCTGCGTCTCTTTGGAAGTGCTATCACGTTTCCGCACGTGGTAAAAATAACCCACCAATGACATAATCAAAGGCAGTGCCCCCTGGTGTAAGAGGAGCAAACTTTTTTTCGTTTATTATTTTGACAGTACGTTCTGGTGTGATTTAGTGTACATGAATATGTCAGTTATACAACCGTCGCTAAGTTTCAATTGATAATTTATTTAATATAATAAAAATGTTTTTTAATTCTAACTTCATTCACCTATTTGTATATATTTCTCAATAGGGTCAAAGGTAAAACGACTGTCGTTCAAACACATCTCACCTGGTGTTTAAATATATGAATAACTGTAAAAACAATAGGACTAAAGTGAAACAATAATTATATAGATATATAGATATATATACGTATGTACTGGTTATACCAACAATAACGAAACAATATGAAAATCGTTAAGATTTCTAACTTTACATATCCGTATATGTTAGTTACTTTTAAAGATAAGAATAAAGTTATATTTTTATATCTTCATATATCTGCATATATAAATATACATATATATGAACAATAAATTGAACTGGAAGATGGGTATTATGAATAAATGACTGAGATTTCATAACCGTATAAACCGTATATACGTATGTTAATATAGATTCGTGTTTATATAGTTCACTCATTCGTTTATCATTGTTTCTAAGAAAATTAAACATTGAAAGGGATAAACTGATGCACATTTATAAAACAATACAACGTTTTGGTTAGTTTACGGATGACACCACGGTCAATTGGATGAAACGCTGTCCAAAGTTTCGTCTTGTTTTCTGTTTAACAATACTTACATGGTAAATATCCCATTGTTTAACAATATTCACATGGTAAACATTCCATTGTTTAACAATATTTACATGGTAAACAGTCCGTTGTTCAATAAAATTTTATGGTTTATCAGGCGAGAGGCTCAGTTTTCTTTTTTTATGTTAATTGTGTTAGCTCATCATACCATGGTAAACAAACGAAACGTTATGTTTTTATGTTAACTGTCTCAGCTCATTTCACCACGATAAACGAACGAAACGTTGTGTTTTTTGTTAACTGTTTCTAAGATTTTTATATATAAGATTAAATTAAATTAAATATAAGATTATATTTATATAATATACTATTATATAAATAATAATGTTTCAGCTCATTACACCACGATAAACGAACGAAACGTTGTGTTTTTTGTTAACTGTCTCAGCTCATTACACCACGATAAACGAACGAAACGTTTTATTTTTTGTTAACTGTTTCAGCTCATTACACCACGATAAACGAACGAAACGTTGTGTTTTTTTAGTTTAAATTTTTAACGTTTAGTTATTTTAGGTAATTAGTTTTGAAGGTAATATTTTGAATACCCATGAATTAAATAATATACTACGGTTACTTAAGTATGCGTACTATGTACTTATGTATGAATACTATATGTTTACAATACTTAACAATAACATTTCGTGTACTAATAAATGTACTATTATAATAAATAAACTACTTTAAAGAGTATAATTATCTCTTTAAAAACTATATTTATACGTAAGACGAGTGAATTGCGACAAAAGTATTTGCTTTATTTCTGGCTTATCTGTTATGAGTTGTCAACTTTACGATTAAGTAATGTTATATATTTTGGAGTGTACCATTGTTTTGTCATGCATCAGGAGTAAATCACAATAATAGTTCGGTCTTTTGTGATAATGTTAATGTTTCCGAAGATCAAACCTGAATTTAGAAGTCGTAGCTAAATTTTTAAGAAAGTGAAACACACGCACGAAAGGTCCTGTAACTCTAAAAATTACTAAAACTACACTAGCATATTTACACTGCACATGCTTTACTCAGCAGCTTGTGTTCTGGGATGTAATTTGAACATAAACCTTATTTATGTTAATAATAACGATAACAGTAACTACTCATATGCGTACATACATCTGTCTCATAGGCCTTTTAACATACAGTAACTAAATTTATTATACAATATAATTATAAGGACATACGAAGTATACCTATAGGCATAAACACCTGGATAATAAGCGTTGTTTTTTTCTCTTTATGCGATAAACGAATCCTCGACATATGTTAAACCACGTTCACTTAACACCAGGATAACCAACTTTTGAATGGGGGTGCAAAAGGGGAGGATAGAACGACTAGTCTGCGCGTAATTCACGAATCAATGTGCGACAAGGGATAAGAAATGTGTTGGGCAGCATTACGCGTACGTCAGAACACAGCAGCTGTGCAAACGTAAATGCACGCCTCACCAGAATAAGAGAAGACGCGATACTTTGTAGGTTTCGAAAAACTGTAAAGATATTACGTAAATATCGAATAACTGTGAGGACACTTTGTTGGTATCAGAACAGTTGTGACTATGTTTATATTTTGTGTATATCGAACGTATATTACAATACTTTGTCGACATCGGAGTAACTGTATCGATATTTTCGTTTCACTCCACGCGATGAAACACTACAATGTAGACAACCAGGGTTTCTAAAACAGTAATTTGAGCTGACTAGCTCTGAGACTACATAGTTATCAATGTAGACAACCAGGGTTTCTAAAACAGTGATTTGAGTTGACTAGCTCTGAGACTACATAGTTATCAATGTAGACAACCAGGGTTTCTAAAACAGTGATTTGAGCTGACTAGCTCTGAGACTACATAGTTATCAATGTAGACAACCAGGGTTTCTAAAACAGTAATTTGAGCTGACTAGCTCTGAGACTACATAGTTATCAATGTAGACAACCAGGGTTTCTAAAACAGTGATTTGAGCTGACTAGCTCTGAGACTATACAGTTGTCAATGCTTTACATAACCCTTCATCATATTAGCTACGTTTTCTCGTCTTGTTAACGTTTTCTTTGTTTGATCAGCTCCGTATTTTTTGTCTTTACTGGCAAGTTCACGACATAAGAGTATCCAACTAAAGCCCACCGCGTAGGATCGAAACATTTGATTTTGGATCAAATTATCAGAAAAGGTTCTATACCCGGTCGTGTATATTAAGTCACGTTTACCTGTTCATGATTGCGATTTCAATATACTATCTGTGGAAACCAAAACGCTAGTCGCTCTAGTGGTTCAACAATAAGTTTACGTGCTTACAGCACTAAAATTCGGGTTTCGATACCCATGTTGGGCAGAGCATTGATAGCCCATTGTGTTGTTGACACGTTACAACAAATGGAATACTCTGAGGCCACCAAACTAACGTTAATTCTGATCATAGGTTATGAAAGTTTTTTTTCTTCTATTGATTTATAAAACTAATTTTACGTATCTTTGCTGATATATCTTAGCAAACTACACTTTTTGATATTCCAATGTATTTGTGCCTCTATACGTTTAGCTTCAGGTATTCACACACGAGATGTTACGAACCAGATGCGAATAACCAAACACGTAATAAACGCATTAGTTACGTTTTATGGATTAGGTCTGTCGCGAGAAATTTTGCGGCGTATAGCATTTATAATATACATCTACTCTATCAATAAAAAAACAAACAAAAAATAAATATTATGTTCTATCGTCAAAAAATAATTTATCCTCTATGTAAAACATTATAACAGACCTTTCTTTAAATAATTTATCCTCTATGTAAAACATTGTAACAGACCTTTCTTTAAATAATTTATCCCCTATGTAAAACATTGTAACAGACCTTTCTTTAAATAATTTATCCTCTATGTAAAACATTGTAACAGACCTTTCTTTAAATAATTTATCCTCTATGTAAAATATTATAACAGACCTTTTTTTAAATAATTTATCCTCTATGTAAAACATTATAACAGACCTTTCTTTAAATAATTTATCCTCTATGTAAAACATTATAACAGACCTTTCTTTAAATAATTTATCCTCTATGTAAAACATTGTAACAGACCTTTCTTTAAATAATTTATCCTCTGTGTAAAACATTGTAACAGACCTTTCTTTAAATAATTTATCCTCTATGTAAAATATTATAACAGACCTTTTTTTAAATAATTTATCCTCAATGTAAAACATTATAACAGGCCCTTTCTTAAATAATTTATCCTCAATGTAAAACATTATAACAGGCCTTTTCTTAAATAATTTATCCTCAATGTAAAACATTATAACAGGCCTTTTCTTAAATAATTTATCCTCAATGTAAAACATTATAACAAACCTTTCTTTAATTCTCAGCAGTGATTGGTTATACACATTTTATTTTAACAAAACGAGGTTATACAAACGTCAAATAATGTCATTGGTATTTGTAGTTTTTGATATTCATGGAGTACAATAAAACTGCAACTGATAATCCGATGCACTAGAACTTTTTAAGTTTGCAATCATCACGCTAATATAAAGGTCCGGCATGGCCAGGTGGGTTAAGGCGTTCGACTCGTACTCTGAGGATCGTGGGTTCGAATCCCCGTTGCACCAAACACGCTCGCCTTCTTAGCCGAGGAGGCGTTATAATGTCACTGTCAATCTCATTATTCGTTGGTGAAAGAGTAGCCCAAAAGTTAGCGGTGGGTGGTGATGACTAGCTGCCTTCCCTCTAGTCTTACACTGCTAAATTAGGGAAGGCTAGTGCAGATGGCCCTCGTGTAGCTTTGCGCGAAATAAAAAAACAACACAAGCTAATACAGAGGACGTGAAAAGGGGTTTTTTTGTCGTTTGTTTGTAATTAAGTACAGAGCTATACAATGGGCTCTCTGTGCTCTGCCCTCTATGAGTATGGAAACTCGCTTTTTAGCAGAGATGTAAATGTCTGCTGGTAGGAGAGTAGAAAGGGATCTAATAGTATTACATATATTAACACTGTGTTTACGTTTCATTGCGTTATTAGAATACTTTCAGTTTACAAAGGCAAAGAACGCTTCAGTACAATTTGAATCGGCCCTCAGGGACAGAAAGAAACACCATAGATTCAAAATTCTAAGTTCGCTCACACACTCTTTCTCTGTATCAGGTAATTGCACGAACGTACATAGTGTATCAAGCGTTTTAGAATACGCTAATAAACTTGTCGCTAAAACCGTAAACGCTTCGAGCAATGCCTCTCTTAACAATACGAAGTTCTGGTTGTCGAGTGATGTCAGAAAAACGATTTAGTCTAAAACGATTTAGTCTTTGAATTTTAGTGGTACATTTTACCGGGCGAATACGTTGAACAGTCATTCACCCGGATTGGTTGTTACTGGAGGTTTTACGATAGCTATTGGCCGGTGTTGTTTGTGTTAAATTGACAATAAAAGTTCGTTTTCAGGCTTAAAATAAAATTACTCACAGTTCGTTTTTTGTTTGTTTGGTTTAAATAATTTACTTCAAAAATGGAACGAGGTGGTTTCTTTTTCTTTTTTTTTCAAATTGTATAACTGACGATGTACGACTCAGTTAAATAAGGTATCAAACAATATGCACCTGTTCCAGGATCTCCAGAATACCAGGCAGTCAGTGGTAATCGAAACAAATAACATAATAATTGTGGTAACCTCTTCTAATAAGATCGGGTCCGGCATGGCTGGGCGGATTAAGCATTCCACTCGTAATTCGAGGGTCGCAGGTTCAAATCCCCGTCACACCAAACATGCTCGCCCTTTCAGTCGTGGAGGCGTTATAATATTACGGTCAATCCCACTATTGGTTGGTAAAAGAGTAATCCACGAGTTGGCGGTGGGTGGTGATGACTAGCTGCCTTTCTTCTAGTCTTACGCTGCTAAATTAGGGATGGCTAACGCAGAGAGCCCTCGTGTGGCTGTGCGCGGATTTAGAAACAGATCAAAATAATAGTATGATTGATGTTTTGATATGTTAATGAAAGTTTGATATTAATTTGTGATGCCTAATTACCATTCGTAAACCGTAGACAAATTTCCAGAAACTTCTGATATTATCTACTGTTCACTTATTCTGCTCACAGATTATGACCAATCAAAAATTAAGCTGCGAATGATCTTTCTAGTAGGCGGCGCTACTGTCACTACTTTTTAATCTGTAATGGTGTATGCATATTTGCACTCGGTAGACCTAATCTTGCTTATCCATTCTCGTAGGAGTCTAAAACATACATATATTTGATAAAATACTACAGATTAATATACTTTGCTTTGATTCTGTTGTGTTTGTGACCAACAGTTTCAAAGAAAAAGCTGCAATTAATCTCTCTAGTAGGCGGCGCTACCGTCACAAATGTTTAATCGTATAGGTGTAAAATCTAAAATGGCCTCAGCACATTTGCACTCGATAGACTTAAACTTGATTTTCTCCACTCTTGTAAAAGTAAAAATATTAACACTTTACAGTGGATACAGGTTTATGTTCTGTTCCTGTTGTCTTTGTAACCAATAGTTTCAAACAATAAGCTGCGAATGATCTCTCTTGTAGGCGGCGCTACCGTCACTAATATTTAATTCTATATGGATACAATCTAAAATGGCATCAGCATATTTGCACTCGATAGACTTAGTTTTGTTTATTGATACTCGTGAGAAACCAAAATTTGAAAAATTATCACGGTTTTATATTTTATACCGTACTAATTGTGACCAATGACTTCACAAGTTCATCTGCCAATGAGCTCGGCAGTAGGCGGCGCTAACGTCGCTAGTTACAAGTTAAAATTGTATCTACATAGTTGCATTTAATTTTGTTTATGTATGTTCGTGTAAAACTAAAAATATTAACACTTTACAGTGGATACAGGTTTATGTTCTGTTCCTGTTGTCTTTGTAACCAATAGCTTCAAAGAATAAGCTGCAAATGATCTCTCTTGTAGGCGGCGCTACCATCACTAATATTTAATTTTATATGGATACAATCTAAAATGGCATCAGCATATTTGCACTCGATAGACTTAGTTTTGTTTATTGATACTCGTGAGAAACCAAAATTTGAAAAATTATCACGGTTTTATATTTTATACCTTACTAATTGTGACCAATGGCTTCACAAGTTCATCTGCCAATGAGCTCGGCAGTAGGCGGCGCTAACGTCGCTAGTTACAAGTTAAAATTGTATCTACATAGTTGCACTTAATTTTGTTTATGTATGTTCGAGTAAGACTAAAAATATTAACATTTTACATTGGTCAGGGTTTACCTACTTTGGTTAGTTCTTGCTACTTTTGTGACCAGTAACTTCAAATAATAACCCGCGAATTAGCTCACAATAGGCGGCGCTACCATCACCAGTTTTCAGTTGCATAGGAATAAGCAAGAACATAATCAGAAATATTACACACTTTATCTTATTTCCTTGAAAGACTAAAAACATTAAAACTTGACAGTGGTTCATGGCCTATAAAAACTGCAGTTATAAGTACTTTAGTTTGACTGAAACATAAAAGTCCTTACAATTACAAAAAAATACCTTAAAAAGGCATAATAATGAACAAATTGAATAGCTTAAAAAGTCTCGAACATTATTGTCAAATATTAGACCCAAACAATCTAAAATTCGCTCACTACCAAAATCTTCACAATCATTTCCAATTCATTTTTCCTCATCATCCAGGTGTATCCTCACCCTCTGAAGTGTCTTCTTTTGGTTTATCAGAGATTTTCTGGCCTAGTGACATTGAAAAAATAGTTACATAAAACATTTAATATTTTACAGACATGAAATTTTCTATTAACAGCGCTGACAGCTTGACTATTTTTTTAAGGATATCATAACAAGTAGTTGCTATTAAGTGTAAGTGAAATATGGGACATTCAAAATATTTGACTCCTTTATCTTTTGTTAGATTGTTTAGGCAAAGTTTCATCCTTTATACTTTGTTGTAACTCCTCTTTTCCATTGAAATAAATTTGATTTATTCTAAGCACTTAGTATTAATCCTTAAGAAATTTTATGGATGAATATCATTATATTTGTATGAAAACTTAACTTGATCAAAAGTATTTCAGGAAAGAAAGAAACTGAACAATCAAGAAACGAAGAAACTGGAAAAGACGAAAATTTTGCAAACATGACACAAAACTTTAAGGTGGAGCACGTGTTTCATTCCTAATAAATGTTCGATAACTTTCTATTCAAAGTAAGTGCAAATTTGAACGAGAAAGTTTCCAGTCTTAAAATACCAAGAAAACGTTTTAATAGTCTGATCAAGTCTGTGAGACTTATATCATCAGTCTTGCTTGGATGGTAAGAAGGAAACTTTCTGATTAATCTGATTTATTAAAAACAAAAACAAAAGAACCAAATGTACATATAAACTCCAGTTAATCTCATCTATAAGAAAAACAAAAGACAAGTTCAAGTAACATCATTAATACATAAAAAAACAGTATGTATATAAACCCCATTTATAAACCACGAATTACATAGGACAAAATGAACATTAACAAAACATAGGTTGTGATTTTTCTGATACTAATTACTGATATATTTAGTGGGTTATCTTGATAGGTGAATGGAAAATGAATAAAAGAAATATTGGGAAATAAGAAAAAACTAATATTCTATTGAGTTTCTTTATGCGCTAGAATGTTTGGTTGAAACTTTAAAACCTGGTAACGTGGTTAAGTATGTGAACGTGTAAAAAAGGTTAAATGGTTAAGACGAAAGAAATCTTCCACTTATCCCAACAAGTGATATCTATATCCAGTAAATAAATGTCAGTGGAAGTTATAATAAGTCCAACCTTAATAATAGTAAGAGAAAGAATGGCATGTATTAGGATAGAACGAACAGAATAATCCATACAGCATCATTATTTCTTTATCGAAATTATTCTTTTAATTTTTTTTACACAGACAATAAACACACACAATCACATAATTTCTAGTAAACGTTAGAATAAAGAATTAGACGGATGTGAAATGTCAGAGGTCACAGTGTTTTTAACATTAAGTAAAATACGTTCCGTTTAAAAAACGCAATTATTAATGTAAATGTAACCGAAACGTTGAGACAAAAAATACAGCTTTATCAAAAAACAGTGTAATACAGTGGACAAAAAAATAAGTTTTTTTTTTTTAAATAATATAATACAGAGGACGCTCTGTTACAATTCTTTACATAACCAAAAACATTGAGATATTTTTATAGACCGTAATAGAAAGGTCTTGATATTTTATTGTATCTTTTAAAAACATATTTAACGAGGTTACAAAAGTTATTAAATACACGAGATGGTATAAAGATAAGCTAATATGAGATATTTTTTCCCTTTCTTTCGTATGAATCAGTTCTTGTTTGTAAAGTGAATTACCTGATCTTTGATATGTTTGTGGGACTTCGTAGGCAAAACAAAAGCTGTTACTGCACAGTTCTTTAATGTGTAGTTTCTTCTGTTATCTGATGTGTGCATAAAAATTACTTAATTAATAGAAACTGTTTTTACTTTGCCCTTCTACATCATTTTGCGAATGGTGTACATAGTGGCAATTACCAGTCCAAGCATGTAAGAAAATACATGCTGCCAAACTATAAAAAACACACATCTGCACGTGAGAGGAATGATGAATGTACTAATAAAAAGAGAAATGGTGTTCACACTTATATAAAATGCAATCCACTTAACGTTTTTAACACCATTTATGGTATGCACATGTTCCAGGAAAAACTTACATGTGAAGAAGACTTTTCTAAATTTGATTCATTGATACTTGGAGCGACTAAAATGTCTTAAACACAAAGCAGAAGGGGGGGGGTCTATAAGTAAACCTTATATCTAATGCCCTTTAAGGTATCTGTCAGAAAAAGGCCATTCGGTGTCTTGTCGTTTTTTATTATTATTATTACTTACGTCAATTATTTGTAGAATACCAATCTAGATATAAATCTAACGTTTCTCTCAGGATGAAGGGGTCAGCAGTGAAACGTTATCATGGTGCGTGGTGGCGCATAAGTAATAGAATGGTGCTAGAAAATCTGCCATTCTTGTATAAAGACAAATAACTGCTTGGTGAGCTCTAGCTGTGCATGGACAAACGTATAAATACGTGCACGCAACCTTGTGGTTCAAATAGTGGTGGGTGCCTACTCGATAATCTTACTATTGTAGGAATATGAATGTCGTATTGAGCTGCAAAACGAATGGATGAGATAAAAATATATAACGTGCTCTCCTGCAGTTGGAGGAGAGTCCAACTTAACTTAGACAATATATAGTTTTAATACGTCGGTGAATCTGACGAGGTCAGTTTAACTAATGATTAAGAAAGAGATATTCTGATTATCAGTGATACTTTTAATCACAGTAAACATTTTAGCGAAGATTAAAAATTTAACCTGAAACCCGTAACACTTAGAATAAACTGAAAAATATATCTTATTATTTGTTTAATGAAAGTACACAATCAATACTTCTCCTACGGATCAAACGAAACTAATGAGACATTTTAAAGCTATCTTTTTATTATTGTATTGTGTTTTGTAGCTTAAAGCTCTACAATGGGCTATCTGTGTTATGTCCACTGCAGTGAATCGAACACAGGATTTTAACGTTCAGAGTCTATACACTTACATCTGATCCACCGAGGACATCTATTCATTTTTGATTTACTTACGCTTAGATAATAAAATATAAAGCATCACAGTTAAAATTGTAAAAACAACAATAAAACAATGATATATCTTAAATCGATTATTTACGTGAGTCATGAGAAAGCGAACCGAAACGCTGGAATTGCTAACCCTAGTTTTTGACTACAAGAGTTTTTACATAATTTTCGAGTAACAATAACACGAGAAAGTATTTAAAAACGGATCAAATGTACGATCACTGGTCGTTTATGGGAACAAAGATGATATACTTTGAAACTCATTTGTGTTGTAGTTTCAAACAAATGAATCAAAGCAACGGAGCTTCTAAACTATTGTCTGTATTTACTAACTTTATTACAGTTGCACATGTAATATACTCCAAACACACTCCATGAAAAAAGAGGACATTTGGAAAGATCTGATTATAAACTTTACAGAAATATCAAGTTGTTTAGCTGTCATTTTAATGTTGATTTTACTTTTAAAATTATTAAACGTCTAAACAGAAATGTGAAGACGTTGTAAAAATATATATTGATTTTGTAACTTGATTCTATGTTGTTTATGTGTGTATAAACTCATTGTGGAACAATATATGTTAGTCCTAATTAAATTATGTTGAAAATGTGAATTATATACCAGTATATACATAGTGACGATACAAGAGGGCGTCTTAATTGCATACCTTTTTGTTCTGAAAGTAGGGTATGTTCGACGACTCTGAATAGCCCTAATTGAAAATGCATCGGGTGTCTGAGCTATCTTGACAAGCCAAGGATTTCTGCTGCTGCCTCATTTTCTGATCGAGCCACAACACGAACACGCTTTCTTCGAACAAGAGCCGCAGCGGTAAAGTACACTTTACGGTTTTTGTTATTTTTTTCACATGCTGTATTCAGATACTAGCACTTCTGTTTTATTTGAAGGAACATGATGAATTATACCCGCAAGTGGGCGGAGCCACAGATCCGTTTCTGACCAAGTTTACTTTGATTACGTGTAACGTACAGCACGTTGTATTTCAACCATAGCACGTGACCTTTGCCCATATTCCTTTTATAGAGGTCGAATTCACTAACAACGAGTGCAAAACGAAACAAAGAAAGTTCTTGCCGTTTCATTGTAGAAACAAAATATTTTCAAAGGCTCAATTAAACTGCAAACAAAAATTTCGAGAATAGTTATAAGAATAGTTATCTATCTAATCACAAATACATTTTATGACACTCTTTCTTTCAGAGTGACCCCAGTGACACAGCGGCATGTCTACGGACTTACAACGCCAAAAACCGGGTTTTGATACCCGTAGTGGGCAGAGCACAGATAGCCCATGTGTATCTTTGTCGTTAATTACAAATTGTTCAGTGTACGAAACTTTATTTTTATATTACAGGTTAATGAAAAACAAAATACGTATTAATTTCAGTAATTTGATTATTTTTTTTAGAGTAGAATTGATTTTTAAAACGTTAAGTTTAATTACTGAAAGACAACGGTAATAATAGTTTTATCTCTTGAAGGCCCCGGCATGGCCACGTGATTAAGGCATTCGACTCGAAATCCGAGGGTCGCAGGTTCGAATCCCCGTCACACCAAACAAGCTTTCCCTTTCAGCCGTGAGGACGTTATAATGTGACGGTCAATCCCACTATTGGGTGGCAAAAGAGTAGCCCGAGAGTTGGCGGTGGGTGGTGATGACTAGCTGTCTTCCTTCTTGTCTTACACTGCTGAATTAGGGACGGCTAGCGCAGACAGCTCTCGAGTAGCTTAGCGCGAAATTCAAAACAAAGAAATCATATCTTGATGTTTCAAAAATGTGTCAATTGATGAAGTGTTGTTTTCGTTTTAACACATGCCATAGAATGTCGCCAAACAAATACATCGATGACACTAACAATATTTTTATTTTATGTCATTTGTTTGTTTTGTGTCTGTTTTTGAATGTATTAAAATACACTAAACGTTATTACACCACCTCCTTGTGTTATTAGATGTATTGCAGAAAGTAACATTGGATGTCTTGTTTTCTGAACAATAATTGTGTTCAGTATTTCCGAACAAAGTATTTCTTAAAGCGCTTTGACAGGTTCCAGTCCCATCACTGAACATACTGGTTAGGGCGATCGACTCGTAATTTGAGGGTTGCGGGTTCGAATCCCCATCACACCAAACATGTTTGGCCTTTCAACCGTGGAACCGTTATAATGTTTCAGTCAGTCTTACTAGTCGCTGATAATAAGGTAGCGCGAGAGTTGGCGGTGGATAGTGTTGTCTAGCTGCCTCACCTCTAATCACTTTAAAGCATGAATGGCTAACGCGGGTAATTTTCGATTAGTTTTGCGCGAAACTGAAACAAAACAAAAATGAGTTGATTTGAATAAAACTTTCAAAATAAATAACCAAATCTTAGGGACTTTTCTAAAATTCAGACATGTGCGTATAAACTGTTTGTCAGGATGTAAACTCCATACACGTGTTCTTATTTTATTTTGTTAGACAAGATTAAAGAAAGGCGAACGTTAAACAGATATATTATTACGATTTATTGCAGCATGTGATTGGTCCGGTTGGAAAGTTGCTATAGTTACGGCTTTTTCTGTCGCTCTTGCTACTTGATGACTAAAAAGAATGCAGTTTTGAATAATCGCCATAATTGTACGCATACTTGGAGGCACTAGTCCTATTACAATCTTATCTAAGTGACATAGAATTGTGTGGAATAAAAAAAAAAAAAACCTGTTCGGTACAGAGGTCACCTTAATGTAGTGGATATAATGTTATATGTATGACAGCCGCTCTCGTGATTTATTGAAACAGAGAAAGCTCCTGACATTTCCAGAAAACAGAGAGAGAGAGAGAAAAAAAAGACGTCGACAATATTCTGACACACGAAATTAAAAACTTTATTAACTGAAAGTCAAGATCCCCTGACGGTGAAAAATTAAACCTAAAGTTATTCGTAAATACCGTAAAAAGGCTTATCACTGATGGGAGTAAAAAAAAATGAATTTATTGCATTTTATTTATTAAAAATCCGAGAAATGTATTTCACGTGCGAAGGCACGTGCTAGTACAATGTCTAGACGCTCCACAAATTCTGGAATTATAAATGTAATTATAATTCACGCAGAAAAAAATATATATATCTGATAAAGACACACCTTTTTTATACAAAATAAGAAAAACGAATT
This sequence comes from Tachypleus tridentatus, assembly GCF_004210375.1. Lineage (NCBI taxonomy): Eukaryota > Metazoa > Arthropoda > Merostomata > Xiphosura > Limulidae > Tachypleus > Tachypleus tridentatus. The sequence continues at coordinate 27,277,196 of NC_134835.1, forward strand.
TTAAATTATTACCAGACCAATAGTCAAATAAAAATATAAGTCTTCAAAACAACAACAAAGAGAATCATACTTAAAATATTAAGTACTAGGTATGCATCTAAAAAAGTCCGAAAAAACAAACTTACGTATAGTATAGGGGCGTTATAATGCAGTAAATACCAGTTGATTTATGATAGAAATAGAAACATAACAACTAAGACCCCCTAAAAAAAATATTCGTTAGTACTTACCCTTGAACTTCACTGGACTTCACAATTTATATTCCTTTCTGATTCATAATGAACTGACAGAATGTCCCCCCTCCCGTATTTTGACACAAAGTTATCTTTTGGTGCATAAATAATAATAAAAACCTGATCTCCTTGTTCCACAGAGCGTTGCATGTTGCATACTTAACAACCGTGGAATACGTCTGCATATTTAAGCTGTCTTATTTGTGTAAAAGCTTTTATGTGACAAGCTCGTGTGAACGTCTTTAATTTAAAATATAAAACTACCGTTTCGATCCGTCGGGCTCTCTTTACAGGAAACAATACAACGAGTCTCTTCTAATCAGTTTAATGTTATCAAAAAGCTCTAACACTTCCACTTGAGCTTTCCAACACAACAAGAAAACAACTCGCTGTTTTAATACCGTAACGCCTCATATTGAATTAGTTGGCCATTACAGAATACAATATACGTTTGAGAAGACATTAAATTCTTGTGTTGCAAAACAGAACAATAGAGAGCAACAAATGTAACAATATATCTGATATTCGTTCTTATATATCAACGTCAGAAAACTTTGTTTTGTCAGTTGCGTGCCCTCGCTGTAAACGATATTTTCGACTTAAATTAAAATTAAAAGCTCATACGTTTTCGTCAGTTTACGAACTTTAGCTTAGCCCTAAATGTATATAATATATTATATACATATATATAAAATCCATCCTAACAAGGCCTAGTGACCAAAACAGTATTCTCAATCTAATCCACCCTACAACGTCTTGTAACCAAATCAGTATCCTTAATATAATCCATCCTAACAAGGCCTAGTGACCAAAACAGTATCCTTAATCTAATCCACCCTAACAACGTCTCGTAACCAAATCAGTATCCTTAATACAATCTACCCTAACAACGACTTGTAACCAAATCAGTATCCTTAATACAATCCATTCTAACAAGGCCTTGTGACCAAATCAGTATCCTTAATATAATCCACCCTAACAACGACTTGTAACCAAATCAGTATCCTTAATATAATCCATCCTAACAACGACTTGTAACCAAATCAGTATCCTTAATATAATCCACCCTAACAACGACTTGTAACCAAATCAGTATCCTTAATATAATCTATTCTAACAACGACTTGTAACCAAATTAGTATCCTTAATACAATCCACCCTAACAACGACTTGTGATTAAATCAGTATTCTTAATATAATCCATCCAAACAAGGCCTAGTGACCAAAACAGTATCCTTAATACAATCCACCCTAACAACGACTTGTAACCAAATCAGTATCCTTAATATAATCTATCCTAACAACGACTTGTAACCAAATCAGTATCCTTAATATAATTCACCTAATAACGACTTGTGACCTTGTGACTAAATCAGACTATCTTAAGATAATCAGATATCAGATTATCTTAAGATAATCCATATATATTATATATATATGTGTGTCTGCATAACTCGTACTTGGTATTAAACTATATATATATATATGTGTGTCTGCATAACTCGTACTTGGTATTAAACTATATATATATATATGTGTGTCTGCATAACTCGTACTTGGTATTAAACTATATATATATGTGTGTGTCTGCATAACTCGTACTTGGTATTAAACTATATATATATGTATTTCTGCATAACTCGTACTTGGTATTAAACTATATATATATGTATTTCTGCATAACTCGTACTTGGTATTAAACTATATATATATATATGTGTGTCTGCATAACTCGTACTTGGTATTAAACTATATATATATATGTGTGTCTGCATAACTCGTACTTGGTATTAAACTATATATATATATGTGTGTCTGCATAACTCGTACTTGGTATTAAACTATATATATATATGTGTGTCTGCATAACTCGTACTTGGTATTAAACTATATATATATATATGTGTGTCTGCATAACTCGTACTTGGTATTAAACTATATATATGTGTCTGCATAACTCGTACTTGTATATATATGTGTGTCTGCATAACTCGTACTTGGTATTAAACTATATATATATATATGTGTGTCTGCATAACTCGTACTTGGTATTAAACTATATATATATATGTGTGTCTGCATAACTCGTACTTGGTATTAAACTATATATATATATGTGTGTCTGCATAACTCGTACTTGGTATTAAACTATATATATATATGTGTGTCTGCATAACTCGTACTTGGTATTAAACTATATATATATGTGTGTCTGCATAACTCGTACTTGGTATTAAACTATATATATATATGTGTGTCTGCATAACTCGTACTTGGTATTAAACTATATATATATATATGTGTGTCTGCATAACTCGTACTTGGTATTAACTATATATATATGTGTGTCTGCATAACTCGTACTTGGTATTAAACTATATATATGTGTCTGCATAACTCGTACTTGGTATTAAACTATATATATATATGTGTGTGTCTGCATAACTCGTACTTGGTATTAAACTATATATATATATATGTGTGTCTGCATAACTCGTACTTGGTAGTAAACTATATATATATATATATGTGTGTCTGCATAACTCGTACTTGGTATTAAACTATATATATATGTGTGTCTGCATAACTCGTACTTGGTATTAAACTATATATATATATATATATGTGTCTGCATAACTCGTACTTGGTATTAAACTATATATATATATATGTGTGTCTGCATAACTCGTACTTGGTATTAAACTATATATATATATGTGTCTGCATAACTCGTACTTGGTGTGTGTCTGCATAACTCGTACTTGGTATTAAACTATATATATAATGTGTGTCTGCATAACTCGTACTTGGTATTAAACTATATATATATATATATGTGTGTCTGCATAACTCGTACTTGGTATTAAACTATATATATATGTGTGTCTGCATAACTCGTACTTGGTATTAAACTATATATATATAACTCATTAACTTGGTATTAAACTATATATATATATGTGTGTCTGCATAACTCTACTTGGTATTAAACTTGTGTGCATAACTCGTACTTGGTATTAAACTATATATATATATGTGTGTCTGCATAACTCGTACTTGGTATTAAACTGTATATATATATATGTGTGTCTGCATAACTCGTACTTGGTATTAAACTATATATATATATATATGTGTGTGTCTGCATAACTCGTACTTGGTATTAAACTATATATATATGTGTGTGTGTGTGTGTCTGCGTAACTCGAACTTGGTATTAAACTATATATTTGTTTCCTTGGCTTCCCTGAATAACCACATCCTGGGATACACTATATATTTGTATCTCAGAACGGTTGGTATAGGTATTAACACTTTTATAGATAAGCAGAGAACAACTTGTTAACACTTTGTTAACCTGAAAGTGACCTAGAAAAGACGAAACGTTGTTCACTACCTATCAATGAAAGTGTTAAAAGTTTTATTTCAAGCGGGTTTCAAGAATTACATAATATAATTGTTTTTTATTTTGTTTTTACAACTTATATCTAACAATTCTCAAAATGGTTTTCAACCGAACATAATTCATGAGGCAGAAAACATTGACCCGTGCTATGAACTATCAAACTTTAGGGATAAAACACATTGTTTAATAAGTGGTAACGTGCTGTTTCCATGGAAATGGACCTCACCAAACTGGAAAATATTAAACGACTTCCTGTTCAAAATTAAACTAAATACAAATGATACTGTGGAAAAGCTAAGAATATTAAATGTATCAGTGCAGTTGCTATGTGTAATATGTTATAGAGAAACGTATCTGAAGTGCAGGGTGTAAGGTGTGCAGTGATTGGTTTGTTAATTAATAGGCTAATTTATTGTTTATTTCAGAACGAAATCGTCTGAAGAGTTTCGTGAGGAAGATGGCGGAAGGATATTATTGAGAAACGTCTGTAATTGGGTTTGTCTTCGAAATGATTATGTTTGAGAAAGATATGCTAAGTGTCTTTCATATCCATTCAGCACAACGGTGTAATGCTCCATATAATTTCATAAAACAGTTTTTGGTTTTGTTTTGTGAAACTTAACAAAAATATGTTATTACACATAATTCAAAACTCACTTCACTAAAAAATGCAATTTAGGTATCTGTTTCGGTTTTCATAAGAGCAAAAAAGTGAAATTATTTTACAGAGAAAACACACACACAAAATAACATCATTCCATTTGGCCTGAACTTTCAGATCTGATATATTATCTCTTAACAAAGCAGTCCATGGTGGCTGAGTGGTAAACTGGAGGACTTATAACGCAAATAAATTCTATTGTGTAACTTTGGGCTTAAAAAATCAAACATATAAAAAAACTTAAAAAAATAAACACGGCTAATTTAGAAATATTTTATGTGTTGTTACAATCGACTGAGTAGAAAGTGTATATATTAGTATAATGTAATTATACCTTCTTTTCTGGTTCTGTTGCTTATTGTATTCTAACGCATCCATATTCATATCGTTCGAATGTTGAGTCTTTCTGTTATTATAAATACTTTAAGTATAGAGTTTTCTAGACAGAGCATAATTTAAAAGTTAAAAATTAGTCTGAGGAGAGCAGCCAATTATTGGCACATTTTCTATTTAACGATATAAACGATAAATCGTTTTCATCATGGAAGTATTTTGTGGTGTTGGTTGATGAGACCAGGACATTAATTTGAAGTGCTCGCGTCAATTTCAAAGCACAAATTATAAAGCGCGTCATTCTTCAGGTGAGATTATAGAGTTAGGCCTAATATTTGCTATTACTTCACGGTTTATACAGAAATGGTAAAGGTGGATCTCAGAAATACCAGTTGAGTCAGGCTTTATATTTATAAATAAAAGTCCATTAATACTTACAGAAGGAAAAGGGAACAAGTGTGAAACAGTGACCGGCCGCCCAAGTGTCCATCGAGGAGAAGTTTGTTTTCTTATAAGCTAATGAGATTTCCAAGCGAGTTCACAATATGTATGGCTACTTTAGTATGTGTTTGGATATGGATACTGTGATTAGGATTCTATATGTATAACATTTGAAACAGCAATCTTTAAGTAACCACTAGATGGCGCAAACTAGAATTTCAAAAAAATTCAATGCCCTTCCTTGCATTTTGACAGATCATTCATACAACGTGTTTTCTAAATATGAGTTTAAAAAATATAAGCTGTGTGGTCAGTTCCATCAATTTGACCATAAACTCTTACCTTTAGACGTTAAGCCTACTGTTGCCAAGACATCAAACAGACATATGTTAACAGCACGAATTATGTGTCTCTCTCATATTACATACCTCGTCTGAGACGTAAGGTAAAATTGTGATTCATTAATTATTATAAGATACTGAATTAATGGACACACATGTTGGCACATGAATGTGACCTAATGCAAAAACTGGGCGCACGAACTAGTTAAACTTCGGCTAACTTTAAAAGAAAAATTTGTGTGTCATGCGATTACACATTAATATATCTTTTGTTTTTCTATTTGTTTGTTTTTCTAAAGACAAACAGAATTCGTATCAAAAACGGAGGGGCTCCCAGTGGCTCAGCGGCATGTCTGCGGACTTACAACACTAAAATCCGGGTTTCGATACCCCTGGTGGGCAGAGCACAGATAGCCCATTGTGTAGCTTTGTGCTTAATTCAAAACAACAACAGAAATGGAGTGTGCTTTACTCCTTTTAATTAATGTTTTAATTTTTTTCATTTATATCATAAACTGTTTACTATTAATTTTCGCGACAATCTGGTCCGAAATTCCATCTCTAGTCTTTTCAGTTTGTGAATCAAAAAGTATTCCTGGAATACTTGGATACAACTGTATTCATTGCTTCGTTATCGCTTAGATAAAATACTACAACACTTGATTTACTAAACAGTTTTACTTTATAACGGACAGAAAGTTGTGAAAAGTACGTGTATACCCTTTCTTGATAATTAAATAACAAGAACAGCAGCTTCGGTTAACCAAAGGAAAATCATGCTCTGTGAAAAGTATTGGTCATCGAAATTTAAATTGTTATAGATGTGCAGGTTTTCAGTAAAGGGTTAGTTTAGATTACTTTAACGAATCTCCACAGATTTGTTTTCGTCTTAATCTAACCATTAGCCCACTCTCGAGGGAGTTCTGTCTTCTCCAAATTGTGCGACACTCACCTTGAAGTATGAAATTCATTTTAGAATCTTCTTCGCTAAAAAGTAGACGTTCTCTTCTTCTGTGGAAACCCTGATGAATGAGAAAGAAGTCGCTTCTAGAACCTTCAAATAAAATCATTGAATAGTTCTCCTGGCATTTCATCAAATGAAAACTTCGTTCACTTCGTTTATTTGATCATAAAGTTGTTGTTGTTACTTGTGGAACCTCCCTCCATTCGGATTGGATACTTTGCCATCACTCAGATTTAAAGTAGCCGCGGTAATGACAGCGCCACCAACCACATTGCTAGTTTTCACAGACTGGGATGGTTACCTGGTTCTTCCGTTTTAATGATGAACTAGACTTCGTCATGACACTTATGAAAATTTAAATTCTTGTTGGTCCTTCAACTCCTTTATCACCAAAATTAATGAGATAATTAGAATGGGTTCGTAAAAAAGAAATTCAATTATCCTGTGCTGAATTTTGGCGATTAACATATTCCAAGTACGAAAAAATATTCCCTTTGTCAGAAAAGTTAGTGTATTTTGTTCCGCCATTTTGTTTTTCCTAACATTGCAGCTACATTGTGACGTAGGAGATTCAAGTAACACCCCTTGCCATCGATTACCGAACGATTTGCAAAATAGCATCCATGTCTAAGGTAAATATTTCATTTTAAATTTGAGTATTTATGAACGTATTGTCTTGCTGTCTGTTACTTTACCATATGTTCCGAAGTGTTTTAATCGTTTATAATGCTTTAAACAAGTGGAAGTAAAACTTTTTCCTTGTCTTTTGTGTTTCACCAGAGAAGCCTACAAATGAGGCTTCTGTCAAAAGGTAATAGAGAGAATTGATGGACGAGGCACTGTTTGTTCTTCCATCTTGTTGTATGGTTAATAATGAAATGAACCTTAAATACTTCGTATATGTATTTCGCATTTGGCAAAAGCATTTGCCTCATAACCTGATGAGCAAAACAGAAAGCGTTTTAAGGACGTGATTACTGCCTGACGCAGTTAACATTTCTTGAAAATCGCTATTCCCAGTCCTGTTATACAAAACAAAAAGAGCGAAAACACTTACAACACGAAACGGTCTGGTTGACGTACTTTCTGAGAGTTTAGAGTTTATTAGTATCTCAGAATTTTGCCTTTTTCTTGAACTCCAAACATGTTCTAAACACACTCGTGGATAAGTTGAAATGAGAATTATGTAAGTGTAGGTGTTTGTTTGTTTTTTAAATGTTACAAGCGACATCCTCAGATACAGTTTCCTCACGTAGACCTTTCAGATTCGCATCTTCATATTCGAAACCACCTGAGAAGTCATTAATATTATTCTAGTCATTTTGTTGTTTATTTTCAGGCACATTGTGCTTATGTAATGAGAGTAAAAACATAACTTTCAACAATTTCTTTTCGGCACAGTGAAAGGTGATATTTATATTATCGAGTACAGTGAATTAGTTTTGGTAACAGAGCCTTGTTGGTGGTAATTGTATTATTGAAACTAGTCGTTTTGGTCAGTAATTTTTTTATATGGTAGTATATTTTTTAAAGTCTAAGTTTGGAGCAAACTTATAAGTTTATTAATGTCTAAAATAACGTTTCGCATATTATAATCATCTGCCTTGCTAGCGCTGTAAATTTTTAAAGAGTTAGTTTCTGTGAAAACATTATATAAACAGACCGGCTATTAGAGAACATTTGCTAAAATATGTGGTTTTCTTTATGTGTGTGTATGTCTTGCTGTTACATTATATTAAGATTCCTTTATATGTGTGTATGTCTTGCTGTTACATTATATTAAGATTCCTTTATATGTGTGTATGTCTTGCTGTTACATTATATTAAAATTCCTTTATATGTGTGTATGTCTTGCTGTTACATTATATTAAAATTCCTTTATGTGTGTGTATGTCTTGCTGTTACATTATATTAAGATTCCTTTATATGTGTGTATGTCTTGCTGTTACATTATATTAAAATTCCTTTATATGTGTGTATGTCTTGCTGTTACATTATATTAAAATTCCTTTATATGTGTGTATGTCTTGCTGTTACATTATATTAAGATTCCTTTATATGTGTGTATGTTTAGCTGTTACATTATATTAAGATTCAAAATGAAAACATACATTGACTTTGCTTTACCTCTAATAAATCAGTTTGGAAATACTTTGCAATATTTTGAATGCTTCCGTCTATTTTAAGCTGGTATGTGCCTGTTCGTGCCTATATATATATATCTATGTGCCTTTGTCATTTCTCTACAATATACGTAGAACTAAAACATTTCCTTAATTATGTTGCTATAGTTTTCGAAAACCACGTTCTCCATTTCGAGCAGTGATGTCTTTCAAAACTACTCTTCATGTTTATAAACAGATTTAAGATATATGTATACAAATATTACATATTTTTATCTCTGGCCACTATGAGAAAACAGGTGGAAACAGATGTTGATTACTTGAAGAAAGTACGACACATCAAACACATGTGATTGTGTTTGTAGAATAAGTTCATTCTTGTAAATAACACGGTGATTTAATATTATTTTCCAAGTGAAAAGTACTAATGAAACCAGGGAAAATACCACTTCCCTTACATTCTTACTGGCATAAAAATATTGTATTGTTATATACTACAATAAATGGTTTCGTAATAACAGAATACGTTTTACGTTAAACGCAAACATCTACAACAGTAAAGACGTGTATAAACAATTCATAGGAAGCTAAAAGGTTATTTTAACCTGAAAATTGTTGGTTTTTGAAAGGTTATTTTAACCTGAAAATTGCCGTTTCTGGAAGGTATATACATAGTTTAAAGTTAGAGCATTAAGTTCATACTTTGTACCAAGACCTTTGATAGACAAGTTCTGTTTCAGAATTTTAGGGATTCTTTAATTTACATAAACAATGTGTCTTTCCTGTGGGTCAGTTGTAAATATTTAGACTAACAACACTACAACCTGGGGTTCGATTCTCTGCTGAGGTCAACTTACACATAGCTCTTTGTGTAGCTTTACGCTAAAGTCGTACTAACAGGAACAATTTGTGGAAAAGCAGATATTTCTCTAGCAAAATAAAATTAGTGTAGTAACATCTAAAGTAATAACGAAAGAAACAAAGTTTGTAAGATAAAGTTATTGGATACTTAATAGTAAAAAGTTTGAAGATTAGAAAGAAAGAGAAACACAGAGGTTTTATATTAGCATTGAGATATAGACATTTTCATTAGCGTGATAGATGGACTATTTTGGTTTAATATAATTACGTTTTAACGTATTTTGTTTCTTGCTCTATTTATATGCACTTTCCTATTCGAGCTGTAGAATTTTTATCCTTGTAAATATAGTTTAACAAATCGTGGAAAGACAAACTTCTAACTATATGATTCAAACTTTCATAAAACTTACTAATAATTATTTAGAGAAATAAGCGATTCTAACGTTTCAAAGATTTTAACGCTATAATGTTACTAATAATTGTTTACTTGATCAAGCACTTCCAACGTTTCATAGCACTTAAAGCTGTAATGTTACTAATAATTGTTTACTTGATCAAGCACTTTCAACGTTTCATAGTACTTAAAGTTATGATGTTACTAATAATTGTTTACTTGATCAAGCACTTCCAACGTTTCATATCTGTGGAGATACTCCATAGTCATAAGTAAAACTGTGTGTATTCTTCAGTTCATGTCTTGCAAATGTTTCCAACCTCGTGAAATACTTTCTTTGTTATTGTTTTCCAAACTCATATATTAATAGAATAAAATAAACTGAGAAAACTCTTTCATCGTTAACACAAATACTTACTGAAATTTTTAAGTTCGCAGTAAACTCTTTGTCAGTTATATTTCATGTATTTCTCATTTCAGAACAGTCATGTAGATATTGCTAAATTTCTCGTGCATTTTGACGTATGAGATGCGAACAACTTATTCTGAAAGTCAGTTTTCGTTAGCAGCCGAAGAAAGTTATGGAAACAAAATACGTTAATACGTAATTTTATCAATACCAAAGTTCCCTTATAATACGCTGGTAGGTAATCTGTTCTCCATTTAACATTCAAACCTTTTGCTCTGTAACACCAAATAATTATATCACAAACATAGAAACTACCTCTAAAGAGTTTCCTTTTCCTTATTACTATTCAAATATAACTTTTTTGTTTGTTTGAAAAGAATTATTAAAAACCTATTTTTGCGATGTGCATTTGGTGTTATATATATATTTATTTGCAATTATCTATGGAGGAAGTAGTAACATTTCATAGGCTTTAAAACACTTCGTGATCAGGGAAATAACAATGCATGGCTTTTAGAGTTTTTGCTTTGTATTTGATCATCGCTTGGAAGTTTATTGCTGAACTGTTCAACCAAATACTAGTTATTGTACAACACTAAAACAAACTAAGCTACGTTTGTTCTAACTTTGTGATAAAATTTCACTTTCAGTAAACGTATGCGTGGCCAATCGCTATTACAAACTTGGGAACCATACACTGTATATAACTCTAATCTTGTAATTATGGTGTGGGTTAACAACCTGAATTAGCGCACAGTCTCAAGGTGGTCAAACTCGTGGACCAAGCCAGTACTCAGTGTTATTGTTTGTTGGAAAAGTGGAAAACAAGTAAGGCTGGTACGGCTTCATTTGTCTTATTACAGACACTTATTACCGTATATTTATCCCTAAACTCATAACTATAATAACAAATCGTATGGTATTTTTTTTACTATACTGAGAATAGAAAAAAAGTCGAATTATTAAAGAAATTTTGAAGAGAAAGAATGACAAATGTTACTCAGCTTCTACTCCAGTGAAGAAATTGTAAGTTGTCGTATTATGTGTTCTAAATCATTTAAGTTGTTTTTAGTTGTATTATGTGTTATGAATCATATAAGTTGTTTTTAGTTGTCGAATTATGTGTTATAAATCATATAAGTTGTTTTTAGTTGTCGTATTATGTGTTATAAATCATATAAGTTGTTTTTAGTTGTCGTATTATGTGTTATAAATCATATAAGTTGTTTTTAGTTGTCGTATTATGTGTTATAAATCATATAAGTTGTTTTTAGTTGTCGTATTATGTGTTATAAATCATATAAGTTGTTTTTAGTTGTTGTATTATGTGTTATAAATCATATAAGTTGTTTTTAGTTGTCGTATTATGTGTTATAAATCATATAAGTTGTCTTTAGTTGTTGTATTATGTGTTTATAAATCATTTAAAAGTATCAAACTCTTAAATCTTTCTGATTTTGTTGGGTTTTGAAACTTTTTTTTGAAAGGGAATTTTCGCATTCTTTAAAGCAACAATTTACTATAAGTAACAGTGTGTGTTTTTTTATAGCAAAGCCACATCGGGCTATCTGCTGAGCCCACCAAGGGGAATCGAACCCCTGATTTTAGAGTTGCATATCCGAAGACATACCGCTGTACTAGCCGGGGGTAGTTTACTAGTAAAATGTCCCAACTTCTGAATTTATCTCTAAGAAATTTCCATTCTATCAGAATTAAATGCTTATTAATAAAATTGTAGTATTCGTGAATTTCTGTGACATAATCCGATATATTCGCATAAGAAAAGAACAACTGTGGTTTATGACGTGTTTCAGATGTTGTACAACTGATTAGAAATTGTAAGTGGGAAAATAAAACAAAACTTAGTAAATTAATTAAGTACACCAAGTAATGAAACGCGAAAAAATATATTTATTGAATAAAAGTGCATTTCTATAAGAGCATTCTTTGTTAGATACTTGCTAAAGCTAAAATGCTGAAATATTCTAGACAATTGTGGCTTAATTTATTTATGCGTACCTATGAGGACGTTCATAATGATCTAACGTTTCTTCACAGCTGGACATTTAATAGCAAGTCATAAATAGCATTATGAACTAATGGTTAAAGTTCAACAGGCTATAACAAAACTTTATTGATAGGTGAAATAATAAATACTAGGATATATTTTTGTTAAGACGACAAAAAAACATTGTGTAGAAAACTACACACGTCATAACATACCACAAAGTAAATCTTTTATTCGTAACTGAATATATATTTTGATGAAAGTTCCACCAACAATCATATGTACAAGAAAATGAACCCTTCATTGATAACTATATATATTTCATATGTATAGAACAGAGAGCATTTGCTGAACCTATAGTTTAAATGCACCTCAGAACGGTTGGTACGGATATTAACACTTTTACTAATAAATCAGAGAACAACTTTTCGACCTTCTTTGGTCATCTTCAGGTTAACAAAGGTTATCTTCATGTTAACCCAATGATGACCTAAGAAGGTCGAAACGTTGTTCTCTGATTTATTAGTAAAAGTGTTAATACTGATATCAGCCGAAATGAGATACATATGACTGCATATGATTTTCAAGATTTAGCTAAATCATGTGTTTGATTTAATATGAGAATGGGATTTAAAAAGCGGTTAATGTTGAATGATTTATATTCGCTAGTAAGTAAAATGTAAACACGTCCCGGTTTTAAAACTTAAATTTGGAGTTGTCATGGCTCTACTTTCCCATATAGGGCACAGTAGGAAGCATGTACAATAACAGCAAGGAATCAGAACGAAATACGTATCACAAAGCGACCTGAGTTAATGAAACATGAAAACGAACATGTTACAAAAAGCTCTAAAGAAAAAAACTTGAACGAAAATAAGTTTTCGAAACGTTTATTATGTAGAATTAAGTAATTTTGACTTAAAGAGTCATTCACTCGTTTATCTTTATCTTTATCTCTCATCTTGAAACAAATATACAAAAAGTGAGTCAAAAGTAAGTCCGTCAGATGTCGTAGTAGTCGTGATAAGATTGGCTTTGTTAACAACAACAACAAAAGTAGCATTATTGTTGTCAGTACTGAGTGTACTATTTCCTTCCATTGTTGAAAGTGTATATTACTTAGTCGGGTATATATGTATCAAGTTTAAATATTTATATATAATAATTTTAAGAATCTTTTGTCTGATGGTTTTAAGAAAGAGATTGGCTGTAGGCCTTTCTGCCGTACGAAATACGGAATTAGAACCGTTCGTATGTATTGCGGATATAGTCCTCTGATTTTGATTTAAAACTTGACATTATTTTGCTTAAAATCATATTTACGTTGAAATAACACGTTGTTACGTACTCAGAAAACGAACATTTTGGTGATCAAATTCTTTGCTTTGAGACTGCTGAATAAATGAAACATTCATGGAACTTTGCGAGTAATGTTAAAAATTATTATTTGTAGTTTTAGGTTGGAACACGAACAGAGACTAATTCGAAGTTGCACCTACGCACAAATTTGTTAAAAAGCATAAAAAACTAAGAAAAACAATTATTATCTGAAAACTACACAATGTAACTCCAGAATATCATAGATCACCAAGGCCCGACACCTTCATAAGTTGATAACACAAAAATGATAGAAAACATTTAAATCACCAGCTAGCAATGTTGTGAACATTAAAACTACTATTCAACATCAGACATTTTTCACAGTATAATTTATTAACCTTTATTTTTTTAAAGTTTTAGTTTCATCGTATTATAGTGGGCTTTTTTTAAGTGATTACGTTCAACCCTTTTAACACGGATCGTTTTTCGCCGTGTTGAAGAATAGTTAAAAGTGTCACAGTTTTCAGGGCGTTATTTTGATACCCCTATAAGAACTCATTGGTAAATAAAACAGCTTGCGTCCTTATCTACATTTCAACAATATATAGATGTATACATACACACATATGTGTATATTTATGTATGTGTGTCTGTCAGAAGTCATTTTATTAACTTTTGATTTCATGTTGGAGCAACACTCCAACTGGTTTTATAGTGATATATAGCTGTCATAATGTGAATTTTTAAGGGAGAAAAGATCTAACTTGTCAAAGATAAGTAAAGAAAAATTATATAAACTACGTAATCTTTCCAACGTCAATTGAGAAGAACTTTGATTAAAATCTCAGAATGTGTTTTATTTTGGTGTCAGTATTTGTTCTTTGCACAGCGAAGTAAAAAAATTGCAGTCGTAGAACAGGTTTTACAAATCAAAAGAAAGTCAAATTTACAAACACGTTATGAGTAAAACTTAATATTTTCAGAATAAAAACATTAACATATAACTGGTATATTTAACCCAGTATATATGACTCAGAATCTGAGGGTCGCGGGTTCGAATCCCATCCTATCAAACATGCTCGCCATTTCAGCCGTAGGTGTGATCTAATGTCACGGTCAATCCCACTATTCATTGGTAAAAGAGTAGCCCAAGAGTTGGCGGTGGGTGTTGATGACCAGCTTCCTTCCCTCTAGTTTTACATTGTTAAATTAGGGACGGCTAGGTCAGGATAGCCCTCGTGTAGCTTCGCGCGAAACTCAAAACAAACCAAATCAGTTAAATTGTCACATCTGAGTACACAAACTTCTAAGACCGGTTTATAATTCAAATGATAAAACACAAGTCATAAAATAGCGAGATTATATTTTTAGAATGTGCGCCCAAATGTTCATAGGAATGCCCCCTCTCCAAACGTTTCGTTTTCAATATGAAATTATTATCGCTGTTGGTACTTATAAAGTAGACATACTAGTCTGATTATTAAAGCAAATACGGAACATTTTCTATTTCGTCCAAACGTTTCGTTTGATACAGTTGGTGAGACACTGGCGAGTACTTGGATGTTTATAACATCGTATCATATACGTAGGCTAGTTAACATTGTGTCATATACGTAGATTAGTGTTACGTTTTCTGTTAGAGTTTGTTAAGCATTCTCATTTCTTACTTTCGACTTTCACTTAATAATGTGGATCGTTTTTAGAGCTTGTTGCTGTGGTTTTTATGTGTAATAGGAAACCGGTGACGCCTCCACAAACAATCTTTCCACGTGGTGCGTGTTGTTTTCATCGGAACTTGCGTACAGCAGTGATATCAAATTTTGTAGCTGAAAGTGGAGTTTTGATAAACGATAGCTACCGGAAGAGAAGTGAAATACGACATAACAACTTACATTATCTGCACACTCACAAAAGAATTGGATAAAGGTTACTTAGTTATATTTGATGAACGGAAAGGCTAAGCAGTGCAGAGTGCTGTTTCACACCAACAAAAGCGGGATGAACTTAATATATCAAAATGTATTCAGCAGTTCTTCAGAGAGCTTAAGGCTAAACACAGCACTGATACACGAAAACAACAACAAACATTATATAAGAACATGCGTGTCGCGACAGGGTGTCACAGAGGTGTCGTATCTTCACTTGAAACATCTGGGAATTGTTATCAACCACAAGCATGCGACACTTGCGCAAACTTCTTCCTGACATTCAGAGTGCAAATTTCGTCTCTTACTCAAAACAGTCACGCATTTCTTATTTTTAAACATGGCAGAATTTTAAACATGGCAGAATTTGTGCTCTGCCAGTCGGTTACAATGAAAGGCAAAAATGCGCTTTGTTTGAAATCAAATTGTTTTTAAATGTCAGAGCTTTGACCTTTCTATTTAGTCTGTTGTCTGAAGAACTCCTTAATAGATTGTAAGTCGTACTTACAAGCAGTCTCGTTTTGAACTAAAATAAACCTTTAATAATTCCTTGTAAAATATACTTATCTTCTTCTCAAGCTAATAAACGTTTTATGAAGCATTTTGAATTATTTACTAGAATCTATATTTCTATATATGTATTTATTTGCAGACACCTTTTACGTGGGTCTGTGGGATGTATACAGTTTTGAATAAATGTAACATTGTTCGTATAGATGTAATATATTTAGCAGAGACTCTGCTGTTGCTAATTAAATTATTCTGTGGTAATAATTTCGTTTCAAAAATTATACGACGTTTTAATAGCTATACGAGTATAACACATCGTCTAAGTTATGAAACATATTCTAATACAAATTACGTTATTAATTTTTTTATTCAAAATGTCCAACTAACCTCCTTTGTTTTAACTTGTTCCTAGTGGACGGCGGCAAATGTTTAATCTCGCTGTGCCGAAATCTGAGGTTCGTTTCCCCTTAATGGATAGAGCGCACAGAGTACAGCTTTGTAGTTTCTTTTTGAAACTAACAAATTGTTTTAACTTATTATACATATCAGAAATTATGGCACAAGGGAACAACCATAACCATTTCGATTTAACACGAGGCCTTCTTGTTTTTCACTAGAATATTTTGCTTGTTTTTTTTCATGAACTTAAAACTTCGCTCAAAACGTACAGCATTTTTAGATTGTTTTAAATTGTATTTTAGTGATAAAACATCGATTAGAATATCTGAAACTTTATATTTGTGGTAGTAACTTTCATTGTCAGATGTCCAATGTAACTTTCATTGTCAGATGTCCAATGTAACTTTAAATGTCAGATGTCCGATGTAACTTTAAATACCATATGTTAAATATAACTTTAAATGTCGCATGTCCAATGGAGTTTTAAATACCAGATGCTCATTGTAATTTTAAATGCCACATGTCCAATGAAACTTTAAATGCCACATGTCCATTGTAGTTTTAAATGTTAAATGTCCAATGAAACTTTGAATGCCAGATGTCCATTATAACTTTAAATGCCAGATGTCCATTATAACTTTAAATGCCAAATGTACAATACAAATTTAAATGCCAGTTGTCTAATGAATCAGTAAAGTTTACAATAAATTCAAAAGTTTAAAAGTATTTGCATTTTATTCGCCTCATACAAATTATGTAGTTTTGTGCTTAACTACAATCATACAAGCTGGTTTGTATACTATTTTATCAAAATAAACATCAAATGATAACGCTTTTAAAGTAAAAAACAAAGTAAGTGATGTATAGATATTATTTACTATACCATCTATCTCCTTTGAGCTTGTATAGATATTATTTACTATACCATCTATCTCCTTGGAGCTTGTATAGATATTATTAACTATACCATCTATCTCCTTGGAGCTTGTATAGATATTATTTACTATACCATCTATCTCCTTGGAGCTTGTATAGATATTATTTACTATACCATCTATCTCCTTGGAGCTTGTATAGATATTATTTACTTTACCATCTATCTCCTTGGAGCCTGTATAGATATTATTAACTATACCATCTATCTCCTTGGAGCTTGTATAGATATTATTAACTATACCATCTATCTCCTTGGAGCTTGTATAGATATTATTTACTATACCATCTATCTCCTTGGAGCTTGTATAGATATTATTTACTATACCATCTATCTCCTTGGAGCTTGTATAGATATTATTTACTATACCATCTATCTCCTTGGAGCTTGTATAGATATTATTTACTATACCATCTATCTCCTTGGAGCTTGTATAGATATTATTTACTTTACCATTTACCTCCTTGGAGCTTGTATAGATATTATTAACTATACCATCTATCTCCTTGGAGCTTGTATAGATATTATTAACTATACCATCTATCTCCTTGGAGCTTGTATAGATATCATTTACTATACTATCTATCTCCTTGGAGCTTGTATATATATTATTTACTATACCATCTATCTCCTTGGAGCTTGTATAGATATCATTTACTATACTATCTATCTCCTTGGAGCTTGTATAGATATTATTTACTTTACCATTTACCTCCTTGGAGCTTGTATAGATATTATTAACTATACCATCTATCTTCTTGGAGCTTGTATAGATATTATTTACTTTACCATTTACCTCCTTGGAGCTTGTATATATATTATTAACTATACCATCTATCTCCTTGGAGCTTGTATAGATATTATTAACTATACTATCTATCTCCTTGGAGCTTGTATAGATATTATTTACTATACCATCTATCTCCTTGGAGCTTGTATAGATATTATTTACTATACCATCTATCTCCTTGGAGCTTGTATAGATATTATTTACTTTACCATTTACCTCCTTGGAGCTTGTATAGATATTATTTACTATACCATCTATCTCCTTGGAGCTTGTATAGATATTATTTACTATACCATCTATCTCCTTGGAGCTTGTATAGATATTATTTACTATACCATCTATCTCCTTGGAGCTTGTATAGATATTATTTACTATACCATCTATCTCCTTGGAGCTTGTATAGATATTATTTACTTTACCATTTACCTCCTTGGAGCTTGTATAGATATTATTAACTATACCATCTATCTCCTTGGAGCTTGTATAGATATTATTAACTATACCATCTATCTCCTTGGAGCTTGTATAGATATTATTTACTATACCATCTATCTCCTTGGAGCTTGTATATATATTATTTACTATACCATCTATCTCCTTGGAGCTTGTATAGATATCATTTACTATACTATCTATCTCCTTGGAGCTTGTATAGATATTATTTACTTTACCATTTACCTCCTTGGAGCTTGTATAGATATTATTAACTATACCATCTATCTTCTTGGAGCTTGTATAGATATTATTTACTTTACCATTTACCTCCTTGGAGCTTGTATATGTATTATTAACTATACCATCTATCTCCTTGGAGCTTGTATAGATATTATTAACTATACCATCTATCTCCTTGGAGCTTGTATAGATATTATTTACTATACCATCTATCTCCTTGGAGCTTGTATAGATATTATTTACTATACCATCTATCTCCTTGGAGCTTGTATAGATATTATTTACTTTACCATTTACCTCCTTGGAGCTTGTATAGATATTATTTACTATACCATCTATCTCCTTGGAGCTTGTATAGATATTATTTACTATACCATCTATCTCCTTGGAGCTTGTATAGATATTATTTACTATACCATCTATCTCCTTGGAGCTTGTATAGATATTATTTACTTCACCATCTATTTTCTTGTAGACTCATAAAGGAACCTGAAGAATGGAAATTATTCTATAAAGACATCTAATTATTCTATAAAAACATTAGTTTCGCTTAACTACATGCCGTATGCAATATAATAAAGTATACTCGTCGAATATAATAATTTATTTTAGAAACTATGTAAATTTTTTCCATAAATTGAAATGAATACAGCACTTGAATGTGGACACCTTCATGAATAAACATTGACTTATTCTACATAGGTGTGATAATCTAACAAACGGCATATGACTTGGTTTATAACATTTAAGATTCATTTCTGAGTTATTATACACTTATTTCTATGGTACTAAACTGTCCCGTCGTTTATTTCAAAATTAGCTTTTCATTGTCTTACATATAACCAAAATAAAGAATTTTATCACATCAGATCAAATGTAGACAGTATTTCGGGGAAGCTTCTTAGCGTGTGACGTAGGAGCATTATTAAGAAACTTTGACCCACAATAAACTAGTTTCACGAACTTGCAGTAACCAGATTTCAGTCGTAATAATGTCTCTCTTGTGCTTCTGATCTTTTTGTAAGGAGTTTTTATAATTACCAAAACTTATAATAAAACACTCGTAATTTCCCTCCAAAGGTATGAAGTAAGTTGATAGCGAAACCAGGAATAGAACGAATGATAATGTTTAGCCCGAGACAAAACTAATCAACTAAACAGTACATTTTAAAATCATGTTTGTACATATTACTCCTATAATAATAGGAGGATAATAAACATATAATTTAATGGATGTGACAGAGATATTGGTGTATAATGCACACACACACACTAATTAGAGTAGCACACAAAATCATTTCTTTAGAATCTTGACGTAACATTTTCTACAGGTTCCATATTCCTAAAATATTTGATTATTGTAATATACGACCAATCTCCACTCTATATTACTGATTTCTTGGTATAAATTAAATCCTTCAGGTTTAACTTATCCATGAGTGTATAGGAAGACTTTCGATAATGGTAAATCTTTTAGTTTTAGATTATTATATAAGATTATATTTTGTTTATAAACAAATATTTCTTGTTTAGTGTAAATACTTGAATATTTTATTTTTTATCTTGTTTAGTTTTAGTGACTTGGAAACTTACTCTATAAGCTTCTGAAATGTTTAACTGTAGAATCAAAAACAGAAAACATACATTTAAACAGACTGTTTCTTCAATTTTATTTTAATATGTCCAAAACATTTGTCTCCCAATGCTATGTCTGCTGACTTTAAACGCTAGAAACCGAGTTCGATACCCGAGGTGGGCAGAGCACAGAAAACACATTGTGTAGCTTTGTGTTTAATTACAAACAAACAAACCAAAACTTTTACTTTGAATATCTGACATTGAATGTTACATTGTACATCTGACATTGAATGTTACATTATACATCTGACATTGAATGTTACATTATACATCTGACATTGAATGTTACATTGTACATCTGACATTGAATGTTACATTATACATCTGACATTGAATGTTACATTGTAATCTAACTTTGAATGTTACATTGTAATCTAACTTTGAATGTTACATTGTACATTTGACATTGAATGTTACATTATACATCTGACATTGAATGTTACATTATACATCTGACATTGAATGTTACATTGTACATCTGACATTGAATGTTACATTATACATCTGACATTTACATTTATGAATGTTACATTGTAATCTAACTTTGAATGTTACATTGTACATTTGACATTGAATGTTACATTATACATCTGACACTGAAAGTTAAATTGTACATCTGATATTGAATGTTACATTATAATCTGACATTACATGTTACATTGTAAATCTGACATTGAATGTTAAATTGTACATCTGACACTGAAAGTTAAATTGTATATCTGATATTGAATGTTACATTGTAAATCTGACATTGAATGTTAAATTGTACATCTGACACTGAAAGTTAAATTGTACATCTGATATTGAATGTTACATTGAACATTTGACATTGCTTATAATCGTAAGGTACTAGAGACGGTAAAACAAAACGTTTAACCGTTTTAAACCTTAAAGTCGTCCCTTATTATGCATGTACTTTACAGCCATGTTACATTTAGTAAAGTCCATAAATTCAAATAGATTTAAATGTACTTTCTACAAAGAATTGTACCATGAAATGGATGCACTGAAGCATTACAAGAAGGACCTGTTTACATGATTTTGTAATCCGTAAACATTTTTCAAGACTAACATGCAGAGATATGGTATATAATATTAGTTCAGTTGTAATAACATGTTGTATTTAACGACCCATAAGAAATCTAAGACATATATAACACTTCTTAAAAACATTAATATCTACAAAACTACAGAAAAAAAAGTGTATTTATTGAGATAAAATAAGTCGTGCGTTTTAGATACTAAGGTAAAACTGATTAAAGCTAGCATTTAGAACAACTGGTAGTAAATAAAAACAACACGTGTTACCACTATGTACACTAAATACTTGCTGTATGTATTACATTGTGTCTAATAATATAAAACAGTGAAATACATATCTCCCTGAAATTAAGTCTTTGTTTTGTTAACATAGCTATGAATAGAGCTGAATGAGTCCATGTACTTATTCTAATTTTTACAACGCTAAGTTTCTATCTATTGGCTGTTTTAAACAAATCAATTACGATCAGCGATTGTTTCTTCGTTATCTTTACCTACGTCATCAAACAGATGGCGAATAAAATATGATGGTGAAGTAGGAAGAAATATCACACAATTAAATACCATTTAGCCTGAGACCTTTATGTAAGAACTTAAATGTCAGAATACTAGTACTAATAAAAACTACAAATTTTTGTTATGTAACAATATAAAGTGTAATTAAATTTAAGCGCTATTAACCAAGCGTGGACATCAGTTTGGTTTTCAGAATTACTTGGATTCATGCTGTCATGATGTATTTAATTTCACAGCTAGCATGACAAGGGCACAGAAGGTAGAGAGCATTCTGACATAAAGATACAGTTTATCTCACTTTAAAACATGAAAACCACTGAGTTCGTTAAACAGAAGCGGTTACACACGTACAGTACGTATTCATATTGTTCGAACAAAACAGAAGAATGTCTTTTTCCTCTGCATATCAATTTGGCTACCTAACAATCTATGTCTGTTTATCTAGCTAGCTTGCTAGCAGGATCTATGTCAATTAGTACAGGTCTGGTATGAAGGTTAATATATGCAACTATTAAAGAACGTTATTGCTTTCCGTTTCAATCAAGTGTAATTATATTCCATGTAATTATCTTTTATTTTTCTGCAGTGAGGTAGTTTTATAGCGTATGTATATTATTTTGTCACGACTTCAAGACGAGTATATATATATATATATATATATATATATATATTAGGTGGAAATATGTTAATCGATATTCGATGAGCTAAAAACAGTTTTATTTTACTAAGTAGTTTTATTTTCAAAACAAAAACAAAATTGTCGCAAAAACGCGCTCCGCACTTTCAAAGATGCGCTATAGAAGTGACAGTTAGTGTCCACTATCCGGTCAGATCAGGGTGGTTGTTGCTCTCTGATTCAAAATGTAACCACATAGGCCTCTCTGTAGTTTTTCTTATTTGTGAAAATATGACTTCTTTTATCGGATAATGTAATTTAATTTAGGCCATCTCTTTGTTGTGCAACTAATGTCTTAAAGAAAATTATCAAAATAGTCTATATATTTTATTTTAGAGACATCAGCCATTTTATTTTACTGTTGACCCGTACAGCCAGGACCAAGAGGTTCAGATGAGTTCAGTAGGACTCGTTATGATAAAATCCAAGATTTAAGCTTACGTTTTTTTTTCCTACTTCTTTTAACTTGTTTCTCCGTAACTAGAATTACCCAGGACATTCAATGGATAATGCCCTTCTGGGTACTGCACATGATTGTGATACTAGCTAATATTTGTTGTTATAACATGTGATATATCATATATTATGTATATATATGTGTCGTGTGTTGTCGCTGTTCTATGATGGATATTATATTATATTACAACACAGTAATTATATGTATATTATAAGAGGAAATATGTATTATAAAGCACAGTTAAAAATACCACAGGTAGCTTTCTCGTAAGAGTATCGTCACGTTTGTGTTATATCGATGTTTTATTTTGTTAGAATAGTTTTTAGTTTTTCACGTGGTTTGATGGCGTATCATATCTGGAGCTTATAAGCATCTAATAGTTTAATACAAAAGTATTAGACACAAATTGTACTTTAGACTGAAAGATGAAGAACCATTTTAACACATGTAAGTTCCAATGAAATATATTTATTGTATTACACACACACACACAAAATTACGTAGTATTTTTATTTTTGCGTATTGTTATTAGCGGTTCACAACCGTGCATGAAATTTACGATGGATCGACTTATTCTCAACAAACTTTTGTTCTTTAGAAGAAACTAATTCGTGCGATTCTATATTAGTTTTCTGAGTGATTCTCCTGCCAAGAGAAATGTTCGATCACAGTTACTGTCATAATTTTTCTTGGCGGGAAATCGTTAACCTAGTAATGACATGGCTCCATTTTGCCAGCACTATTGATCTCAGCAGTGCTGGGATGACAAGTTTCTTTCTGGCTTTTTCGGAAATGTCCCAAAATTTATTGAAGTAAAATCTGTCTATCCTCATGGAAGCACACATGGGGAGTTTATCAAGGCGAACAGACGCCAGTGGACGAGCAGTTTTGGAATCACCGCTGAGATAGAGCTTCCTGTCACCGGGCAGAAGCTTTGACAGGAGTCATTTGTTTCAGTAGAAGCATTGCTCCCCCCCCAAAAAAAAAATACTAAGTACACCCAGAGGGGATAGGGACTCCGATATGTAGTGGTACAAAGCATAAGTAGAACACAAGGAAAACATAGAACACAGCCGCCATACTCTCCTTCCTCATATTCCCCCACGAGTCAAACCGTTGCCAATATGGCCGCCGCTACTCTGTGCGTCTATTTCACTTAGGCTCGTAAACGAAAAATCTGTTCTAACGTAACAAAATGCAGAAATGTGGGAAACATTTGTGTTACGAACATGTTTAGACAAGAAAACGAAAATACGTTAGAGCATTGTTAAGTTACTCTAACCAACACGTACACAGAAACCTCGAGTAATCAAACTACTTGAACAACGCAATAATTCAAACGTTAGAGCATTGTTAAGTTACTCTAACCAACACGTACACAGAAACCTCGAGTAATCAAACTACTTGAACAACGCAATAATTCAAACGTTAGAGCATTGTTAAGTTACTCTAACCAACACGTACACAGAAACCTCGAGTAATCAAACTACTTGAACAACGCAATTCAAAATTAGAGCATTGTCAAGTTACTCTAAAACAGAAACCTCGAGTAATCAAACTACTTGAACAACGCAATAATTCAAACATTAGAGCATTGTTAAGTTACTCTAACCAACACGTACACAGAAACCTCGAGTAATCAAACTACTTGAACAACGCAATAATTCAAACGTTAGAGCATTGTTAAGTTACTCTAACCAACACGTACACAGAAACCTCGAGTAATCAAACTACTTGAACAACGCAATAATTCAAACGTTAGAGCATTGTTAAGTTACTCTAACCAACACGTACACAGAAACCTCGAGTAATCAATAAGTTACTTATATTGTTAGAAATCGGGTTTCCATACCCGTGGTGGGCATAGCACAGCCGTTTGTGCTTTAAAACAAACATAAATAATAATTTTTAAGACTTTTCCCTTCTTAACTAGCCAATAAGATAGACTCTTTTTTGTCGTTTGTTATAATTGTTTCTAGAAGATATAAAATATCTAATAATATAGCATAATATAAAGAATCTTCTCACAATAACTGGAGCAGTGGAACATTTCGTG
Source organism: Tachypleus tridentatus (assembly GCF_004210375.1). Lineage (NCBI taxonomy): Eukaryota > Metazoa > Arthropoda > Merostomata > Xiphosura > Limulidae > Tachypleus > Tachypleus tridentatus. The sequence goes on from NC_134835.1 coordinate 27,302,307, forward strand.
GAAGCCTGTGTTCTCATTTTGCTTGAATAATATTCAAGGAAGCGGTTCGTAAACGGCTCTGTGTATTTCAGAATACTGTGTTGTTGTTGTGTTTGTGACCAATAGCGTGATACGGAAATCGACTTTGATTTCCTTATAAACGAAATTAACACTGTTTATTTTAATAGGCAATCGAACAATGCTGTTTTTTAAGAGTGGTATAAAACAAGTAATGTTCACCAATGTGTTAGAAGAATTGTCTGTTGAGTAAGTTACTTGTTTTTCGACGGATAAGTTTCCAGGGAAATTGGAGCACTGGACAATAAAGATAGCCATTTTGTTTGTTTACTAAACTTCTTTCTTTTTATATTCGACATTTTAAATTATATATCTGGTAACATAATTATGTAAAAGTATTAAAACGAAAGCTATTTAAAATGGGGTAAGAATATTGGTTATGTCAAATGTATTAATTATAAAATGAATTACGTAAAACATAACAATTACTCCGAATCTTTACTATGAAGCTGCACCGAAACTGTTCCTTTTTTGCGTTTCACGCACGTAACGTAGCTTTGTGGTAACCACTGTTATAAACAATTTGTTTCGTATTTTTATTTGTTGCAACACATTCACGTCTTTACATAAACAACGAACCCAATAGCGAAAGGGATTCTCTAGTGTGAAATAAACGTTGTTACAAATGCCTATGTTCCGAAAGTTAGCCGTCAACGTTGATCTTTCAATAAGAGATAGGCGGATACGAAAATGTTATCTTGACAAACAAGTATGATTTATCAGTACCAAAACACGAGGACAAATTAGAAAAAAAACAAAACAAAAAAAACCACAATACGTTCTGATAGAGCTGACCTACAGGCGCGATAACTCGATCACATAACGACTTCTCTCTTGTCAAAATCACACTCTATTTATGAGTTTGACTAAGCTGAGTAAACAAGACTTGAGAGAAAACGTGATACAGAAAGATTCAATGGATAAAATATAGTGGTTTTTTTTTAATATAAATTATTCCTCACGTGGGGAAAACGAGATTTTTTGAACTGCTCTCGCCAATGATTTTTCGATTCGGTGTAAATTTAAAGTAACACTTTTAAGGTTACAACTTACTATTCGGGTTTTGTGTGGTCTATTTTAATATCCATTCAGGAAGTGACGTCGTCCAAGTTTCTTTGTGTATCCGCTTTATGATTTTCTAAACTTTGAGTTGTGATCTGTGTGACCGGTATATACATTCTATTATTTCTAAAACAACTCACTATTAAAACCACGATTTTACGACTTACTTTGTCTTCATATTGTAATCGATCTCTAAGCCTTTTGTCGCTTTTAACATTTTTAATATAATATATATGTCTAAAGTAATCTTCGTTACTATTGTATTTAGTGTTCGTTTTGTTACAAATTATGTCCGTGTTTTCTAAGGGCTTAATTATTGTAAAGCAAAGCAAGTACAATGATAAAATCATGTTGGGGAACTTAATTTGTTTAAGTATTAAATTTCGAAGTATTAAATTATTTTTGCATTCGAATAATTAAAAACAAGCGTCAAACAACAACAAAAAAACCAGCTCATAATCTGAGCATTTTTTATTTCTTGGGTAGAAAATAGTATTGTCACTAGAGGGCACCACCATTGCCATTGCTGTACTACGTTCCAGCTTTCTTTGTGTCATTCGCCGCCTCTTTTGCTTGTTAGGTTAGTTCTATAGTGATATAAATTTTAAGTCGATGTATGTCATACGATACTATCACCAAGTTGAGGCTCAATAATTAATTGCCGGGAAATACGTTTGTTATTATTATAATTGTAAATCCCACCATTTGTAAATATATCAAAATAGTTTGAAATGTGTCTAATAAAACCAAAGAGATCTTATACAATATTAAATAGTTGCCACAAGTCAAATAACTTATAACCTTAAATCAGAGATAGTAGCAAAGATTTTAATATTTCGATATTTATACTTTAAGTATTTAGCTAAAATGAGAAACAATGATTTTATTTGACGACAGCGTTAATACTCTCTTGTTCCATGAAATTTAAAGTCGTTCTTTCTATGTTTTACATAGATTTAAGGAATATTTGACTTTATAATTATTTGTTCACGTATGCAAGTTACAATATATACCAGGCTTGGGAAACAGAAAGCTCCCCTTCTTCTTTAAATGAATAAAAATATAAAGTAGGAACACGCTATAACAGACTGGTTGTAAAGGGAACAAGCCTTCTAGAAAGCTGAGATGGCTCGTCTCACGCTTCACAAATCACAGTTTCTGTCTCAGCTCCTGCACTGGCGAGCGGGTTCGCTCTGTTCGGAGAAACTCTCAGTATTCATCGAGAAAGTTCCGCTTTAAGAGAGAAGACCTTTTCTTCTCATTCTCGGCCACTGGGTAAAATAGTACAGACAATGCTAAAGCAGGGAAAAAGCCAAAAGAACACGTCGTGATTTATCTTTAATAGCAGCAGGAATATTACTGCTATAAACAAACCAATGGACTGGTATGTCTGTATGTCTGAAGGAAAGAATGATATCCGAGGAAGAATACCCTAGTTTGAGTTAACTCTCAGAGACGCGGAGAGAAGCCTGGAAAACATATGTATTCATATCGATTGTTTAGTGACCGATGTTTATATTCATATCGATTGTTTAGTGACCGATGTTTATATTCATATCGATTGTTTAGTGACCGATGTTTATATTCATATCGATTGTTTAGTGACCGATGTTTATATTCATATCGATTGTTTAGTGACTGATGTTTATATTCATATCGATTGTTTAGTGACCGATGTTTATATTCATATCCATTGTTTAGTGACCGATGTTTATATTCATATCGATTGTTTCGTGACTGATGTTTATATTCATATCGATTGTTTAGTGACCGATGTTTATATTCATATCGATTGTTTAGTGACCGATGTTTATATTCATATCCATTCTTTAGTGACCGATGTTTATATTCATATCGATTGTTTAGTGACTGATATTTATATTCATATCGATTGTTCAGTGACCGATATTTATATTCATATCGATTGTTTAGTGACCGATGCTTATATTCATATTGATTGTTTAGTGACTGATGTTTATATTCATATCGATTGTTTAGTGACCGATGTTTATATTCATATCGATTGTTTAGTGACCGATATTTTGCATATTATACACTTGTATGTCTACACAAGCGAAACATTATTTCCAGTTTTATTTTTCTTTTAAACGTTTAAAATAAAAGTCATGTGGTACAAAGTATGTTTTAATTCATACTTATCTCTGTAGTGTCCTGGTTTGTGTTTTGAGCCCAAACACACTGATTTTCTAAATCTTGTATTTGCGTAACATTGGAATTTTAAAACTTAAGTTTGAGTAACACTGGCTTTATAAACTTGTGTTTGTGTAACACTGAATTTATAGACTTGTGTTTATGTAACATTGAATATAAGAAACAAGATATAATTTTTAATGGTTGTATTTATTCAAGAGATCAACAGTATATTTATTAATATTTGTGGGTGAACATGAGATACCAGTGTGAAACATGAACATGAGTTACCAGTGTGAAACATAAACATGAGATACCAGTGTGAAACATGAACATGAGATACCAGTGTGAAACATTCAGTTTCTGCGTTACGTACAATGACATGCCAGAAGAATTTTATTTGTAACACTTTTACTGTTTCTTAAATTGTATTGTAAATACGTCTGGATAAATCGTTTTGTTGTAATTATACATTCTATGAATGCTTGGTTTCTAAACATTGTACAGGCTTGTAGTCTGTTAGGTTGCTCGTTACTAAGACTAGTTAGTGTCGGGTGATATGACAGCTGAAACTTAAATGTGTAAGATTTGAAACTACTTACAGATAATTCGTATTTTTGTTGCTACCGAGTTCGTTTGCACCTTTAGTTTTAGTTTAAATGGATCACGTGCTCACGCTGACATTTCGTGTCACACTTCAATTCGTGTTGCTACACACACACACACACACAAATATATATATGTATGTTACAACCAACTTTATTGTTGGTTTTGTGTAGAAGTTAAATGTGGTTGAACTTTATTTATTGAAAAAGTTGAATCTACGTTCTGGTCAAGTAATATTTTTTAGCATCGTATTGGTATTTTTTTTTTCGTTCTCAGCTCAGATGGAGACTTCCAAAGCTTCAGGAATACCAGAGTTAATGGAAAACTTTAAATCCTTCGAGTTAAGTCAAACAACATTTGTCTTAATATATGTGTCATGGCGTTTTCGTTAAGCCAAATATATTTCGTAGCTCAACGTTCGCCTCTTCTGATCACGAACCCCGTTGGCCAGTAGCAATATTGTAATAACAGCTTTCAACCAGTCAGCAAAAGGACAAATCAGTCATTGCTGTATATCCTGTATTTTACTACCTGTAACACTAGGGCAGTCATATCTCATATAAAGCACCTTTCTTTCCAGAAATTATGGATTCTCTAATTTCCTGTCTAGAATCTTAGGTCTTTTCACACGAGCACTTGGAAATAACATAAAGTCAGTTCTGATTTGTCAATGACAGATTCTTTACTGTCAACACTTAACACTGTATGCTTCATTGGATCTGTGGAACAAATGTTACAAATCACAATTTTCATATATGTGTAAATAAAATGTAACCAAGGTCTTATCCTTCACTCGTACGCGTTTATTTGTATTCATTTTCGAGTTTAGATTACGTTTATTTGTATTCATTTGCGAGTTTGGATTACGTTTTTTTTCCAAAACCTGACAGGGAACTTCGGCTGGATAGGCTGAAATTTTATGCGTTGTAAACGTGTTTACATACAGGAAAATCTATCTATTTAACAGATAACATACGTTTCTATTTGCTTAACTCATGCATTCTTGTAGTTGTTCATGTATTCTATTGGTTAGAGTTGTGCAAAAAATCTCTGTACGTCATATCTATTTAACCAATAATATGCGTCTTCATTTACACTGTTTATTTACTCTGTTGTTTCGAGTAATCATCATGTAAATATTTAAAACTTTTATTTTGATAGCGACGTAAACGATTTCACTGAATGACTTTCGCCAAGCTAGAAATACTTTCGGATATACATACACCTACAGATTAGTTGAAAAGCAGCATATTTTGAACAAATACCACATGAAATATAATATTTCTACTGTGTTACTTAGCTTCTCTCTGAAGGAAAAAAACAAACACATGTAGCAGATATTTCCTATGCAGAAAGATATTTTTGGAATAAAAGAAGACAGTGATTCTAATCAGAGTACCCTTTATTATCACTGTCGAAAACTTAGACAAGAAAGATATATTATTCCATTAAGATAACTGATATCCAAAGTGCCGTATTTACCACCGTAGAGGTTACATAGGTTAAAGATATGACAGAATAACTCCATGTATACTGTAGAGAATATATCTATAAAATCTATTTTAATAATACGAGAGCAATAGAAATTAAACAATAGAATTATCTATGTTGTTTTGAATTGAGCACAAAGCTACACAATGGATTATCCGTGATCTGCCCACCACGGGTATCGCAACCCGGTTTTTGGCGTTTTAAGTCCGCAGACATACCGCTGAGCCACTGGGGGGCAGTGTCTATGTTGCCTAAATAATGTTTGACTGTCTTATGTATTGTTTACCCGTGTAATAAACCTGTTCTCAAAAATGAGATGTATTTTATAACGGAAAGTTCATACACGTGACACAAAACGCAACTTTAATACACATGCGAATAACGTATGGACCGAACACTGCTCGTGTGTAACATGTAAACAAAACCGAACATAGAATGTTAATTTGGACTCGTTTTTTTTTTTTATTACGTGAAACGTAAACAAAAGTAAACGTAACGTGTTTATTAGACATTATTAGTGTGTAACATGTAAATAAAACTTTGGATAACGTGTGGATGTGCAAGCCATTAATGTGCGATGTGCAAACATAATTTAAATGAATGGTTGGAAGAATGTAATAGTCGTTAATCATTGCTTTATATACAAACCGTTTAAAGAAACAGAAGCGAAACATTTCAAACTATTGTGTATGGGTAACTTTTAAATTTCAAATCCAACAGCTGTTGGTTTCTTTGTTTCTTGCTCACTTACTGTTTACATGCACTCGCATATTAACTCGACGAAAACGAAATTCAAAAGTAAGTGACTTACTCTCCTGTGGCTCTCTTCATGTCAATAAAAGTGTTAATACTCATACCAGCCGTTCTGAGATACATTTTATTTCAAATTGGTTTCTCGTCATCAAGAACTTGCTCCTCTGGAACCAATCATTGTCAACTAACCCGTATTGTTTACTGTCATTTGTAATATGGATACCAAATCTTATTTAAAATCAGAACCAGTATTATACGAAAAAAAACAACACGCATAATTCCGAAATGACATATTTACAAGTGAGATTTTAATACGTAGTTTGGTGTTTAATTAATGTGTGCGTTCAAATATACACACATATGTACGTGTGCGTATAGATCAGTAATGATAAATTAGATAAACACGAAACAGTCTCGATAAATGAATACAAAAAGATCATACACATCATAATCAAGCACTTGATTTGGTCTGTACCGTCCGTATGTAAACACGAAAAACAAAGCTGAGAATGATCAGTTACGCGTACGTGATGGTTAGCTGAGGTAAAATAACGCGACACCTGCCAAAGAGTAACTTGGAGTCGTTATTTCATTATGACATAAAACAAATACAGAAAATTCGCGAACGTATTTTTTATATTAATGCTTTACAATTAGTTGCTATCGGATTTGAAGTTACGCTTCTTCCCATATGCTTTATATATATATATATACATAAACACTTTTAGAAACTCGTTTAACTTATTTAGTGATTTATTATGCTGCGTGCATATGTGTAGCGTGGCTATCTGTTCAATAAGGTGAAGATAAATTTCCACATGGACGTTGAAGGCATATACAGTGGATATAAAATACATCTATTCGTATCTCCACACTATCATTAAATCCTGCTGTCCTGTTATATTTATTTGCTATTATGATTTTCGGTGGATGAAAACATTTATCTGGGGATTTAAAATCACGCAGTTCGTTCTTTGAAAACCCCGGTAATCAGTTCATTTGAAGCGACCTTTATTAAACGTAAGGGTCACTTAAGGTCGTTAGTTCGCAGACAGGCGCCATGATAACAGATATCACCACTGGACACCTGTTCCCAACTAAATGTCTATCTTATTTTCTTTTTTTCATTTGCATGCCTAGAAATTAGTAGGCGGAACTGAGGAAATTTATCTTCTCACCGTCTAGACATGAGAGAGAGGTTAGCCAGAATTGCCGCTGAACGAAACTCCTTTCTTACGGTGTACCTGAAAGTTTCCTTCTTACCCTCCATTAAATCAGGGGCACAAAAGCCTTCTTTGTGGCAACGCCCCTGATTTAGAATTTGCGACTCACGTGAATTTAAGGAAGCTGGGTGGTGCAGCTCGAGGTAAGAACCCGCACTGCGGACATCAGTTTTTCGTTTCTCGAACTTGAGCACAAATTGCGCAGACTCCTTTCGGGTTCTTCCTATCTTATTTTCCGTTGCTAGAGGCAACGAAGAAGAAATCAGACGCAGGGTTGTTTATGTTCTTTACGATGACGTAAATGACGAAAAGACTGGAGTTTGCTTCCCACACTGTGGATTAGAAGAGTGCACGTTTTCTTGCGAGCCTATTTCATCTCACCCCAAGATGGCTGCGAGCTTTCCCGGCGGGGCCGCGGACCCGCACTCGTGGCTCCTCCCTCAGATTCCACTGTTTGAAGCCGGTTTTCACAAACAACAACTCAATACACTTTACGTGGATTTTTTTTTTAACACTAGTAAAAGAATATATATCCCCTTTTCATCTTTCATGACGAGTTAGTCTGAGGACGAAAGACGAATTAAAAAAAGTCGTTGGGTTTGGTGTACGTGTGTTCGTTTGACGTAGAAGATCAGAAACATACTAAGAGATGAAGATATGAATCCATCTTTTAAACACGAGAGAAGAAACACAGTACAATAATAGCGTTTTAAGACAACACAGTACGTGTAAATACGAGTAAACGCCATCATTGTTTACATTACATGAAACTTACTCAATAATGCAATGTTATTTGTCACTGATTAGTTGACACCTTGAAAGAAATATAATAGTTTTATGTTGATGATTTAGCATAAGGCTACACGTAGATGCATTTTCGGTCTATTCACTAGTGGAAATCGAACAGTAGGTTTCAGTTAAACTTACTGGTGAGATACCCTTTCCAGAGACGGTATCAATAACATAACAGTAATTGGAATATAACAAATTATAATTCAGCATTCTATGTTCTAAAGATTGCTGGTATGGGTATTAAAAATTTATTATTATAATAAAGTACAGAAGAATGTTTCGAACGTCTCAGGTCATCTTCAGGTTAACAAAATGCTGAATTCGGGATGACGAGAAATTCACTTGAAGACGAATTCATCATTTTGTCTTTGTAAGAGAGGTCGTGTCTGAGAATAATAAAAAAAACGAAAATTGGTAATCATGCTATATATATGAGTTAGCACATACTTTGAGCTATAAAAAACAAGACAAACAACAAAAGAAACATTCCTAATACATTACAATACAATACTGTATTCATACTGGTCATTACAATACAATACTGTATTCATACTGGTCATTACAATACAATACTGTATTAATACTTGGTCTTATCAGAGTTAATTTACGTTGATTTTCATGTTTACTTCAATCTAAAACGTTCTGATAATAACAAAACCTTCAATACATCGTCAGCTAATTTCGGAAATTGTTTGGCGAAAAACTTTAGTTCATATTGGGTACAAAAATTAACTGAATCTCCTAAACGTTAACCTTTTTATGATTCTATATCCATATAATAATTTAACAGACTGTTAAATACGGCAGAGATATAACGAAAAAATCTGGATAACTCTATATGTAGTTACTACCAAGAAACCCTACATTCTACAACATAATGATTGTCCCTAGAACTATATTGGTATTTACTGCCACGAAACCCTATGTTCTACAATAACCATCTTTAGAACTATATCTGTATTTACTCACACGAGACCCGATGTTCTGCAATGACCGTCTTTAGAACTATATTCGTGTTTACTACCACGAGACCCTAGGTTTTACAATAACTATCTTTAGAACTATATTCGTGTTTTCTACCACGAGACCCTAGGATTTACAATACGTCTGCTGTTCTCACGTGACAGTCATGTTATGCTTATCTTTCGAAGACTGACGAAGGAACGTTTAATTTCTGCACCTTAAACGAAACATTTAAAAAATGCAGACAAAAGAAAGCTAAAATTATCTTTATATTTCAGTTCAACCATCCAGTTAGTCTTTTTTCTGTTTATGAATTTCGCGCAAAGCTACTTGAGAGCTATCTGCGCTAGCCATCCCTAATTTAGCAGTGTAAGACTAGAGGGAAGGCAGCTAGTCATCACCACCCACCGCCAACTCTTGGGCTACTCTTTTACCAACGAATAGTGGGATTGACCGTAACATTATAACGCCCCCACGACTGAAAGGGCGAGCATGTTTGGTGCGACCGGGATTCAAACCCGCGACCCTCGGATTACGAGTCGAACGCCTTAACCAACTGGTCATGCCGGGCCCCCAGTTAGTCAATATATAAACTGCAACAGAAAATAACATTAATAAAAAATACTTAAGAACATGAAAAAAAGTGAACTGTTGATGGTTTTAATAGCTAACTGCACAGTTTTAAGTATAACGTCATTGGAGGTGTTTAATTTATGACCGTAGTACCAACACTTGGTTTAACACATCAAAACCAGTGATTTAAATCTCGTTCTGAGGAAATTTATAAACGTATATAAATGCAAATATCTTTAAAGTTTTGTATCTACCTTTTAGTAAAGATTATATACATATTTACATAAAAAACCTGTACAATATTTACAACGCGCGTTTAATTCTCTATGTTTTGTTACGAAATTCTATTATAAAAATGCTTTCAAACATTATCTCTCATCTGAACGTTCAGGGTGTATATATTACCTTGAGTAAGATATATTATAGAAAATAAAGAGTTATAGAAGCATTAGCTCATTTTAAAACTTTTATTTTACTTAATGTAAATTACGAATAAAATAACAACGACCATGAAGTAAACAGAAGAATACAGACAGTGTGACTCAAAGCTGAGCACAGTATGAATAAAGGTCGAGTTTTGTTTTGCTCTTTTACTCAATATTTAGGCAAGTTGTGTGTGTGGTCTTCTTTCAGTGAGTTTTAGAGCACTCTTATTTCCTGACGCCCGCCTAGTAAAACCTCTATATACAGATAAGCTAAGCTCCAGCCAATAAGAAAAATATTCCAAACGTTCTGCAACTATTTAGATGTTAAACTCAATGCGTTGATGTCAAAGTGCTAGAGAAACAAAACGAGTACAGAAAATTATGTTAATGTCTTAATACATGTATATAGTGATTTATATTTGAATGAAGAAAACCTACAGCAAACGCCTTTGAGTTTTTAAACAGTTGAAGATTTCATTACAAAGCGATCTAAATTTCACTACAAATTTTGGTGATTACACAAACATTTGGACCCTACATAATTTTTCGGGGCGTGTAAGTGGTAAATGCTTTTCAGAAAACAAATTAGAGTTTATGTTGTTGATATGAAACGAATTGTTAGGTGTCATGGAATAGAAGAAAAGTTAAAAATTGAAATGATGTATATATTTCTGTGTGGTCTATTACTACAACTATAGAAATATGTTGATACTTATATATTGTATGGGACATTCAAGTGCATTAAATACGTCGTTTTTATGTGATACTGTTCATTGATTCAAAAGAATACACTCAATATAATAATCTTCAAATCTTTTCCAATTCTTTGGTCACTTTCGACAGGTTGGAGTTGAATACAGTGACATTTTTGACTCTCCCAACCCAGTGGCACATCGGTATGTCTGCAGACTTATGTCACTAGAGCTGGGTTTTGATACCCTTGGTGGACAGAACACAGATAGCCCATTGTGTAGTTTTGTGCTTAATTCCAAATAAACAAATTAAACAATCACATTTTCGAAAGGTTTTTTTTTTTGATGCACAAATATTCCAGTTTTTTTAATTGTTTTGATGGCAATTATTTAATGTCTTCAGGCAGTTTGTTTAATAGTCTGCTGTTGTGTTTCACGTTTCGCAGTCTTCTTCAGAAACAAATTAACAACAGCTACAGAGTTACAGAGTAAGTATTCTTTACAGAACAGTTAACAATAACTTTTAAAGTCGCAGTTACAGAGCAAGAGAAAAATATTTTGTTAGCAAAATATGATTAGTTCCATTGTGTTCTGAAAATCCCATGAATTTGTACAGATCACCCTGAAAACTATCGTGAGAAATAAGTTTTGTTATTTAACTGCTTATAAGGCCGTTATGGTGTTCTTTAAAAAACACATCAAATATCTTAACAGGGGTTAAATGTCAAAGGTTGTTTGAGTCCAAACGTGTCCAGCCTGTTTAGATTATAAATGCCCATAACGATGATTTAAGAGACAAACAAATAAAGTGAATTAAACAAAGAAAAAGCCATTGCAACATACTGAGAAATATTAATGGTTTGTTTATTTTGAATTTCGCGCAAAGCTACACGAGGGTTATCTGCGCTAGCCGCCCCTAATTTAGCAGTGTAAGACTAGAGGGAAGGCAGCTAGTATCACCACCCATCGCCAACTCTTGAGCTACTCTTTTACCAATGAATAATGGGATTGACCGCGAAATTGTAACGCCCCAACGACTGAAAGGGCGAGCATGTTTGGTGCGAGGGTCATTCGAACCCGCGACCCTCAAATTACCAGTCGAACGCCTTAACCCACCTGGTCATGCCGAGCAAATATTAATTCCTCCAGAAAATATAATTATAATTCAGAAACGTCTAGCAACATAATCAACAATTTCCTGATAATCACTTATAGACTTATCATGATTTACTAACCGTGTTTAATAAATGGATAGGGTTATTACATAAAGGACGTAATCAGTTAAAAAACAACAAGAAAAAACGCTGCACTCGAATACTGTGAAAGTATAAAATGTCATCAAATATTCTAATATCTCTCTTCAGTTTTACTGTTTTATTATGAATGAAAACGAATAATATTGTTACGGTGGAAAAAAAAATTACGATAAGCAGCAGGTACGAGTTTGCTTCCGGCTTTTCATGGTTTTATGTAGCCGTAAAATGTCTCAAATAAGTACTTTAAAATTGTCTATTACAAGTTGCCCCCTAGTGAGAGAACTAAGTTACATTGTAACTCTAGTGACGCGAATGTATATTTATTTCTAACATTTAAAATATTCTTGTAACGTGAACTAATCCGAAAATAAAAACACATTTTCATAATAAAAGTGCTAATGAACGTAGATAATTGGATACAATTCTGTTAACAAAAGCAGTAATTAGTCCTAACTGAGGATATTACTAACTTAGGAAAATAAAAGAATAAATCTCTACAGATTATTCTTTACTGGCTTTCGAAACTGTTATTGTATGAAATGATTTATTTTGAGTAAAATTCGTATTTTTTTTTTACACTTTGTAACATGATTAGATGGCGCTAGAGTAGATAAGAAGTGTCTCGTATAGTAATTCTTAAGCCTACAGATGTAGTTTAACTGTTTTAGCTATCGCTCGTGATTGTTTTACATATTTAAAAAACATAACTTTTTCTAAAGGCAAGTGCTCTTTAAAAACTTCCTAATATTTTATATTATATTGTCTTGCTATATATATAGAGTACTATATGCAAATACAACAATTATTGTTTGATTAGTGAAAACGAAATCTTTCTCTAAATACCCGTCCTTATCACAAACTACTTTGCCCTCAGTAAATATTTTCACAAGATTATTTAAACAATACGTTACCTATATATTTAGGCCTAATAACAATAACATGCTGTTATGTGTAAAACATGTACACCATCTCTAGTAATCTCGATGTCTCCAATACGGTTAAACCAGTAATATGAAATTAAATATACAATATTGTCGGTTTCATACATGGAACAGGTATATTTTTTACTGATTTTTTTATTGTATTATACTTGCAAATAGAAATTTGTAGGTTGTTCGTATTACACATTAATAAACAATGATATGTCTACTAGTTAATAATCCTGCTTTTACGCTCAGGTTTCGTGTGGATTTAGCTGTTTTTTCTAAATGTGATATATATATATTAATAATGTTTTTAAATATGCTATTTTTAGAACCTAGTTTCATTGTTGCTATACATATGTTATTATATCGTGTTAATAAAGGTTCAGACTGAGAATTGTGAATTGTTATAATAATGTATTATATAAACCATTTCATTTTTTTGTTTATCATTGTCCAATGTTATGTAATAAAATTATTTGTCATAAAACATTATTTCGTTTTCCAATTTGTTCTGAAATGTAAACATTTTGTAAATTGTACCGTTTCTCTTCAAAATAATCGTACTAATTAAGGATATCCAGTGATATTTATCACTTTAACCGCATCTAGATTTGGAATAAACAATTATTACTTTCTTGCCAGAATTACAGAATTCAGTACGTAAGAGCGCGTTTTTATTTACGTCACGTAAAACGTCACCTTTCCCATTCTCGAAGGGATTACAGAAATATAATCGAACAATTTTCATTAGTAGTATAACACAATAATAAGAATTATAATGAGATTTAAAATGCTTATTTTCATGTGCTTCAGGTGAATAGGATATCATATGTGGTAACACAGGTGTTCCCGTGGAAACTAATAAGCTCGTAAGGTTATTTTATTAATAGTTTTGAGTAACAGCTGTAAATACACAAACATTACCAGAATATATTTATTAACGAGAATACGACATTTGTTGGTCGAGTGAAAAATTCAGTAGGATTTCGACAAAAAACAACGACTTACATCTTTGATATTTTATGTTTAGACACACTGTGGAAAATATAAGAAAAATGTCTGACAGTTAGTTTAAAATATGTCTAATTTATGCTGTCACTTAATCTAATGACTTATCCATGTGACTAATTAAAATAGCATTTCCATTTTACTCAAAGAAAAAGAAGAAATTAATTTGAATATGAATTGAGGCCATTTGCGTGTGCATAGTGGACTGTGACTATAAAAAATATTGATATACTGAATATGATTAAACAGATTTTTTATCTTCTCTATTATGTATTCACTGAGAAATAATTCATTGTAACCTTATTATTAAAAAACAACAATTACACTGCATACCAACTATTCTCATGCATAATATATTGAACGAACTTGAAATATGAAACACTTATTCTTAAAGAAATTTTGAACCTATAATTTGAACCTATCGAGAGTTGTTAACGAGAGAAACAGGCATCATCTTTACAAATAAAATACCCGAGCCTCGATATTAATTCGGTCACATTGTCACTATGTTCGGTGCCGCCCTCTAGTGAGATTGACCATGTTATTTGCGATGTTTTCCACAAATAGTTTGGAATTTGACAGAGAATAAGACATTTTGATATTTAACTTAAGTTTCTTAGTGATACATTTATATGATAGACAATGCTAAAATATTTAATTTTTGAACTATTTTGTGTAAATATGTATTTTTATGAACTGTCGAAATTCTCACTTATCGTGCAAAAAACAACAACAAATTAATAAAAAGTCTTGTAATTACAGAAGCTCAAATAGTAAAAAAAGCGATATGTTGCATAACAGATTCAAACGGCATTTGTTTGAGGTTACTTAATACTATGTATAGACGCATTATAGATCAAGTACAACCAATATCGTATAGACTAGGTGTAAACGCTGATATTACAGTCCCCAATGGTAATTGGAAGTCTTACTTCTTAGAATAGTCACTCTAACATACATAATTTCAAGGGTCCTACACCCACATAACACAAAAATTACTAGATGTACATATCTCGAGTTAACACGTCACTGATAGCCCATATTTGCTACGGGTTTTTCACATCATAAGATAATACGTGTGAGTCCAAGGTTGAAATAAAATTCGACGTGCGTACTTAAACCCAGACTCTTTCCCAGTATTATCTCTGTGCTGATTTATGGGAGACCTGTAGATAAATATTTCTGTTTTTAACGTATGTACAGAAAATACATGTTTTTGTTTACATCGTAAGTCTTGTTTATCAACTGTTTGTTTAATAATCAGTGATGTCGAGAAACCCACTTGTTGAGAAATTTATATGCAAAAACGGCTCGTTTGGGCTTAGAAAATATTTTACATAGAAGAGCGAACAACGTTTCGACCTTCTATGTAAAATATTTTCTCAACCCAAACGAGCCGTTTTTGCATATAAACTGTTTGTTTGTTTTTGAATTTCGCGCAAAGCCACACGAGGGCTATCTGCACTGGCCGTCCATAATTTAGCAGTGTATGACTAGAGGGAAGGCAGCTAGTCATCACCACCCACCGCCTACTCTTGGGTTTCTCTTTCACCAAAGAATAGTGGGATTGGCCGTAACTTTATAACGTCCCCACGGCTGAAAGAACTAGCATGTTTGGTGTGACAGGGATTCGAACAAATAACTCCTAGATTACGAATCTTGGCCTTTGTCCACTGTTATAATTGAAACTAGTATGTTAAATGGGATTTCTAAAAATATTCTCAGCGATATATGTAGTGTTCTAGTAGCTAGTTCTGCTAGCTTTAATGGTCATTTACAATGTGTAACTGTAGTTAAAGTTAGGGTGTATTAGTTTAGTTTCGGTTACAAAATACAACGACGAAGTACTTGTTGTTGTTTTTTAAATCTGATATCAATAAAGAATTTGTTTTCATATAACATAGTAATTTTCAGGCCAGTTTTCTGAGAATAGAAGCTAGATTTTAAAACAATGACTGGATGCACGTACACTTTTCAGTGATAATTGTTAAAATTAACTAGTAAAAAGTGACCTTTACAAAAGACTTAGAATTTAAAAAAAGGACAATTTTCATGATATTCATTATTCTTGAAACTCTACTTTTATAATCTGGAAAACTATTATTACTTTTCCCAACTGATGACAGAACAAACCTTTTGGAAACTGAAAACAACGTCGTTCTTCATGAACTGCATGGATAAACGTTCTTGCTTACTGTCAAGGAACCACTCACAAGTTCTCCTTACGTTTACCTCAGAAACAAGTGTTTCGCGTGCACTGATTGGTCAGAAGGATCACCATTATAAGATGAACATTAGCAAAGTAAGGGGAATTGAACGTTGAGGATGGAAGTTTCGTAGGAACAGAAAAATGGCTGTGCTAGACTATATCATTCTTTTCCTCTTCTGTTAATATGTGTTAAACTATATCTTTCTTTTCCTCTTCTGTTAATATGTGTTAAACTATATCTTTCTTTTCCTCTTCTGTTAATATGTGTTAAACTATGTCTTTCTTTTCCTCTTCTGTTAATATGTGTTAAACTATGTCTTTCTTTTCTTCTTCTGTTAATATGTGTTAAACTATGTCTTTCTTTTCTTCTTCTGTTAATATGTGTTAAACTATGTCTTTCTTTTCTTCTTCTGTTAATATGTGTTAAACTATGTCTTTCTTTTCTTCTTTTTTTAATATGTGTTAAACTATATCTTTCTTTTCTTCTTTTGTTAATATGTGTTAAACTATATCTTTCTTTTCCTATTCTGTTAATATGTGTTAAACTATGTCTTTCTTTTCTTCTTCTGTTAATATGTGGTAAACTATATCTTTCTTTTCCTCTTCTGTTAATATGTGTTAAACTATATCTTTCTTTTCCTCTTCTGTTAATATGTGTTAAACTATATCTTTCTTTTCCTCTTCTGTTAATATGTGTTAAACTATGTCTTTCTTTTCTTCTTCTGTTAATATGTGTTAAACTATGTCTTTCTTTTCTTCTTCTGTTAATATGTGTTAAACTATGTCTTTCTTTTCTTCTTCTGTTAATATGTGTTAAACTATGTCTTTCTTTTCTTCTTTTTTTAATATGTGTTAAACTATATCTTTCTTTTCCTCTTCTGTTAATATGTGTTAAACTATGTCTTTCTTTTCTTCTTTTGTTAATATGTGTTAAACTATATCTTTCTTTTCCTATTCTGTTAATATGTGTTAAACTATATCTTTCTTTTCTTCTTCTGTTAATATGTGTTAAACTATGTCTTTCTTTTCTTCTTCTGTTAATATGTGTTAAACTATGTCTTTCTTTTCTTCTTTTTTTAATATGTGTTAAACTATATCTTTCTTTTCTTCTTTTGTTAATATGTGTTAAACTATATCTTTCTTTTCCTAAACTATGTGTTAAACTATGTCTTTCTTTTCTTCTTCTGTTAATATGTGGTAAACTATGTCTTTCTTTTCTTCTTTTTTTAATATGTGTTAAACTATATCTTTCTTTTCCTCTTTTGTTAATATGTGTTAAACTATGTCTTTCTTTTCTTCTTTTGTTAATATGTGTTAAACTATGTCTTTCTTTTCTTCTTTTGTTAATATGTGTTAAACTATATCTTTCTTTTCCTCTTCTGTTAATACCGCATGCCAATAAAGGAATTAATCCATTTAAACTAACAAGTAATATGAAAACCTGCCTGCACTATGAAACAATGAAGGCAAAATTCATTAAAACTTTCACTTATATGTACAGTTATAACACGTTTATCACTACGTGTTTAGGCTGGTTTACCTTATTGCGTTATAATGTTGTTTAATACCAATCAAAATTAAACATATTGGAAAGCTAAAGCTATGTGAGTTTTTTACAATATATAGCAAAGGTAATGTTTCCAGAATCCTTTTTAAATAATGTTGCTCGTGTTTATAAAAATGGGTCTGAAACTCGATGGATCAGAGTACATGTTACTATGAACATGACAGAGGTCTGTTCTTACAGCATAATCGTTTTTGTGGAGTATAACTGAGAACATATAGGTTCAATAAGTCTATAATAATGTGCTTGTATAAAGAATGGAATATTGTGTTTTGTCGCCATAATATCAACAAAAGAGCACCGACAAGCTTTAAAGCTTTTACAACGATAAATTCGGGTTTCGATACTCGCAGGGGTCAGAGCACAAATAACCCATTGTATAACTTTGTGCTTAATAGCAACCAAAGGTATAAGTGCACTCAGCCATATGAAGTTTCTCTTATCAGGAAACGTGCCTAAAGATTACGGTGTGTTATTGAAATAAAGTGTTTAATAATTGTAAATTGAAAATAAGTAATACTTGTTCATGGTATTTATTAATCATATTTAACACTAAACTAAACTAATGCTTTCTAACTTTTAAGCACAGATTGGAAACGTTTCTTCAAAGAACTTCAAACTTGATACAAATTACATTAAATTATCTAGAATTTCTATTTTCCACTTAGGACATTACAAAAATAAAGTAAAGTAAAATTAATTGTTAGTCTATTTATAAACAAATAAACGTGTAAAAATGTAAAATAAAAAAGTCTGTAGATGGCATACTTTCTTTTACGTTAAAATTATAAGGCACAAACAGCTATTAATAACTTAATATATTTCCAGACCTCCAATTAACCTTATAGACTTTATCTCGAAAGTGTAATTTTTATGCCATTTATAAAAACAAAACAAAACCCTGTATTTTTAAGAAATCCGAATTACACGGCTATTTATAACGCGATATATTTCCAGACCTCCAATTAAGTCTTTAAATTTTATTAAAGCTTACATTTTAAAAGTGTAATTATTATTATGTTTATCCTTTATAAAACAATAAAACCTATATTTTTAAGTAATCTGAATTACACTGTTATTAGTAACATGATATATTTCTAGGCCTCTAACTGAGTCTGTAAATTTTATTAAAGCTTATACTTTAAAGTGTAATTATTATTATGTTTATCCTTTACAAAAAAAACAAGAAAAACCTATATTTTCAAGCAACCAGAGTAACAGGTCCATGTGTTTAATGTTTTCTTTAAAATATCTTGGAAACAGGACATTGGATAAAACGAAATTCTTTTCTGCAAATGTCAACAAGAACTGCTAATAAAACAGGGAAAACTTATGAAAAAAACCATGAGAAACCTATTTTGAACCCCATAAAATTGTGACTCAGGTTAAAAAAAATAGATTGTTCGCCAAATATATTGTGTAGGAAGCGAATAAAAACTTGCATTTTTCTGTCCAACGATTCTATGAAATCCTGTATATTTATTTTCAATACATATATACTTTTTGTAGCTCATGTCCTTCGTTAAAATGGGTTGAAACTATGCGTTTTATTTTCCCCTCAAACGTTGTGTGTGCTGAAAAAAACAACAAACGATTCTTCTTTTGGCAAACGCGCATAGGCCAGAAGAAAGTACAATTTGAAAGACGTGTACTGTACTGTGGTGTCATATTAAACGACCCACTGTACCTATGATAATAACTTGTTTTATTTTGCAATTAAACTATGGGGAAGTAGAACGAAATATGTGATTATAATCTAACACGAAGCACCTTGAAGTTACTGTAATTCATAGAATTTTTCATATTCATCAAAACACTGGATCTCCTTAACGAATTCGGTTTTATAACTTTGTAATTATTACAGACGACACAAGCGACATTATTATGAAGCGGTATTTATTTAAAGCCGATTGTTTTTTTGTTGTCATGGCTTAATGTGTTTTTTACATTACCTTACCGCCTATAATTAACATCCAGTGGCCTTGCAGACGTTTTTGTTTCTTTTATCGTTGCAAATAAGAACGAGTTACTTTGTTATTTTGCTTGAGAAAATAATTTTTTTTTTTCCAGCAATATTTGAAAATGTTTCATTGGTGAATTCAGTCTCGTCGACAATTGCTTTAAAATTCTTTCGAATTACTAAGATTTATTTACAGTAATATAAGAAAGATTGGATGTAAGTCTATTTAATACGAGCTAAGTTTGTTTTGAATTTCGCTCAAAGCTGCACGAGGGCTATCTGCGCTAGTCGTCCCTAATTTAGCAGTGTAAGACTCTCTTTTACTAACTAATGATGGGATTGAACATAATATTATAACGCCCCCATGGCTGAAAGGGCGAGCATGTTTGGTGTGACGGGGATTCTAACCCGCGACCCTCGGATTACGAGCCGAGTGCCTTAACCACTTGGCCATGCCGGGCCACGAGCTAAGTAAACGCAGTATTTACAATGTGTGGGTATTAAAAATGTGCGCACAAAGCCATGAAATATCAAATAATGTGAAAATTGTACTTTGACAATCATGCGATATTTGTGAAGCATTTATATATAACGAGTTTGTCAGCAAAACCAGACTTATTAATCGTTGTTTTGTATTAAAAAGAAAAAGCTGGAAAACTGTCACTCGTCGCTAGAGGGATTACAGAAGTGATGACGTAATGAGGAGTTGACTATTTTACATTAAAATGTTGTTTTCTAGAATCAAGTCTTTGTCAATTTGTATCGAATGTAATTCATTTACATTTAGTAGTTGGTTAAATGTTTGCAACACTTCTGGGCAAAAATACACTTTTAGTAAACTGAACAAATGTGTGCTACAAGTTTAATAGGTACGTACACGTGTTAAGAGTTCGTTCAACTCGTGAGAACTTTAAAATCTGCCAGGTACATCTAGGGAACAAACGTGTAGTTTTTATGTCCACATACATCAAAACCAGATGTAGAAGAAACCTTCGTTCGAGAGTAATACGCATGGCAGAGGCATATATAACACAATCTATGGACAACGAGGGGCTATTTAGTCCTCCAAGGCTGTCTTAGACCTCCACCTTTGAGAAGGGTAAAAATTGAAACCGATCCAATATATTTTCAGGAAATCAGGGATCCCCACCTGCAAAGTGATGGTCAACACTGCTGCCAACGGCAACCAGCAACCGATTCCATAAGTCAATCATCCAGTTAGAAAAATAAAACCGTTTTAACTCAAACTTAACATGTATTTCCCAAATCATAAACTTGCGTCCTCTCGTCCTGTTATCTTTATAACATACAAAATAAACAAACAAACAAACCAGAACATCATTAATCCTCCGGCTAATATTCTAAACCTCAACAAGGTCCATTCTTACCATCCTTTTCTCAAGAGAAAATAAATTACGATATCTTAACTTCTCATGGTAAGATAACTGTTCAGTTCTAGAAATAACCCTAACACCCTTTCCAGTAATTCAGTATCTTGTTTTAGATAAGGATACTAAACCTGTGTACAGTATTCTACGTAAGGCCTAACCAGTGATTTATATAGAAAGACAAATACTTATTTTAACTTGGAATCGCTATATCTATAAATGCATCCTTAAGGTGTTTTAACTTAAAACAAATGAGTGCTTCACATTTAAATGATTTCACTGACTTACACACCATTCTTCTAAAGTCGAAATGATGCAAATTATGATAAAGCAAAATGCATTGCCCTGCTTATATTGTGATTAAAGGTCATTTATCATATCCTTGACCTAACTCATTCTGTAACACTTTAACATCATCAATACAACCAAAAACACTCAAGAGCTAATGTCATCAGAAGATGTTATCAATTTATTATAGTTCTTTCAATATCATTAGTGTAGGCTTAGCAGTGTTCTCAATACAGCCATAAACACTCAAGAGCTAATGTCATCAGAAGATGTTATCAATTTATTATAGTTCTTTCAATATTATTAGTGTAGGCTTAGCAGTGTTCTCCATACAGCCAAAAACACTCAAGAGCTAATGTCATCAGAAGATGTTATTAATTTATTATAGTTCTTTCAATATCATTAGTGTAGGCTTAGCAGTGTTCTCAATACAGCCAAAAACACTCAAGAGCTAATGTCATCAGAAGATGTTATTAATTTGTTATAGTTCTTTCAATATCATTAGTGTAGGCTTAGCAGTGTTCTCAATACAGCCAAAAACACTCAAGAGCTAATGTCATCAGAAGATGTTATTAATTTATTATTGTTCTTTCAATATTTTTACTGTAGGTCAAGTAAGGTTTTTATCATCTTAGGAATTTCCCAAAGAAATGAGACTATTTTACGTGTTTTCGTTTCGTTTGTTTCAGTGTTGTGTGAGGTTTTCATTAAGTCACAGTGTCTGGGGTGGTGTGTTATCAGCTATCTATTTACCTCACCCCACCCCCTTAAAATTAGTAGCAACATTAGAAAATTCCCAATTCGTAGGCACGTTCCCAGTACTGACCTACCAAACATTAACGAGGGAGGTTCTCACGTTTCATGTTTTACCTATTTAAAACCCTGGGGAAAACCATTTCTTGTTTTTTATGTGTTCTTAACCTCTTAGTCGTTCTGCTTACGACTTGTAGAATTATACTGACATAGTTTAGGATAATTCCAATATTTCTCATAGAATTCTCAGGATCAAAAATGTTATTAATATTTTCTATAAATTAGTGTCCGACAAGACTGTGTAATAATATTATACGCACAACTTCTATATAATATGTCATATTGGAATTCATATTTTAAATATAACATAATCTAACTTGTACAAAAGTTTTGTATAGCTATTATTTATTACAGATATTTTATTCAGTAGGATTATCACTTACTCCAGCCTTTATTTTAGTTCAAACTTTCGGCAGTCCCGGCATGGCCAAGCGTTTTAAGGCGTTCGATTCGTAATCCGAGCGTCGCGGGTTCGAATCCCAGTCGCACCAAACATGCTCGCCCTTTCAGCCGTGAGGGCGTTATAATGTGACGGTCAATCTCACTATTCGTTGGTAAAAGAGTAGCCCAAGAGTTGGCGGTGGGTGATGATGACTAGCTGCCTTCCCTCTAGTCTTCCACTGCTAAATTAGGGACGGCTAACGCAGATAGCCCTCGAGTAGCTTTGCGCAAAATTCAGAAACAAACAAACAATCAAACTTTCGGATATCCTGGGTTATTAAAACAGAATACTGATTTACCTCCTGTTTATTTCCGGGTAATTGTTTTAATTTAGTTACAAGTACGCACTTTACAAGTTTTAATAACGACAGTTCTTCTAACGTTGTAAAGAAAGTTTAAAAACATTTTGCGATATAATTTTATTCGACAAGAGCGAGTGATGATGTAATATTGAATATTTTATATTGATCATTGTCATTCTGTCAAAATGTAACCTACAACGAAACCGTTAGCTGAACCTTGCGTGTGGTATCTTCACAGAAGGTTAAAAATTGAATTGTATCGAATCTTACTACTAGGTGGCCCTAACGGAGTTTTCTCGATAAAGATACCATTGTGTATCAACTGCTGATAAGTGAGAACAAAACTAGTTCAGAAATCTAAGACCATTACACACATAAAATTGAATTTCTTTTCAATATTTTAAAAATATTTAACTTTCTAATGTCAATATAAGGTTAAGAAAGTTGATATAACTAAAAGAAATATGAAACTGAAGAGAGAAATACCTCCATCTTCATTTAGCAAACATTAAAAATACGTAAACATTTAAGATGAAGTCATGACAATGAAGTAAGTCATCGATCGGGTTTTGTTTTCATGTTATTGTTGTAATGTTTTTTTGAAACGGGTAAAATATTGGACAATATTTTAAAAGTAATTTTTAAATGAGAATTATGAAAAGAAGGGCCATGAACTATAATAAATAAATCACCATTCAGAAATTCGTAGAAAAGTCCATGAAAAAGCACAAAACAAACAAATAGTCCAGAATGGAGTGAGTCGTATATTAATTGACAAATAGTTCTGAATATTTTATAATTATTATTATAATAACAAAACTAATACAGCTTTGTTCAACTGAGAATTTGTACACTTATATGAATAACTTTAATATTAATATTTTATAACTCATTTCTTAGTTTGAAGCTAATTAAACCCATACATCTGTTTTCTGTAGTTCAAATATTTAGTATGTGTAGATTATACATCTACATATTTTATATATTACCCGACATGTGCTATCATCATATAAATACTAGTTGTAAAAATAACACATTCTAAAAAAAAACCAAGGACTTTTATACTGGAACGTAGAAATGTTTTTTTTATTGAACGTAAGTGGCGGTTGCTTAAGAAAACGGGTCTACTGTGGTTTGCCGACATGTTTGATGTCACATTTTGCTGTTGGTTCGCTATTTACGTTGTTATCTACATTTAGGTTAACTACTATATAAACAGGAAAAGAAAAAACAACAGAATTCTGAAAGGAAATTTCGTGATGACGAGACTTGAAGTAAAAATGTATCTGAGGACGGCTCGTGTGGGTATTAACACTTTTACTACTAAAACAGAAAACAATGTTCTTACTGTCTTAGATCATCTTAACCTGAAGATGACATAAGAAAGTCAAAACGATATCTTAACCTGAAGATGACTTAAGAAAGTCATGACGGTATCTTAACTTGAAGATGACTTAAGAAAGTCATGACGGTATCTTAACTTGAAGATGACATAAGAAAGTCATGACGGTATCTTAACTTGAAGATGACTTAAGAAAGTCATGACGGTATCTTAACCTGAAGATGACATAAGAAAGTCAAAACGATATCTTAACCTGAAGATGACATAAGAAGATCATAACGTTAGTCTCTGCCTTATCAGTAAAAGTGTTAATATCCACACCAGCCGTCCTGAGGCACATTGAAAGGAAATTTGACAATAGTCTTCTTGAATACATTAATAAAATGTTCTAAAGGACAGGCTTTATTATTATTATACGTTTAGCTTACCTTCTTTCAAATTTAAGATATTATTCTTTAAATCTTAAATGCGAGCAAATCTTACATCATATTTTATAAAAAGTCAACTTTATCAGAAATCTGTATCCTCATGTTGTTGAGCCATAACGCTACAACATTGTGTTTTATTATTACATGGAGAGGCCAGCATGGCCAGGTGGTTAAGGCGTTCGACTGTTTGTAATCTGAGGGTCGCAGGGTCGAATCCCCGTGAAACCAAATATGCTCGCCCTTTCAGCCGTGGGGGCGTTATAATGTTACGGTCAATCCCACAATTCGTTGGAAATAGAATATCCCAAGAGTTGGCGGTGGGTGGTGATGACTAGCTGCCTTCCCTCTAGCCTTACACCGCTAAATTAGGGACGGCTAGTGAAGATAGCCCTAGAGTAGCTATGCGCGAAGTTCAAAACAAACCAAACCAAACCGTCTAGTCTTATACTGCTAAAATAGGGACGGCTAGCGCAGAGAGCCCTCGTGTAGCTTTTAGCTTTGCGCGAAATTCAAAAACAAACAAATCGTCACATGGACAACAAACACTAATGTATTTGTACAACGATTAGGGTTACGATAATCTTTCTTAACGTATATGTGTCTTTGTTTCTTCTTTGTTTTCAAAGAATATTTTGAACAGAAAACTTTGCAAGTTTACGTTTCAATTTTACCCTAAACTTTAAAACGCGAATGAACGTCCAAACCTAAACGATAAGATAAAGACATTGTTATTTTATATTAATATCCAGATCTTGGAATAACTTAAACAGTTACAACTGCATAATTACTTCGTGTTGCATAATTATGTCGTGTTACATGAAGTGTCAATTTTAATACTCTTCGCCTAAAACAGCAGGATCTTTAAACAACAACTTGTTTATGTGAAAAGAGACAATACTTGGTCTTGTAGGTAGAAAAGAAGGTATAAACATACTTTATTTTCAACACAGAATATCAAAATATATCAGACTGTTTATTATATTAAAAAGACGATAAATACTAATTTATACCTATACCTTTCTTTACAAGTTACAGAAATTAGAAATATTATTTTATTCAATTTTATTAAACATTCTGGCATTGCGGGGCTTTGATTTGTTGCTCGGTGTTGTCTTAGATCCCATAAAGTCGTGATTTGGAAAGCTAACAATTCTCACAAGCGGATACGTTTGTTCGCTTAAAAGATGTAAGTTTAATACTTCTTAAGATCGCTTTGTTTGCTTTTAGAAGAGAATGTTGCAGCTCATGAGAATACTAATGGTATTTTATGAATCAGATTGAGAGGTGGACAGCAAATCTGATGTCAGTTACAGCTCAGAAGTCGGGAAGTAATTTACATAATAACATACTCGATTTGTCACGGACTCTCTACCCTATACAGTCACAAGAGCGTGGTATTTGAAAAGGAACAGTAAAACTTGAAAAGTTTCTTTAATGATATAGATAGTGAGATAGATGGTTTGTTTTTGAACTTCGAGCAAAGCTACATGAGGGCTACCTGCGCTATCCGTCCCTAAGGTAGCAGTGTGAGACGAGAGGGAAGGCAACTAGTCATCACCATCCACCGCCAACTATTGGGCTACTCTTTTAACTGATTGACTGAAACATTGTAGCGCTCCCATGGCTGAAAGGGCAAGATTGTTTGGTGTGACGTGACGGAGATTCGGGTCCTAGATCCTCA
Source organism: Tachypleus tridentatus (assembly GCF_004210375.1). Lineage (NCBI taxonomy): Eukaryota > Metazoa > Arthropoda > Merostomata > Xiphosura > Limulidae > Tachypleus > Tachypleus tridentatus. Next base: position 27,328,701 of record NC_134835.1, read on the forward strand.
GATTGCGAGTCTTGCGCCCTAACCGCCTGGCCATGCTGGCCCATCAGATAGACGGAGGGTTTGGTTTGCTTCCGATCATAGCGCAAGGCTATACGAGGGTTAACTGCTCATAGTAGTCCGTAATTTTGAACTGATAGATTAGACGGAAGACAGATAGAGAACACAAACAAATGACAGCACTGTCTCTGCTCAAATCGGATAGGGTAGTTCAACTGTCACTCGTAGAACGAGTTAAGGCCCTACCGCGCACGAAAGAAGATTTTTTTTTTCTTGTAGTGATGTAAACCTTCAAATTTACTGTCTGAAATATTAACAGTTATGGATGGGTGGTTCGATAAATATATACAGAATTTTGTATACATGTACGTATACTTCTACACATTCAAAAACAAACAAACATGGATAGCAAGAGATAAAAGAAATACAACTATCTAATTGTCAGTCTTCCATTTCTGAATTTTAATATCGAGTTTATAGAAAACATAAAGTTATTAAATTTCAGATATTTGAACGATCCCGTCCGACATGGCCAGGTGGCTATACTCGTAATCTGAGGGTCGCGGGTTCGAATTCCTATCACACCAAACATGCTCGTCCTCTCAGCCGTGGGAGCGTTATAAATGATAATCAACCTCACTATTCGTTGGTAAAAGAGTAGACCAAGAGTTGGCGGTGGGTGGTGATGACTAGTTGCCTTCCCTCTAGTCTTACACTGCTAAATTAGCTGCAGATAGTCCTCATGTAGTTTTGGCCGAAATTCAAAAACAAACAAACAGTTTCTGAAATTAGGTAAGGTGAAATGATTTAGGACAGCTGGTGTTTATCCGGCTTTATTCATTCCAACTCAGCAGACACAAAAGGATAAACATGAATAACATGAAATAATTATCGATACGAATGATACGTTCGTTAACCAGCTGATGGTCGACTGAATGAATATACTGAAATATACCTGACTGTGAACAAAATGTTTTTGCAGTAAGTGTCTTTAATTGTGAATTTTTCTAATAAAACCTTTGTTTTTTGAAGAGATGAGTATTATAGCGGTACAAGCTAGTAGTTGTTTGATATTTAAGTATAATTCTATTATCTTTGAATCGTTATGGATAAAGAGAAAAGTTTATTAATACTCTGCCCTGTTTTGTTTTGAAATAAAACACAAGGAAATGGCAAAAATAACAATGGAAAAAGTTGTTGAAGGAAAATAATGAATTTCTGAATATTTCGATAAGAAAGGATTAGGAAGGTTACCTGGTGAACTTTGTTTATCAAACAGCCATTCATACGATCTATATATGTTATTTTATATTCATAAGGTACTATAAGATTTTATATCACAAATGACACGCGAATATTAGATTGTATATAAACATATTCTGTTCCACAAAACACTGTAACAACTGGTATCAGTACACAAATCGTTTGTATACAAACGCTGCAACAACTGGTATCAATACACAAATCGTTTGTATACAAACGCTGCAACAACTGGTATCAATACACAAAATGTTTGTATGTAAACAATACAACAACTGGTGCCAGTACACAAAACGTTTGTATACAAACGCTACAACAACTGCTATCAGTACACAAAATGTTTGTATATAAACAGTACAACAACTGGTGCCAGTACACAAAATGTTTGTATATAAAGAGTACAAAAACTCGTATCAGTAGACGAAATGTTTGTATACGAACAATACAAGAACTGGTATCAGTACATAAAAAGTTTATACACAAAAACTTGTATTAGTACACAGAAAGTTTATACATAAAAACGGGTATTTGTATCCAAAACGTTTTTATATAAAAACTACAAAAACTAGTATTATCAAGGAGTGAGTTATAGAAGAATAAAATATTGTATATTAGTGCCAGATCTGGTGTGATTGCACAAATGTGAGTACCTAAACTACAAGTACTAACACCAGCACCTATATTTTTATAATTAAAAATTACAACAATGAACACAATACATAAAATGTGCGTATCCAAATGTTATAAGATCTAACACCAGCAGCCAAGCATTTACAAGAACTAACGCTACACGCATTATCTTATTCGAACACCTTTGTTTTTACAGTTGAGCATTATAAGGATTGGTGCTATACACAAACATTTCTGTATTTAACACCAAGTAGCCATACATTTCGTGTTTAAGTATTGCATGAATTAACACTGATACACAAAATATCTGTATCTAAACACTATAACAATTGGTAATGCCACTAAGAAATGTTTCATCTCAGCATTAGAAATGACATAAACAGTCATAAGTTGGTCGATAGAATGCTTGATTATCTGCTACCCTGTAATTTTCATTGACATTTTGAGATTTATTATGTCTACAGAGTAGACCGATTTGCTCATGTGAATGCAAATACGCACAAAGCTTGTCTTCTTACACAGAAAACAACGTAACGAACGCTTTAATAAATAGTCCCTTTGCATCCAAATGTAAACTTGGGAGTTTCGAAAATTTGAGAGTACACATATACTGAGTTCATGAGGAATATGTCAACCACCGTACTCACACATTGGTATAACTACGCTCTGCGCTACGTCGTATTCAAGTACAGGTTTACTGTTTCACATCTTTGGGAATACACCCCTCTTTTGTTCATTAGAAATGTTTCAACTACCTAACCAGCATATTCACACTTTTAAGGTATATTCCAGTTGTTATTTTACCAGAAGGCGTTGTCTACCTTATATTATTAAAATAAACGCATAAGTATCCTTAAATTTTACATACAAAATTTTACGTTTAATGAGACATAAATATTTTAAACTAGTGAGTATAAACGAACTGTCTTGTGCATCGTGTCCTAAAACACTACAATATCATCTTGCCGCGGTTTTCTGATCATTTAACGTAATTTCTAGTCTCTCGCATTTTATAAACAACGCCTTTTGAAATTTACACGCTAATAGCATACTAAAAATAAATTTCATGTGCTATTAACTCAGCTTAGTTTAAAACACCATCACACCATTTTGGATTGCTCAAGGAAAATTTTATTTATTCTCACGAGCAATTTACAAATCGTCATGTTCTAAATATTCAACGTAGGTTTCTCAAACACCAATAAAATACGAGTTCAAGATCGAAATAAAGCGGGAAAAAAAAAAAAGATGACTCGTGATATATCTTCCATTTATGGCTTAGTAACAATACTTGCTGTGAGTTCTTGACATAGATTTGTCATTTTCTGGTGGGTTGAAATGAAGCGTTATGTAGATTATGTAATATCAGAATGGGAACTTCTATAAGATTAAAAGGACGGTGCAGAAATGGAACGGAACAGCTGAATGTTGTGCTTCGTTAATCGACCAGAACGAAGACCGAAAAGTCATACACAGAAAGTGGAAAGTTAGCAAGCAGAACGTAATAAGCTGATTCGTAAGAATTTTTCTACGCCTTATTACACTATCTGCGAACGTCAGTAAGACCGTGGACGGTAAATCGAATGTGTCTACTAATATCCAAACACATTAAATCTTTCACGTAAAATATACAAATAAAAGGCTAAAAGTAATTTAATGGAAAATAGGAAAATAATTATTTTAAAGAAAAATTCACTTTCATTGGGATCTTTATTAGGACCTTCGTAAGGTTACAGAAGGCGTAATTTACGTTTAACACCATTCCAAAACAGTATATCAAACATATCTTCAGATAACTCTGTATTTTAGGTATCTGTTCTGGAAAGTATTTATTGGTCCATGCAATATATTTTCACAGAAATTCAAGTCTTATTTATATCATTAGTTTCGTATTATTAAATTAAAACTCGTTTTGTTCAGAACTCAAATCAAGTTTTACGATAAAAACGTATTCATGCACAAAATGCGTGATTTCGAAATATTTTATGCCATCTTCAAACTTTTCTGAACAAAATTTACGATTTTTCACGCGCGTCACGTGAATTGTTTTCTATAGCACTAATAAGTTTTAAGATATAATAACTTTATGTAAGCTTTGTTAACACTATTTTGTATTTCTAACCTTATTTTGTATTTTCAACTGATCAATGTAAATATGGAAAGTTCGGTTATTTATAACACTAGCAAGCAAACACCAGTTTTTTCAGCTTTTTAGAAGTCTTATTTCAACATTCAAATAGATCTTTTCAACTCATTGTTAATTACTTTAGTCCTTTTTATGGCGTTAAGTCAAAAACTGACGATAAGAATATTTCTACAAGTTTAATATGCGTAGTTGGTAATTGGTAATTTAAAATGACTTCCGTACAGTAGACAATTATATCTTTCTTTTCCAACTTAGCTTAGTCGAAAATAGATGCATTTTAAATACAAGGAGCGAAATAGTTAATGATTTTACAAGAACTAGAAAATATTTTTACTTTTCAAAAATCTACTTACCTACAATTTATTTCCAGCGAAAAACGTAGCATCTCGATAGCATTTAAATATTACATAGTCAGTACGACTTACAGATATTTAACTTCTAATTTATTTCTATTCTCTTGTGCTCACTTTCAGCTAGTATTCAGTTCCATTGTCTCCTGTGTACGGCCGAAAGAACTGTACAGCATACCTTTGTTGGCAGCAAAATGGCGGCATTGTGAAGCAAGCTCCTCGAAAATTTGAAACTACACCTTGATTCTCTACCGACCAGCCACGCTGTTAGAAGAGGTAAATGCTGTGTATGTTGACAAAACACTCAATTTTTATATTACCGTTCAACATTCTTGAAGCTATGAATAACCTTTAAAGACGAGAACTAGCGCGATTTTACCGAATGGACACCACAGGCTTATGTATATATATATATATATATGTATACGTATGTTTCTCCAGTCTTATTTTCTATGTAAACTTCCGCAGTCTATTCTTCTGTCTCGTCTCACCGCTTTGATATTTCTTCATTTATGAGTCTAAGAAAATGGTCGTAAAACCGTTCTGACAAATTATTTGTGTTTACTTGCTCATAAAAGTGAGGTTATGTTTACACGAACCGACTATCCTGCAGATTCGTTCTTATTTAGTTATTTGTTGTTGTTTTTTTTGAAAGAAAAATTCAAGCAAACCCCCTGGGTTCAAATACTTGTATTTTATATCGTGTCACTTCGTGAGACAGTTGTGTAAAGATGCTCGTAAAACCATTTATTAATTAGCAATGAGAACGAGGTAAATTATTTTTTACACTTTCACAACAACGCTCGGCGACAGAAGGATGGATGAATCGATCGTCGGGTTTATTCACAACGAATCTAAACTATTGAATGAAACAACAGACAGACAAAGATTTCATCCTAATTGACAGGTGTAGCAAATTTCATAGCTCGGCGTACAAGTTTATATTACGTTAGCGCGTTTCAGTTTTCTATCAGATTAATTTATAACTAGAGGTTTATGTAAATATAAGTGTTGCATCAAGTAAATTCGTATATAAATTACAATGTTAAAGTGATTGTAGGTAAGTATTTTTTCTAACAACGCGTTTTATAAGATATATATATACATATATTTAAAAGTATATATTTGACCATATATTTGTCACTTTTCTCTAAAGAGCTTAGGAAAAAAATAAATTCACACATCGATTCTTTGCTAACTTTGTTAAAATGTGTTGTTATTTTATTACGAGTAAAGATGAACGTTTTAGAAACAGATTCGACTGACCTGAAGACGAAAGATTTCGAAACGTCGTCCACTACACTAGTGTCTCCACGACAGGCAGTTGCCGTCCATCATATAAAGTTTCATCATAAATGCTCTGCTTAAACAATCTATCAAAGAAACAGATTCGACGTTTCGATCACTGAATTATTTAAAGTACGCAAGAAAGGCTCCATCAGAGATCGAAACGTCTTACCTGTTTTAAAAATATTATTCCTTACTGCAAATGCCCTAACTTGTAACAAAATAATTCTTATAATCAGTAAGAGAGCCCCAAACAGAAATAAATAAGATATAATATATTTGAAGCTTTTAGGTCTGGTATTTTGTGACGTTGACGAGAGACTGGTCCCTCTATTCAACTTGATGACGAATCTCCGCCTTGAATCGAGTTATCACGAAAGTATTTTCTCTTTGATGAACGTGACGCCTTTACAATAGCGTATTGGAAATATGAGGGAAATTAAATGGATCCATCTTTCCAGAAAGAGAAGGAAAACATGGAAAACTTTATGGAGCTGATAGTGTGTACATGCGGATTCGGTAATAAAGCCTTCTGCTTTCTTATTAATGGATGGCCATATCGCATCACAGCACACTGCTTATTAACGCACAAACATCGAAATATTCGATCTGCTTTACTTGTATGGAAGGCGTGAAACTCTATAAGCCAGGCAGTAGGCTGCCTAAACGTGCCTGGAGAAAGAATTACTGAAAAGACAAACAAACGGGAATCTGGAGGTTTTACACTTGCTGAATAAATTAAGAAAGTGTGAAAAACTTGGAGTTTTACTGATGTGTTTATTCAAGCTTTTAGTGACAAGTAAAATGACACCCTTTCTACACATGTTAAAATACTTTATATTATATGAATATTATAATAGACAGCAATGCTCTGCAGTTTATAGGTATTAATTATAGGATTAATCGATAGGTAGAATATACGCATACAAATCAGTTTAGTGAAAAAACCCCAAAAAACTGGAAGTTATCTCAAATCTGCTTTACACCTTTTTAATAAACAAATCCTTCTGAGATTCTCTCTGTATTGTGCTCTGCTTATTTCTTGGTTTTCCTTTGCTAAAACTTTTGGTTAGCAAGTGTTAGGAGGTTTTTCTTTATTAGGTAATAATCGAAGAGTAAAGTTAGCAAGTGTTAGAAGTTTTCTCCTTATAAGTTTATAATAGAAGAGTAAAGTTAGCAAGTGTTAGAAGTTTTCTCCTTATAAGTTTATAATAGAAGAGTAAAGTTAGCAAGTGTTAGGAGTTTTCTCCTCATAAGTTTATAATAGAAGAGTAAAGTTAGCAAGTGTTAGTTTTTTCCTTATACGTTTATAATAGAAAAGTAAAGTGAGCAAGTGTTAGTTTTTTTCTTATACGTTTATAATAGAAGAGTAAAGTTAGCAAGTGTTAGTTTTTCCTTATAAGTTTATAATAGAAGAGTAAAGTTAGCAAGTGTTAGTTTTTCCTTATAAGTTTATAATAGAAGAGTAAAGTTAGCAAGTGTTAGTTTTTTCCTTATACGTTTATAATAGAAGAGTAAAGTTAGCAAGTGTTAGTTTTTTCCTTGTATGTATATAATAGAAGAGTAAAGTTAGCAAGTGTTAGTTTTTTCCTTATACGTTTATAATAGAAGAGTAAAGTTAGCAAGTGTTAGTTTTTCCTTATAAGTTTGTAATAGAAGAGTAAAGTTAGCAAGTGTTAGTTTTTTCCTCATAAGGTTATAATAGAAGAGTAAAGTTAGCAAGTGTTAGTTTTTTCCTTGTATGTATATAATAGAAGAGTAAAGTTAGCAAGTGTTAGTTTTTTCCTTATACGTTTAGAATAGAAGAGTAAAGTTAGCAAGTGTTAGTTTTTTCCTTATAAGTTTGTAATAGAAGAGTAAAGTTAGCAAGTGTTAGTTTTTTCCTTATACGTTTATAATAGAAAAGTAAAGTGAGCAAGTGTTAGTTTTTTTCTTATACGTTTATAATAGAAGAGTAAAGTTAGCAAGTGTTAGTTTTTTCCTTATAAGTTTATAATAGAAGAGTAAAGTTAGCAAGTGTTAGTTTTTCCTTATAAGTTTATAATAGAAGAGTAAAGTTAGCAAGTGTTAGTTTTTTCCTTATACGTTTATAATAGAAGAGTAAAGTTAGCAAGTGTTAGTTTTTTCCTTGTATGTATATAATAGAAGAGTAAAGTTAGCAAGTGTTAGTTTTTTCCTTATACGTTTATAATAGAAGAGTAAAGTTAGCAAGTGTTAGTTTTTTCCTTATAAGTTTGTAATAGAAGAGTAAAGTTAGCAAGTGTTAGTTTTTTCCTCATAAGGTTATAATAGAAGAGTAAAGTTAGCAAGTGTTAGTTTTTTCCTCATAAGGTTATAATAGAAGAGTAAAGTTAGCAAGTGTTAGTTTTTTCCTCATAAGTTTATAATGAAGAGTAAAACGGTTTCTTGCAGATTTAACTTTTGCCTTTTCCCACTTGCTTTGAATGAGTTCTTAGCGATTGGTTCTAGATTTTTGAGTAGATCCAGTAGTTTGCGTATCTTGTACAGATATGTACGGGTCCATAGTTCGTGTCCTGTATACGGGTGTACGAGTTCAGCGTTTGAGCTCCGTTATAACAAATACAAAATTCGTACTTCGACCTTGATGCGTTATAAAAGTGACAGCAAAACTCCAGGTATTATTTGGCTTCACAAGAGTTCGCTGACTAGATGGCTTTCCTCTTGTCTATCAGTTCAGAATTAAGAAACGGTGAGGGTAAAATCCTACGAGTAGCTTTGTACCAATATCGGAAAACAAATAAACAACGTATTTTGACTTCCTGTCCATAATCCGATGAATCGAAAAAACCCAACCATAAGGAACTTTACAGCCTGTAGTTTACTATCTTCAACTCGTAAAAATGACTTTTGATCTTTGAGATTTTATTTTGATCTTTTACGATTAATCTTCAACTGACTTAGTACATATGTTAAAAGTCGTAAACCGTCATAAATAGCTCTTCTACGAATAAGGCAGAACATTGTGTCTCAGATGAGAAGGTAGGTATTTTTTTTTGTTTTTCTACGGACAGAGAGAAGAGAACCTGGAAATAATATATAGTACAAGAACCAAAGAACCTCATCCGATGTCATTTTTTTCTCTTTTTAATTAAGCATTTGAAAAATTTCCCAAAATAATTCTTTATGATAAATATCAGCTTGATAAAAAAACTGTGTGTTTTGAACATAATTCTAGATGGGTGTATTTACTAAGTTCTAACGTATCATATAAGTTTTACATTTTACACACAGGACTATATAAACCGCCACATTTCATTAAATGTAAGTCAAATGTTTAGTAATTTTTAAGAGAAACGTACCGGTTTCTCTCCATGGCTACACATACGTGTGTGTAATGTTAGCAGGATGGATAACTTGATTAGTTTATAATAATTATGTTAATACATTTCGTATCAAGAAAGAAAAACTATAACGTTATAAGTCATGCTATTTCATTGAAGTTTGAGGTATAGAAATGCATATATATACATCTTGACACACAATATGACAGTCTTGTGACTCGTGATATATATACATCCTGACACACAATATGACAGTCTTGTGACTCGTGATATATATACATCCTGACACACAATATGACAGTCTTGTGATTCGTGATATATATACATCCTGACACACAATATGACAGCCTTGTGATTTGTGATATATATACATCCTGACACACAATATGACAGTCTTGTGACTCGTGATATATATACATCCTGACACACAATATGACAGTCTTGTGACTCGTGATATATATACATCCTGACACACAATATGACAGCTTTGTGACTCGTGATATATATACATCCTGACACACAATATGACAGTCTTGTGACTCGTGATATATATACATCCTGACACACAATATGACAGTCTTGTGACTCGTGATATATATACATCCTGACACACAATATGACAGCTTTGTGACTCGTGATATATATACATCCTGACACACAATATGACAGTCTTGTGACTCGTGATATATATACATCCTGACACACAATATGACAGTCTTGTGACTCGTGATATATATACATCCTGACACACAATATGACAGTCTTGTGACTCGTGATATGGATACATCCTGACACACAATATGACAGTCTTGTGACTCGTGATATATATACATCCTGACACACAATATGACAACCTTGTGACTCGTGATATATATACATCCTGACACACAATATGACAGCCTTGTGACTCGTGATATATATACATCCTGACACACAATATGACAGTCTTGTGACTCGTGATATGGATACATCCTGACACACAATATGACAGCTTTGTGACTCGTGATATATATACATCCTGACACACAATATGACAGTCTTGTGACTCGTGATATATATACATCCTGACACACAATATGACAGTCTTGTGACTCGTGATATATATACATCCTGACACACAATATGACAGTCTTGTGACTCGTGATATGGATACATCCTGACACACAATATGACAGTCTTGTGATTCGTGATATATATACATCCTGACACACAATATGACAGCTTTGTGACTCGTGATATATATACATCCTGACACACAATATGACAGTCTTGTGACTCGTGATATGGATACATCCTGACACACAATATGACAGTCTTGTGACTCGTGATATATATACATCCTGACACACAATATGACAGTCTTGTGACTCGTGATATATATACATCCTGACACACAATATGACAGTCTTGTGATTTGTGATATGTATACATCCTGACACACAATATGACAGCTTTGTGACTCGTGATATATATACATCCTGACACACAATATGACAGTCTTGTGACTCGTGATATATATACATCCTGACACACAATATGACAGCTTTGTGATTCGTGATATATATACATCCTGACACACAATATGACAGCTTTGTGACTCGTGATATATATACATCCTGACACACAATATGACAGTCTTGTGATTCGTGATATATATACATCCTGACACACAATATGACAGTCTTGTGACTCGTGATATATATACATCCTGACACACAATATGACAGTCTTGTGACTCGTGATATGGATACATCCTGACACACAGTACGACAGTCTTGTGACTCGTGATATATATACATCCTGACACACAATATGACAGTCTTGTGACTCGTGATATGGATACATCCTGACACACAATACGACAGCCTTGTGACTCGTAATATATATATCGATTCCAACACACAATATAGCAGCCTTCTGACTCTTAAGTCTAATGGTAACAGTTACAGCTTTTCATACCTTGTTCACAAAATAAAATCATTTACCTTTAATGTTTTCAATGACATATTAAATAAACCGATCTAAGATATCGTAGTTTTGGGTTCTGCAAATACCCTGTTTCATCTTTGTTTCTTTGTTACGTCTATATAAACAACGAATGTTTAGATTGTAAATCGACATATTAAATAAAACGATCTAAGATATTGTAGTTTTGGGTACTGCAAATACCCTGTTTCATCTTTGTTTCTTTGTTACGTCTATATAAACAACGAATGTTTAGACTGTAAATCGACATATTAAATAAACCGATCTAAGATATCGTAGTTTTGGGTTTTGCAAATACCCTGTTTCATCTTTGTTTCTTTGTTACGTCTATATAAACAACGAATGTTTAGATTGTAAATCGACATATTAAATAAACCGATCTAAGATATCGTAGTTTTGGGTACTGCAAATACCCTGTTTCATCTTTGTTTCTTTGTTACGTCTATATTAAATTATTGCAACGAATGTTTAGACTGTAAATCGACATATTAAATAAACCGATCTAAGATATCGTAGTTTTAGTTATTGTGAATGTCCAGTCTCATCTCTTTCTCTTTGCTACACGCATGGTTTACCATTTTCATCAACTTGAATTTCATTATTATCAAAATTTAACCGTATTTAAAAAAAAAAAACCAACAACATAGCATCTACCTATAACGATACTGTTTGTTCACGTACGACTTTTGTCGAGGCACTTACTGAAAGACAACGACAATGCGTAACATATAGAATATCAGAAAATGTCTTATCGTAGTATATAATAAAGTGTTAATAGAGGCAGCCGTAATCATATAACAAGATAAAATCGACTACCAGTTCCAAGATGGAATTGTATCAGAACACGCAAGTGCGTCCACAGCAATTAAAGTTTGTAGCTTCTGAGGTTTTTGTTTCATTTATTTCTCTCCCAATGTTCTTTCTGTGGAGCTATGTATATATATATTTATATATTTGTGCTATTTTGTCTATATTCACGTGCTAGAGGAAGCGCTTGACCACAGCGTATTTGAATACTTTACTTATACGCTCAGCTCGATATTGAGTAGAGAACCGCAAACTTCTGTGTTCTATGGCTGACGTCTGACTGTTTCTACTTCTCTATGATCAAACGCAATGCTCTAAAGTAATCTTTTGCATGAGTGTTTCTTGACTCTGCTGTTTTCCCCCGCTAGTACAGCGTCGTTAAGTTTACGGATCTACAACGCTAAAATCAGGGGCTCGATTCCCTTCGGTGCGCTCAGCAGATAACTCGATGTGGCTTTGCTATAAGAAAACACATACACTGTGTTGTTGACTTGCGGGCTTTAAAAAAAAAGTTAAATTTCTTACTATTTCTAAAGTTATTAAACATCCTTACTGGCCGATTATCTCTCGAATTTGTTTGTTTTTCTTCACCACAAAGCTACATAATGGACTATATGTGGTATGGTCACCGCTGGTATCGAAACCTGATGTTTTAGCTTTTTAATTCTCAAAATTACCAGTGAGCAACTGCGGATATCTCTCGCAAACAAAATAAATCAATATTTTGATTACAACATCTGTACGCCATTTCTTGTTCCTCAAGTTAACGGATAATACTTTTAACATGAACGAAAGACGAAACGATATTCTAAAAACGAAGATTATGTGAAAACGAAACGTTTTTGTTATTTGCGCATAGCAATGATATGGCTACACGTTCGATTTCTCTTTTGTATGATATAAAGGTAAATAGATATGCGAAGTAAACGGTAGTTTTAAATAATATATTTTAATGATAGATTACTTGTGCAGTCGATCACAAAGAGAACCGAACAGAAGTTCCAGAAATTGTTAGAAATTTTATAAGTCTCCGACACTTGCAACGTCTCTCACTAAATTAAATTAGTTCGATCTCCATGTGTGTCGAGATGCAATGATGCTACACTAGGCAGAGATGCAATGATGCTACACTAGGCAGAGATGCAATGATGCTACACTAGGCAGAGATTTTCAAGTGCATTAGGCTTAATGAATATTTGTTTGTCAAAATATGATATCGATAAATGTCTCTAAACAGGCTGAAAATAGAAATATAAAACAAATCATATCTATGAATGGAAACGAATAAAATATCTAACGTGTAGAACAACCATAATAGTTAGTTTTGAAGTTGAGTAGTTAAACGCTGTCTCAACAATAACAGTGTCAGGGTAGAAGAACATGGAATATATTGTGACAAGAAGAGTTAAACGCTGTCTCAACAATAACAGTGTCAGGGTAAATGACATGGAATATATTGTGACAAGAAGCGTTAAACGCTGTCTCAACAATAACAGTGTCAGGGTAGAATGACATGGAATATATTGTGACAAGAAGAGTTAAACGCTGTCTCAACAATAGCAGTGCCAAGGTAGAAGGACATGGAATATATTGTGACAAGAAGAGTTAAACGCTGTCTCAACAATAGCAGTGCCAAGGTAGAAGGACATGGAATATATTGTGACAAGAAGAGTTAAACGCTGTCTCAACAATAGCAGTGTCAGGGTAGAAGGACATGGAATATACTGTGACAAGAAGAGTTAAACGCTGTCTCAACAATAGCAGTGTCAGGGCAGAATGACATGGAATATATTGTGACAAGAAGAGTTAAACAGTTTACTTTATTGTTAATAAAAATAACGTCTGTATAGAGTTAAACATTGGTGTCTATGTAGAAGAATATGGTGACTTAAGAGTTAACCGACAACAAATAAACAATGATATAGTCGTATCAATATATAACGTCAAAAAGCTAGTTAAATATGATACTATTATTTATGGATGGAAGTATTAATACATTACTTTTATATAGAAAATAAGCACTATATGAACCGCGTCAATGTTCTGATCATAGAATTCACGACCAATTGTAAGAATAATAATTAATCGTTGTTTTAGAAATTTGTAGTGGAATTTGCAGCACACTCTAACAATGCTAGTTTAACATTAGTTAACTCACGTATAGAGGTAGATATTTTCAACAATGCCCACGAGCGTACTAGTGTCTAAACAGTCGTTACTTGGTTCTGCTATATTATTTCCAAAACATCTGGAATGAGTTCAGTTCCGTGAGACGGCTGAACAAAAGCACGGATAAAAAAACAATAAAGAATAGGTTGACACATCTATGTGTAATATTTCTTGTTCTACTTTCAAGCAGTGATGACCGTGTTACAGTGGAGCTATTTTTAATATTCTGTTCTTTATTATCCATTAAATCTAAAACATTATGAGTTAGGCCTAGGTGGCGGAAATTGGTTCATATGTTTACAAGTGGCAAATATGTTCAAGACAAAGGTGTAGAAATTAGTTCACAAATACTGGCACATAAAAACAGAGATGCATGTTTCACTTCTTATTGACTGTTAGCTAAATGATAATGCATAGGTTATTGTACAACGAGTGTAACTTCGATAAGATATTGGTTAAGTATTAACTGTTGGTCAGGCAATAACTTGAATAGGCATGGAACATTTTAAATGGCACAATTCAGAGCAAATAACAAAGAAACTTCCATAAATTATAATATTTTGATTGCAACATCTGGCGTAAGATTTGGGTAGAGTTTATCTGTATTGTAATCTTATCCGTCACTACGAAATTTCTTATGAAAATCGTATAATAGTGCTTTATAGTGACGTATAGGATAAGAAGACAAGAAACGGATAGAACTTTCAACACCAGCTGTTAAATTCTTTGAGGTGTTTACTAAACTGTACTTATTTTTGCTTTTACTACATAATAAGTTTGTAAAATCACCAAGTGACCAGTTAGCGTGCACGTGTAATTTACTCTGATGAACTTCAGTCTAACACACACGTCCTTGTTATCTCTGAAGGAGCAGAACAAAATATTGGCATGTTAAAGTACCGAAGTCGTTTACGTTTTGTTAAGTGAAACATTAATCATTAAAAGATAGCTTTGGAATGTAGAGATCAGTCATAAATACTGACTGAAATTCCATGGTTAAGATGTATGAGATAGGAAACAGATAGTGTTAAGACTACGTTATAAACTATAATGGTTTCGGAAATAGATTCGTATTAGAATAAAGCCGTTTGTTTTTTTCAGATGTAACAGGTATTTCCAGGTACTTCTAGTAGAATTTTCTAACAATTTTAATTTTTAAAAGAGAATGATTCGTGGTACGTTTATTTGAAATCAAGTGCAGTAATTCATAAGTTTCATTCAATCAGATGTGAAGAAAAACGGACCCATTTTCTGGAAGTCTCGATGTGGTTCATGGTGTTTAGTCACAAAAAATTGAAAATTCTGATTAAGTTTTTTTTACGATACACCACCGCCATGGTTTAAACCCTGAATAATAACCCCACGTGGAAAATGTATGATTATTTGTGGATTTTGTTGTTATAGTTAGTCAGTTAAGACGCGATTTCATTCCAGTTAAGACACTGTTACGTTAACGGTGGCCCTCTCTTGGTGTAAGTTAAAAATTGATGAGTGTTTATAATGTGAGTATAGCAGACAAAAGTGAGTATGATATTAAAATGAATCATGAAGAATTAAAAAGAAACAACAAATATATATTTTTTAAATAATTAGTAAAGATATTTCATAATATGAAACATAATTTTATTAAGACTACAAATTCCATTTAAACATGCTATCTCAACATTCACTAAACATACACTGGCACTTAATCAATCTGGATTACTTGTGTTTGTGGACTGGTATTTCTGAAGGCATTACTTTTATAACTCTTGTTATTTACCATACTAGAGTATGTGTAAAGTGATATAGAAACTAGTCCAATACTGTGTTACACTCTATATGTCTTGATTGGTAATTTGCCGGTATCGTAATAGTGTTTGTGTGTGGCCAGTACAATCAAATAGTTCCACCGACGAGAGATAACGAAATATCACCGCACGTATATTCGTTATTACTAGGCTATTGGCTCTATAGGTTATCATACTTAGATTTAGGTTCAGACTTCCTTCTTTTGATAAGTTTTTAATCTTTGTAGAAGGAAACCAATCAGCTGATGCCCGAAGTATTGAGTTACTGATTGTATATATACATCCAATTGTGTATAGCTATCTAAACACAGATAATTAACTGTGTATCTCTGTCTGTAAACGTGTATACATGCACGTGTACATTATTCGTTAGACATAAAGAATGAATGCGCAGAACTAAACTATTTAGCAGGGATAAATATTTAAGGAACATGTTTTTTAACACTTGTAATACACATGCTTTACGTTAGGATAAAGCGCATGTATTCTTAGGCAGTAACAAAACCCAAGAACTTCCATAGCCACACCCATGAAGAAATAACCGACAAAATGAAATATGCTTCAGAATGTAGCCCATAAAAAAGGAATATTATTAGTTTTCACATCTGCTGTCATGTATACATAATGTAGAATTATATATAATGTAGGTAAATGTTAACAAAATCGTTGGCCAGGCATGGCCAGGTGATTAAGACACTCGACTTGAAATCCGAGGGTTGCGGGTTCGAATCTCTATGATACCAAACATGCTCGCCCTTTCAGCCGTGGTGAGTTATAAGGTGTTTATCAATCCCAATATTTGTTGGTGAAAGAATAACCCAAGAATTGGCGGTGAGTGAATTAGTGAAGGATAGCGCAGATAGCCCTCGAGTAGCTTTGCGCGAAATTCAAAACAAACAAACAATCAAAATCGTTAATAAAGTATTAAAAGTCACATTGTCACACACGACACAACTGTCTAGTTACATCAGGAAACAATGTGTGTGTATGCTAAAGTTTTGTGATAAACGTTAAGAAAAATGGTCACTGTATACATTTGTAAGTATTGATAGATGTGTGTATACTATATTGTGAGGTTTCTCCTACCATATCAGTTGAATACTATTACTGTTTGTTTACAGACTGTGGACAATGACTCTTATAAGTGGTGTTAGTGTAAACATTATTTGCACAATTATTGTTTAGAACTGGTATACAAAGAATGAAACCTTAGAAACTGAGTGCTGGAAATTTTGTCTGTTGTATTTACTGCTTTTATTTTTTATATATTTATATCCTCATGATATAAAGTGTAAGCATTTGTTTTCGAAAGAGTTTTGAAGGTTCCATTTGCCGGAACTTGTCCGTTCCGTCATCCCTGGGACGTTATAACATGAAAGTCACTCCCATTATTTGTTTGTAAAGAGTTACCTGAGAGTTGATGGTGGGCGGTGTCTATCAGCTGCCTTTCTTCTAGTCTATTACCTCAAAAAGAAATAAAGCAATTTTAAAGATATTTTATTCTGCTTGAAAGAAACCTTAACCAAAAATAGTTATTGTTTGTTTTCTAATTGGTTTGTTGCAGTTTAAACAGTTGAATTCTTGTTTGTCTTCCATTTGTTCCTCCCTCCCTGTAGTATACTGATAGAAATCGGGTTTTGATAATTGTAGTGGGCAGAGTATGGATAGCCCCTTTTTGTAGTTTTGTGCCTAATACCAAACAAGAAACACATATAACTGTTTTGTTATTTTTTGCACAGTTTGATACTTTTTTGCCTTCGAATTATTTTGTTATATTTTGCATAGTCTAATTCTTGTTTGTCTGCTAATTATTTTGTTATATTTTGCACAGTTTGATTCTTGTTCGTCTACTAATTATTTTGTTATATTTTGCACAGTTTGATTATTGTTTGTCTACCAATTATTTTATTATATTTTGCACAGTTTGATTATTGTTTGTCTACCAATTATTTTGTAATATTTTGCACAGTTTGATTTTTGTTTGTCTGCTAATTATTTTGTTATATTTTGCACAGTTGGATTCTTGTTTGTCTGCTAATTATTTTGTAATATTTTGCATATATTTTCATACTTTTACTTTTATGAATCTCGATCCATTTGAGAACAGAAACGAACAAGTACCAAACAGCAAAATAAAACATTTGATGTTTAGGGCAAACGTTACCATATTGAAACATTTCAACCGGACTAATAGATATGTAAGTGTTTCTTTTAACTGAAGATATTTAAGTACCACATATTTAATTAAATAACACGATGTAACCGAAAGTGTTATTTCCCAATTACTTATGCCTAAAGTAAATGGAAAAGACCTATTTTAATCTTCAAACTTTGCTTTTATGATCTGAGAGTGTATAACGAAAACATGATGGGAAACTATATATGGGGGCTGATACGTGAAAGTGATTTACATTAAAGTCGCAAATCTCGAAAAACTACTCACTTCTAAACATTTTTGTATAACTTTAATACAAATACATGTAAATCTTGATTCATATGTTGTGTTATTCAGACCTTATGTAAATGAAAATGTGCAAATTTGCCCGTTTTTACATAGAAAATAGGTTAATTTCTAAATTTCATTATCCAGGTCATAAAAGCAAAGTTTGAAGGGAATAATGGTCATTTTCTGTACTTTTACAACATAAGCAATTAAGAAATAACACATACTATCCAGGAACAAAATTTGTGTTACACAGTGTTATTTGTGTTACATAGTGTAATTAATATGCATAAATATCTCTTATTTTGATTCCCAACTTAGTCTGTTTTTATGCAGTACTTTTGGTGTGAAATTCTTTTAACTCCCACACGTAACCGAAATAAAACAGTCGATGAAGTAACGTACATACGTGTGCGTATTTGTTTATTTAAATATCAAAAGGGAATACAGTTTGCGGTATTTCAATACGGTGTTTTCATGATATTTTTAAACTTTGATAAACTCACGTAGTCAAACGATTTAGTTTTTTCTACATATTTACATAAAAACATCAAATTGTTTTTAATTCATAGGAAACCATATCTGTGTACACTATTCAGATATTTCATCATTTTCTGACTTATTCCCCTCTGTATCACACGTTTATTGTTCAAAACATTTCCATGGTTCTTACTTGCAGGCTCACTGACGGTCGATATTTTCCTTGTGCGTCTTTCAAACTCAAAGAAAATGATCAGAACGAGTAGAAATAAGCCGCCATATCGATCTATTTCCTCCTCTGTATCCTAGGCAACGAGAATCACGTCGATAAGCTTGGGGAGTGTCTTAACTGATGATTGCGCATGCGGCCTTCAACTTTCGTCCTGCCCTCTTATCGACCATACGCTGGCAACGACGTTCCAACGTCTTAGCACAACCGTAAGTACTGTAAGCACCTGCAAATATCGTATTCTTACGTTCTTCCTGCTTCTGTCGTCTGAAAATTATCTAAGCCAGTTTTTCATGAATCATCGAACATTTAATCAAAAAACATCTGTTATAACCCTGCGAGTATATAGTTATTATACTGTTGAAAATAAAATCAGATATGAATTAGTCTTCGAGCACTGATTTAATAACATAGAAAACTAAAATACCACAGAGCTTACATGAACACTTTATAATTAATTATAAACACGTAGATAACAAACTATGGTTAAAAAATTAGAAAGTTTGAGCCAATCGTTAGACGTAATGAATTATAGTTGATCAAGTTAATTTCCTTTCTACAATGTTTACGAACTTGCAAGATGAACCCAAATAAAATATAATTTCTGTCTGGCGTTTATCGTGCTTACCCAATATTTTCTAGCTAATATTTGAAGTCTTTTTCCTCTATTAGTTAGCCTTTTATTTAACTACTTCTGTCTGTGGTGACCTCTACAAAATCTCTCAGAGAAACTTTTACTTTTCGGTATTAATTCACTGAAATAAACGTGTTATTTGCTCATCAGGAATGTCCGACAGTTTATAGCAAACGTTTACAGCCGGCTTAAACACAAAATATACTTTTGAGTTGATTTGCGTCTCAATTAGTTTAGTTTGAAGAAACAGTTGTGGGTTTTGTAATTTAAATTTTAAAAAATCGAACCCCTAATTTTAGCGTTGTAAATTCGAAGACATAACGCTGTACTAGCGGGGGTCTATATAAAGTGACTGTCAATCATACTATTTTTTTGGTTAAAAAGTAGCCCAATAATTAGCGGTGGGCGGTGGTGACTAGCTGCCTTCTCTCTATTCTTACACTACTAAATTAGGGACGGCTGGTGCAGATAGCCCTCGTGTAGTTTTGCGCGAAATTTAAAAAAACCCAAACCCAATCTTTTCTATATATATTATAACGTAATGGTCAATAATGTAAATAAACGTTTCTTGCATTAAGAGTTAAAAATACTGTATAAACATTATTTATAAACAATTACATAACTGGAGACAATAATAAAAAATTGTTGTTTTTTAACATGATCATACAATAAATAATCGAAGTGATAACAAGTCACGCATATAGTGTATAATGATAATATGTTTCACTTTTATTGGCATATGTAGAAGAACTTACATATTCATCCATAAGCGTTTTTTATATAGTTATAACTGAGGCACAATCGTAAAGTACTAGCAGTGACGTTTAAAATGTTGTATGGTAATTGAAGAACATACTACACCATATACGGACTGAGATAAATTCAGTTTAGCAGTGACGTTTAAAATGTTGTATGGTAATGGAAGAACATACTACACCATATACGGACTGAGATAGATTCAGTTTAGCAGTGACGTTTAAAATGTTGTATGGTAATGGAAGAACATACTACACCATATACGGACTGAGATAGATTCAGTTTAGCAGTGACGTTTAAAATGTTGTATGGTAATGGAAGAACATACTACACCATATACGGACTGAGATAGATTCAGTTTAGCAGTGACGTTTAAAATGTTGTATGGTAATTGAAGAACATACTTCACCATATACGGACTGAGATAAATTCAGTTTAGCAGTGACGTTTAAAATGTTGTATGGTAATTGAAGAACATACTACACCATATACGGACTGAGATAGATTCAGTTTAGCAGTGACGTTTAAAATGTTGTATGGTAATGGAAGAACATACTACACCATATACGGACTGAGATAGATTCAGTTTAGCAGTGACGTTTAAAATGTTGTATGGTAATGGAAGAACATACTACACCATATACGGACTGAGATAGATTCAGTTTAGCAGTGACGTTTAAAATGTTGTATGGTAATTGAAGAACATACTTCACCATATACGGACTGAGATAAATTCAGTTTAGCAGTGACGTTTAAAATGTTGTATGGTAATGGAAGAACATACTACACCATATACGGACTGAGATAGATTCAGTTTAGCAGTGACGTTTAAAATGTTGTATGGTAATGGAAGAACATACTACACCATATACGGACTGAGATAGATTCAGTTTAGCAGTGACGTTTAAAATGTTGTATCGTAATGGAAGAACATAATACACTATGCAGATAAATTCAGTTCCTTCCTAACACGCTAATTATTACTATAAATTTAACCTAGCTTGATGTATTGTGTTATCTGTATTTAATAGTGGGTATATTGTGTTATCTGTATTTAATAATAGGTATATTGTGTTATCTGTATTTAATAGTAGGTATATTGTGTTATCTGTATTTAATAGTTGGTATATTGTATTATCTGTATTTAATAGTAAGTATATTGTGTTATCTGAATTTAATAGTAGGTATATTGTGTTATCTGTATTTAATAGTAGGTATATTGTGTTATCTGTATTTAATAGTTGGTATATTGTGTTATCTGTATTTAATAGTAGGTAATGTTACATCGAATTTACAATAGAACAATAACATTTATTTTATCGATATTTTTTCAAGATACTTTAGGGAATATCATAGTTTATCCTACGGAAAAAACCCATGTTTAAGTCCTGACGGAGTGAAACCGGTGTCTGTTATCTTAGTTGGCAACATTCATATTTATGAAAATCTTTATTTTTTTGTTTTTCTTTATCAGAACCGAAAGTTAAATTATATTTTAATCGTATCGATATTTTTTTTATATATGAGTAACAGATTTTCCACTTTCGAACAAAAACTAATTTGAAAGATTCTTCGAGCTTGATAGACTAACAAAGTTATGTTTTAAAAGAAACAGAAGATCTTAACTCTGATTAAAACCTTTGTAAAAAAGTTAAAAATCAGAGTAAAATAGGTGAATGTAATTTTCAAATTAGGCTCTTTACAAGTACTCTCTGAATATATTGTCAAATACCGCTAGGGATAACATTGTTACGTGTAACAATTAAACTTTAAAAATGAGAGAAGTTTCATGTGTCTGCACTTCTAGCTGTTTAACATTAGTAATTCCAATATCTAAGGAAGAAGTCACCTGTTGTAGGTTATCTTTCTATCCCAGACCTTTAATAATATGTTCTATCTTACTCTCCTTTTTCTGCTTATTTATAATTAGATGTAGACGTTTAGGTCCGAGTACTTTCCCATAAAAAGTAATAATACATACGATAGCTTTTGATCAAGTTTCAAAGACATATAATATTGCGTATTTGTGTATATATATATGTGCAATACATACATTTAAGGCCTGAATTTGCGTACTATAACTTTAATATAGGTCAAAATGTTTATAAACAGTGTAAATGTTGAACATATAACATTGAACTCTAAAATTCTTTATAAATATTCTGACAGTATGTGAAGTTAATACTTGTGTTACTTTAACATGATAATTTTCGTTCGTTTTTTGTTTTTTTGGGTTGCGTTTGAACACTTTCATGTTCAAAAATACTTGTATGTTTTTTTTTACATGTTGCGCTGAATATTTGTATGGTTTTTACAGGTTGTATTGGATACTTGGTGTGTTTTATTACAGGTTGCATTGGATACTTGGTGTGTTTTTTTTACAGGTTATATTGGATATTTTGCATGTATTAAAAACTTTAAGAACTTAGAAGTTAAAACATTTTAGTCTTATACGCGTTTCTATCCTTAATATTGGGAAAATAAAACCACTGCTTACATA
Source organism: Tachypleus tridentatus (assembly GCF_004210375.1). Lineage (NCBI taxonomy): Eukaryota > Metazoa > Arthropoda > Merostomata > Xiphosura > Limulidae > Tachypleus > Tachypleus tridentatus. Next base: position 27,351,467 of record NC_134835.1, read on the forward strand.
TGTTACTTCATTTCATTTTGATTGGTTAATAATATTGTTTATTATATTATGAATCCTAAAATTATAGTGTAGAACTGAATCCAAGGAAACGAAAATGTTGCCCATTGAGAAAGTTGTATTTACAACGCAGACTTCACATAAAAATGAAATCCACTCCTATTAAACCGTAAATCCATAAACGTAAAGTGTGGCTGCACCCTTCAATAAATTTCTAACACTGTTCAACTATAACGAGGCACAAAAACACGATCTGTGCCAAAAATAGCCACGAAGGTTTATTACATCTGTTCACAATCAAAAACTGGCACGATTTCTGGAAGCAAATCTTCCAATGAGATAAAATAACGTCAGAGATCACGCGAACTTGCGGCGTGCCCCGTTTTGATCACTTCGGGTTCTTGAGTTCAGTGTCGTATGATGTTTAAATAATGATTGAAATGAATATTTTATTTGAAGAATTATGTTAGAAGTTATATGAAATGATGTTAAAGTTAACTTCTGAATAAAATAAATAATAGAATTGTGCACAACTATTATTAAATGGACATAGATCAGTTTCATTACTTTGACGACAACAAATACATTTATAAAGGGAGAGAAATTTTATTATTGTCGTATTTATAAGATATTTAGGGATTTTTATATGCTTACAGGATATAATATGTAAAAGAAAATGTAAAATATTAATCTCTTTTTCTTTCAATAGGATCGCAATATTTCGGATGTGACGTCTGTTTAAATGGTTCCAGGCAGGTGTTGATCAGGTTGGTGTGCTCAAAAAGCGAGCTGACAAAAACGTACAAAATAAAGAAATATATCACCAATACATTTGGCAAAGTGTGACGTAACGTTTTTCTGATCGCTTAATGGACGACTGTAATTTGATCGACCGTCTTCATGTGTATGCTGGGTTTGTAAAAGTCAGTTAAATGTTAAATATAAGTATCCAATTATTACTTTTTTGTGTCAAAGTGAAGTTTTCTGTCCTTAGAAATGAATTTAACACTTTCTTAAATACAATTTTATTATTAGAAGTGTAAGTACGTTTTATGTCACGACGTAAAATAAAATTACCTTCCACAACACGTTGTATTATTTCTGTTAAATAAACGGTCAAGACTTAACTTTAACAGAACGTGTCTTTTTTTTTTTTCGGCAGATGCGATGAAGGTCTAGATGTCTTAAAGAATGATCATGGGTATATTTTCAAAACATTGCAAAGACAGTTACACGTTTAAGAAAGGTTAAGATTTATGTTGTACAATTAAAAGTAGACAAATACAAAACTGTTACATTGTACAAACATGAAAACTGCTGAATGTTTTATAGTTTTTACTATTAAAATTTAGAGTTCATTATGGTACCGTACAAAATGAATAGAGAGAAGACAATCCGAACCTTCAATGGTTTTATTAACACCAAACACCTCCAAACTCACGAACCTGTAGACTGGACTTACACTTCTAGGAAGGCTAAAACAATGAGCAGTTTACAAAAGCAGAGTCAGAAAGATAGCTGCCCCTGTATTAGCGGTTAAACCGAACAGTGGGTTAGGTTAAAAATGCCCATTTTTATAATTTCACAAAAATAGTTGTGATACAACTATTAAAACTTTAAAACTTCAGTTGTGATACAACTATTAAAAAATGGTCTGAGAAAAAAAGAGGCAAGTTGGAAACATAGAGATGTTTATGAGTAGTCACTGTTTTGCTATATATATAAATATATAAATGATAACAATAAAAAAAACTCGAATGAGGGCTGATATACAAAAACAATTTTTTTTGTAAATTACAGCTGTGCAAGTAACACGAAAGACATTAACAGCGATAGTAATCAATATCCAAAGACTCGTCCAAAAACAACAAGTTCTCTTATTATAATTACAGTCCAGGTTGACGTCGGACAAGAGAAACGTTCACTAAATGCGATAATCACGTACAACGTTAGCATTTGTAAATAAACACGGTACCAGTTTGTTGGTTTTTTTCAAACACTGATATTGTTTACCAATGTTGCTATATACAATACAAATATAATTATTTAGCTCTAGACGTTAAAGAAAACCATTTTTTCTTTGCTATATTGCGATACTGTTGGATATCTGATACACGTTTTAAGATTTATATATATATATATATAGATCGACAACTGGCTTCATCTGTACAGCTATGGGTCACATAATATTTTACTTCCATGTTCAAGAGAACAACAAGCTAATATCTAGTGACATCAGTTGCTACTTTACATACAAAGATATCCCTTTAATTTACAGGATCAATGTTTACGTCTAACTCTACAAACACAAAAAAGAGAGGAAGAAAAAAAAAATCCCAGATGTTTCATTTTCAAAAGTAGAGCCACCTAGTGGAAATTTTGCATGACATCATTGACTCGTCTAATTTACGGTAGCGAAGACTGCACACACTGTTTACAACAACACAATAAACACGTGTGTTAAGATCAAATATATCGAACATCCGTGGATACGATGACCTAATGAAGAAACCTCAGGTCTGGTCAATGTTTAAGATACGTTATTACCACTCTGCCGTTTTGTCAATAGTCCCTTACGTCAGACTCTTTTAGAGTTTCTGGGAGTAATAATCACGATCCATAGTTAAATTATAGTCCGAACATTTTACTTTTATCAACAATATTTATTTCATATCGTGTCTCCACTGTTTCACCAGCCAAATGATCTGTTTCCCTTTTAGTTGGTTTTAATCACCTGACCACGTGTAAAATCTCAATTGAATAATTGTAATAATTAATGTTTTAAAAACGAAGTTACAACGAAACGTTCAAAGCCATAATTGTAAAGTAAACTAATGTGCAAAATATAATTTTAAATAGAAATAATTCCCTGTTACTACAGTACGTATTTTATTTATCAATCATCAAATTCACTTTCACCAGCGTATCTTTCACTCCTTCTCTGTCACGCGCTCATAGTAGGTTCTTTTCATTTATTTAGAACATTTACTTTCGTTTTTGTTTTGCTTCTAAACTGTTTTCTTTCCTACAATCACGGTAACACTGTGATAAACTCGCATAAAAAACATGCAACAAAATGAAACTAGAAAACTGAACTGTAAATTCCTAAATACAGACCTCTGCACAAAGGCTTTGTGGCGTTTCTAATAACAAAAATATACAACTGAACATATGGCATTTACAAGAACCTCTAACAAATTTAAGACCTCCACTCTCCTAATCTGGTGTATGGAGTGAATTGTACAACATTATGGACTCGGGAATTCCGAGTCCGAATCTCCCACTACAAGGGAAGAGCTTGTGACATGTGTAACCTGCTTCTGTCTAGTGGGCTGAGTGGGCAGCAGGGCTTCAGACTTATCACCTTCTTTTTTATCCTTCTCATCGTTTTTCTTGTGTGGCTGCCCATCTTCGGATTTCTGGGCATCGTCTCGCTGTTTTAATTTTCCCTCCAGCCTCGCCTGTTCATTGATCTCCTTGACAGCCCGAATTTCCTTCTTCAGTTTCATCCTCCGGTTCTGGAACCAGATCTTGATCTGTCGTTCTGTGAGACATAGAGCATGGGCGATCTCTATTCTTCGTCGCCTCGTCAGGTAATGGTTGAAATGAAACTCCTTTTCAAGTTCCAATGTTTGAAAGCGAGTGTAGGTTTGACGTCCTCTTCGACGTGGACACCCATTTGGACCTAGAAGATAAATACATTCCAGCCTGTTAGTAAATATAATCTACAACAGAATAAATTATATGTTCATTAGTATTCCGTCAGGATATGCCGCAACACACACACATATGTATATATATATATATAAACGAACATTTTTCAGATTACCGGTGAGTTGTAAGGTTTAAATTCGCCATTCGTCTCATAAACCCCACTTAATGTTAAAATCCAGCAAACACAATTGTTCTAGCTCAAGTCACTCACTTTCGCAAGTGTTTAACATCTAACAAAAACTTGGCACCTATCCAAATCAGAGAAATCTTACGTATATACTCCATTAACAAGCAATTTGCAGAGAGACAAACAAGCTAATTATGCCGGTTATCAAAGTACAACTGTGTTTCAAAGAAGCATAAGCAACCTATGCGATGTTTGTCCCTGTAAATACGTGTTAATAAAATCTGATAGGGATGCGTTCTTCCGACACTTTTATCAAAGCTCACCAGGCCTGTAAACTGATTAGCTGTTTAATGGCATATTAAAAACAGCGAATTGGCCATCAAGGTTTCAGTCGAAAGAACTAAACGTCAACAACAATCGCGTCACCGACAACTCCTATAAAAATGGCCTTGCAAAGGACATTTCTTTGGGTTGCTAGCTTTATAGCGTGTTGACCATCAAGCAGCGACCATTAATAGCGACGAACAAGCTATCAATCACACAGATGCTGAGACTTTACATTTTAATATCCATGAGGCAGCGACCTTCGTGTGAAGAACAAGAAATTGTCGGTATTTCTCGACGGTATCGAGAAGTTATGGTTTATTTTAATACAAAGGACTATTTTTAACCAGTCCTGACTAACATACTTCAATGTCCCTTTAGTTAAACTCCTATTTATGGTTTCTATAATCTTGCAATTAGGTTACATTTGCAATAAATGGCTTAAAGTTTGTTTTTTTCTATTGCTCCAAACAAGAGGTAAGATTAAGCATATTTTGGGCGCTGTTTAAATATGCACAGCCAGAAACAGAACAATTTTTGTATGGGTGTAATTTGTAAGTGCTTTTTATACAAAACTGCTGATAAAATCAATTCCACTTAGAGCGTTTTCAAAATTCTATATGAAGTGTTTCATATTTTCTTCTATGCAGCCAGTAGTGAATAAATAACATCACACAAATGCGTTCTGTTAGAAGTAATATTAAGAACATTATTTTAAAATCGTTTCTTAAACAAATATTCCAGGACTTATAAGGAAATACATTCAACATAAGCAATAATGCGTTCTGCGTTCTAGTATTGAGATTACGGAATACAAGATTAAACTAACAATGTAAGATTCTTCTAAAAATATTAATGGTCGGAAAATGATCTCTCTCTGTGTCAGTTCAGATAAATTGTTTTAGTATCTGAATGAAACATAACATTTGCAAATAATTCGTACGATTTTTTATTTGTCATAATTGAATGTCCCCCTACGCTGGGCAGCCGCATGTTGACGGACTTAAAATCCAGGATTCAATTTCCTAGGGTGGACTTCAAACTTTTCAAGAAAGTCACCGCTTTCCAATTAACTAGTTCAGCCTTTCTATACACCAGAGGTCGTATCGAATTTCGTTTTCTTATCGGTATATTCCACTCATATTTGTAATAACAGGAGCGAAAGTTACCGACTATTCCTGCTAGATCTGATTCTCAGATTATCAGATATCTAACATTCTGTAAAATGTTTGATAAGCACTCACCAAAACTGATAAATCTTTTCTTCTACGTGTTAGTGACGATAAATTTTGCTTTTCTAGGAACTTAATAAAAAATCCATGAATGGTCCTATTTATGCATTGAAACGAACGAATAACCTCACTCATAACCTCTTACCACCCACAGTAATTATTCCGCCACGTTTTGAAGAGATATACAAGCACTGGAGATCAAAAAGAAGAAATGAGAGATTCATTCTGACATTCTGATAGAATTTACGCTCGATCTAACACTGAGTGCTGTAAACCTTGATAATTTAGGGAACATTTATTAGCGGTTGTAAAATGTTCTCTCTCTCTGCTCGATTATGGTTGGACAGAACAGGTCACATGACACTTCTAAATGACAATGGTTATTTTCTAGGAAAGCTGGCCTTGCTCATCGTCTTGTTCTCGTAATGGTATTTGATTCTGAGTTACAATGGTGATCGGAAAATAACCCACACAAACTAACTGAATATTAAATATATATTTTTTTCTGGTTCGACGAATATACGACAAGGATGTCTCTAAATCTAGTGTACGATCCTACGCTGGTGGAAGATTCCGAAGGTATGGTGCTATCATATTTGTCAATGTTATGCTAATTCTCAATGTAATTACTAGATATGTACGTATGTGCACGTGGAATAAGGTATGCTTTAAAAATGTAACAATGTTAGTTTTGTTTTTATTTCAGGTTGAAAAATGAATCGATCTGTAATATGTTTATTGGTTTGTAGTATTTGTAACCAAGTTGCACGTGGATGCGCTGTTCACAAAATAACTGCTTAATGCAATTTGCTGTTAATAATATACCGAACACCTGCCATACATCGGTAAATTTCTCGTGTTCTGAGAGCATGACTGGAATACTTACGTGTTCACACACAGATCTATTTTGACCATAAATACATATTATGTGTCAGTATTAGGAAACCAGCTGTGTACTAACTTCTGTCTTAGGTATTAACGAAAGCGAAGTAACTTAATGAAATCATGTGGTTTATTGTATACATACTTACATATAGTTCCAACGTTATACACAGGTATTCTGTTCTCAAGTTTGAATTCACAAATATACTTCGAGTAATGTTAGAATATTGGATTGAAATAGGACCTCGGGAATAGCAACAGCTGAATGAATAAAGTCGCCTTGTTTATTATATCCTTACCTACAGTACTAACACTACATAAATATCAAGTCAGAAGTCATAAAAAGACTTAGATTAATACTAGTCTTTGATTCAAATAGTTTCCAGGCAATAATGGTGATAGCTTACAGATCAAAGCCACGTGGTTTTTACAATCCCAACACCACAAATATTGGTTTATATACACAACACTATTTGAGGGATAGTAATTTCTGTACAACGTTACGTCTTTCATAGTGAGACATGAGACAGGCGTATCTTTTCAAGTTAGAATTCATTAAAACACCTAAAGTAACATTAGAATATATAACTTGCATTAATCTTCGGAAAAAGTAATAGGTGAAATCTATTTCAAAATAAAGAAAATCACGTTATATGAAAACGAAACGATTAACAGGTTATAAACATGTCTTCATGTTTCTATAAATGTTGTTATTCTCACTAAAAACACAACAATAACATTTATTCATAAATTCGTTGTAAATATTAAGAACATGGAAAAGTAAAAGTTGGGAAACATGTGTCATAATATGTATTGAATGTCCCTTCAATTAGGTCTTCTACATTTCCTTTGTATAGCTATTAACTCCTGGCTTTAAGCTTCATATGACTCCCGCACACTGGCAATAGTTTTAAACAATGCAACTACTGGTGTTCGTTGTTGTGTTGGTGTCCGAGACAGATTTTTATGTATTAAACATAACAAATATATCAACAGTGAATGAATAAACACTTGGTAAATCCAGAGGTTATGAAGTTTTGTATAGGGTTGTCTGATGTATTATAACCTAGAAAATAGAGTCATTTTGTGGTTATTACAAAGTTTTGGTATGGAGAGATTGTAGGTTATAATTAAGCACATTACGTGTTAGTTGGTGACGTACGTTTTAAATTGCCATAAATGTTTTACTTGTGCTTAGATAGCTAAAATGATTCGAAGAGCAAGTGTCTTTTGTCGTTTTCTTTATCTAAATCGAAACCAAAACCAGTGGATCAACTAAACTGTCACAGACAGCGCAACTGTAAAATATTGTATCGTAAGAAAGTGAAATAGATTTGATTTCTTAGCGCAGTTTGGTAACAACCTGACAGAGTAGCCGTACCGTATCACTCATTTCATTTCGAATGTAAAACATTGTATCGTAAGAAAGTGAAATAGATTTGATTTCTTAGCGCAGTTTGGTAACAACCTGACAGAGTAGCCGTACCGTATCACTCATTTCATTTCGAATGTAAAATATTGTATCGTAAGAAAGTGAAATAGATTTGATTTCTTAGCGCAGTTTGGTAACAACCTGACAGAGTAGCCGTACCGTATCACTCATTTCATTTCGAATGTAAAATATTGTATCGTAAGAAAGTGAAATAGATTTGATTTCTTAGCGCAGTTTGGTAACAACCTGACAGAGTCGCCGTACCGTATCACTCATTTCATTTCGAATGTAAAATATTGTATCGTAAGAAAGTGAAATAGATTTGATTTCTTAGCGCAGTTTGGTAACAACCTGACAGAGTCGCCGTACCGTATCACTCATTTCATTTCGAATGTAAAATATTGTATCGTAAGAAAGTGAAATAGATTTGATTTCTTAGCGCAGTTTGGTAACAACCTGACAGAGTAGCCGTACCGTATCACTCATTTCATTTCGAATGAGAAGTACGGTACGGCTACTCTGTCAGGTCGACTCGTAATCTGAGGGTCGCGGGTTCGAATGCCCCTCGCACCAAATATGCTCGGTCTTTCAGCCGTGAAGACGTTATAATGTGACGGTCAGTCCCACTATTCGTTGGTAAAAGAGTAGCCCAAGAGTTGGCGGTGGCTGGTAATGACTAGCTGCCTTCCCTGTAGTCTTACACTGTTAAATTAGGGACGGATAGCGCATATAGCTTTGCGTGATATTCAAAAAACAAACAAACTGTCAGACTGTTACCAAACTGCGCGAAGAAATCATATCTATTTCACTCACTACGTCAAAGTTAAGGTTTCTGTTATTTAACAAAGAAATATCATTCCTTCGGACGAAGGTAACTCTATACGAAAGTTTATTAAGGAGAAATACGTGTATATATATATATGACCACGCAACGTTTCGACCTTCTGCACAGGTCACTATTTTAGTCTTGTATTTTCTAAGGTGTCAAATTATTACTATTTTCTATGAAAAACGATGTTTTTTTTTGTGACCACGTAAGACTTCTGTATGTTTTTCACGTTTCTTCATCTCAATTCAAAGCTACATAATGGGCTAACTGCATTTTGTCCACCCCGGAGAATCAAACTCCGAATTTTAGCTCCGAAGTCCTTAAATTTATCGCTTATTTCTAACCACACAAACCAACAATTTAAGGTTGGTTCACGTAGAACATAGAATTCCCCAATAGACGGAGTGTTAAAACGTACGTATTTAACTCATATTAACTCAAGTCCTTCAAGATTACAGTACCATATTTCAATGTCGATATAAAGTTTATTACGTTTGATTACTGACCAGGGTCAGGTGTTAACTAAGGTAATAATAACTAAATAAAATCGTTTCATTTAACTTCTCCATGAGAAATGTTCAAGAAAGGAAGCTTGCAAGACGATTAAAAGTAACTGTGAAACTATTAACAATATTAATACATTTGTTAAATCCATCAAAGACAATATAAAAGGTTCAAATAAAAGCGTCTAAAACAGGCAAAAGAAATCCATGTGAAATTACTATTGTATTCCTTTAAAGATGTAATAACACAGAGTTATAAATAATATAAATATTAAAAGATATATTTATTTGTCCACAAACAGATAAGAAACAGCTCAACACAATACTGAAAATTTTCGACGATTCGAATCAGGTCTTGTTTTTGTGAGGGTTTAAGAACATATCACCATAACCTACTGATTAAGGAGGATTTAGGGAGAACATATCACCATAACCTACTGATTAAGGAGGATTTAGGGAAAACATATCACCATAACCTACTGATTAAGGAGGGTTTAGGGAAACATATCACCATAACCTTCTGATTAAGGAGGATTTAGGGAAAACATATCACCATAACCTTCTGATTAAGGAGGATTTAGGGAACATATCACCATAACCTTCTGATTAAGGAGGATTTAGGGAGAACATATCACCATAACCTACTGATTAAGGAGGATTTAGGGAGAACATATCACCATAACCTTCTGATTAAGGAGGGTTTAGGAGAACATATCACCATAACCTACTGATTAAGGAGGGTTTAGGGAAAACATATCACCATAACCTTCTGATTAAGAAGGGTTTAAGGAGAACATATCACCATGATAAACTGATTAAGAAGGGTTTAGGGAGAACATATCACTGTAACCTACTGATTAAGAAGGGTTTAAGGATAACATATCACTATGACAAACTGATTAAGAAGGGTTTAAGGAGAACATATCACTATGACAAACTGATTAAGAAGGGTTTAAGGAGAACATATCACTCTGACAAACTGATTAAGAAGGGTTTAGGGAGAACATATCACTATGACAAACTGATTAAGAAGGGTTTAAGGAGAGCATATCACCATAACCTACTGATTAAGGAGGATTTAGGGAAAACATATCACCATAACCTACTGATTAAGAAGGGTTTAAGGAGAACATATCACCATAACCTACTGATTAAGGAGGGTTTAGGGAGAACATATCACTATGACAAACTGATTAAGAAGGGTTTAAGGAGAACATATCACTATGACAAACTGATTAAGGGAGGTTTAAGAAAAACATGTTTCCATAATCTACCGATTAAGGACAGCATCAATCATACCCTTGTAAGGGTTCGATTGTTTTGGTTGACAGAGCAGATAGCTAGATGTGATTTTACTATAAGAAAAATACATACGAACCTACCATTGCTTAACCGTAAATAAGAAAAATACATACCAACCTACCATTGCTTAACCGTAAATAACAAAAATACATACGAATCTATCATTGCCTAACCGTAAATAACAAGACACAACTCGGATGCGCTGTGGGGACCGTGTAAGGAATGATTCTTAAGTCTGTGGAAAGTGAAACCTAATTTTTCTTGTGTGAAGGAAAAAATACACATATTCTCTTCGATATTGACAACCACAGACTTCATTGGAGACTTCTGGGCCGCGTGGTTTTAGAAGTTTTTAGACGACGTTTCAAGCAACTGCCGCAGATCTTCAGCGGGTTCTTAGGAGGACCCGCTCTGACAGCTTGTAACGTCGTCTAAAAACTTCTAAAGCTCAGAAGTGCCCAGTCGAGTAGAGTCTTCTCTGTTTGAACATTATATTGGACGAGAAGCTACAAATATATACGAAACTCGCTAATATTCACTCGTTTCTTTTTTATTAGCTGCATATAATATTTGTCGGCTTAAGTTTCGTAAAGTAAGCCTAATAGGGATACGTAGTTTCTTAATGTATTTACCACATGCACGTGCAACATTTATTACTTTGCTATACTATTAATGATTTCTGTATATATTTGTTTTCTAAGTCGTTGTAAATTCTTAATGTTCATTCATAATTTATTTAAAGCTTTGGATATCACCTTCAAAAGTTTGTTTCAATACTATTTAAGAACAACGAGTCGTTTGTTCTGGAGAAATAAGGCCTTTGCTCAGTCTGAAGTAAAGACAGAACATAATCTACATTGCAGGTAAGAACGAAGTTCCGTACTCAGTTAGGGAAATGTTTTATCGTACGCTATACTTACTGTTTGTTAGCCAATATCGGAGTGCTTCCCAGTGACATAGCGGTATGTCTGCGGACTCACACTACTAGAAATCGGGTTTCGATACCCGCGGTGGATAGAGCACAAATAGCCCATTGTGTAACTTTGTGTTTAATTTAAAAGAAACAAACAGGAAACGTGAAGTATTTCACAAAATCACTTGTGTTCCATAGTTTTCATCAGAATAACAAAACACAGAAGTGCATTTGCATTTCTGCTATTAATAGAGTAGTGTTACTAGCTAAATCTCTTAATATATTCGTTCTACTACTGGGTAAACCCATTAAGGTGAATGTACTGAGCCTTTTAAGAAGGGTGTTTACTGTAAACTGAAGACATTAAGATGGGTATCTGTTATAAACTATACTCTTTAAGAAAGGTGTCTACTGCAAACTAAAAACCTGAGGAAAGGTGTTTAATATAAATTAAAGTCCTCAAGATGGATGTCTATAATACACTTCTTAGTATGAGTGTCTGTGAGCTAAATTCTTTAAATTCATTGTCGACTAGTTAATCTAAGATGTTTATCTTCTATCGGCTAAGCCCCTTAAGACGTCTTTCTACTATCAATTAAGTCCAGTAAAGCCTTTGTTTCTGAGTTTTAATTACACGATAAAAACTTCCCTTTTATAAAATAATTTTTTTTACACAAAGCTTATTTTAATAAATGTTGTGCTTTTATTCAACTCCTTCTTGTTTAACGATTATAACTGTCTAAAACAACATCGCCTCAATAAGCAATCAATCAAACATAAACCAGATTAATACCACACAACTACAGACTAGGCTCCAAGATAAAATTAATAACACTGTGCTACAGACTGGGTCTCAAGATCAAATTAATACCGCTGCACTACAGACTAGGCCTCAAGATCAAATTAATACCACTGCGCTACAGACTAGGTCTCAAGATCAAATTAATAACACTGCGCTACAGACTGGGCCTCAAGATCAAATTAATACCACTGCACTACAGACTAGGCCTCAAGATCAAATTAATACCACTGCACTACATACTAGGTCTCAAGATCAAATTAATACCACTGCACTACAGACTGGGCCTCAAGATCAAATTAATACCACTGCACTACCACTAAAAACTAAGGCTACAGGGGACGGAATGCTTACTATTTAATTGTCCAACAACTTTATACAAGTGAAACTTTGGTGCAGTAAAATAAATAGATTTTAACAATTGAATCTAAAGATGAGTTAATCTCATCTTTCTGTAAGAATACCAGATAATAAAGAACTAAAATAACTTGTAAATGCAAAATATAAAAAGATCCAGAAACTTCGTCGAGTAACTGAAGAAAACCATGAACTGTTTTAATAACGAAACCTAACCAGATGAATCAGTATGAGGTAAATATGTTTCAGTTCTGTTGGTAAAAATACTCAGTTTATGGTGTAATCGTGCATCAGCTCGTCATTGTAAATAAAGATGTATTAAGCCTAAATTATTTTTCAAATTCCGGATCATATAACTCTGTTTATCTGTTATTACATTTGTTTGTTTTTGCATCGAATTTTGCGTAATAATGCTTGAGGCCTATCTACGCTAACCCTAATTAGGTTAGAAAGGATAGACTAGAAAAAAGGAAGTTAATCATCAGCTCGTGAGTTACTCTTTAGTAACGAATAGTAGGATTGACTGCATACTATAACGCCTCCACGGCTGAAAGGGCGAGCATGCCCAATGTCAGGATTTGAACATGCGACCCTCAGATTACAATTCGAATGTCTTAACCATCAGACCATGTTAGGTCTCCAATATTTTGTATTGTTAAAATTATAATATTCTATCTTCTTGTGTCTACATCACAATTTTCCGAATTCACCAAGCCTCCTTAGCTCAAACACGATTGTAGCAAGCATGTTTTAGAAATGAAACTCGATTAGAATTTCATATTGTTTTCGATAGAATATTCTGGAATGAGCACTCTTTCACAGCAGCTAAATTTGAGGAAATGCCAAATAAAACTCGATTAAATAAAACGGTTTCTGTTATCCAACTTATAACATCAGTTTCTGAGATAACAACAACTGCGGATGAACAAGAAAAAAACACTTTTATGTTCGTTTTTATGCATAAATGTGTAAGTCGTACATAATCTTATGCAAGCCGTCTTGGGTACACAAGTTGGCTTCGATTCACGCCTTGCTTCATGCTTCAAGGACAGGTTATGTTAGAAGGTGAACGTCAAGGAAACATTACGTGAGGCCACCCTAACATAAATTACGCAGTATCTGTATGTGCAGTGTATTCGTAATGAAATGTTTTAACATATCAAGCCTGTAGTGTCTCGAGCTGTATGCTCGCCCATGTCTTGGAATACCCATTTGAATTCAATTGGAGTGAGAATGCATGTTTTGGGATGGACAGTTAGGACAATGTATAGACTGCATGTTGGTTGTCCAGGACACTTTCATTGTTCCCAATCCTAGATTTGTTTTGTTGTGTAATAATACTTCAGCTAGCTTAATAACCAAGTGGATGTCTTATTTTATTGTGACATAACACTTCAGCTAGCTGAAAAAGCCAACTGACGCCTTAATTTATTGTGACATAACAATCTAACTAGCCTAAAACCCCAGTGGATACCTTATTTTATTGTGCTATAATACCATAACTAGACTAAAATTCAAGTGGACGCCAAATTTTAGTGATATAATACCCTAGTCAGCTTTAAAAAACAACAACCACTAAATGTCTTGTTTTATTGTGATATAACACCCTAGCTAAGTTAAAACAACAACCAATAAATGTCTTGTTTTATTGTGATATAACTCCCTAGCTAGGTTAAAAAAACAACAACCAATAAATGTCTTGTTTTATTGTGATATAACTCCCTAGCTAGGTTAAAAAAACAACAACCAATAAATGTCTTGTTTTATTGTGATATAACTCCCTAGCTAGGTTAAAAAAACAACAACCAGTAAATGTCTTGTTTTATTGTGATATAACACTATAGCTAGCCTAAACAAGATACCAGTGAATGACAGTTTTACTGTTATATAACAGTCTTAGTTAGCCTCAGTGCATTCTTAGAGTTACTAAAATTGAAACAACATTTTACAACATATTTTAGGAACAGTTTCCAAAATTACTTTTTCACACAACACATTAACAATAATATAATTATTGTGTTGAATCATTATAAGATATCATTCAAACTTGCAAATTGTGTCATTAAGTTCTAAATAACCTGAACTTCCATTAGCTAAACTGCAATCCCAAATGCGCTTCCTTTTTCGGATTGCTACAAGTGAAACTCAAATCTTTAGTACTTGTTATATTGCTAACCCTAACTAACCTGAATACCCATCGATCGTTTCATGTTAACAGAACAGTGTTCGATCTTGCTGTTTGTTCAATAAAAACACATTGATTTGTTTAAAATCTGAGTATATGCTTTAGCATAAAAATACTGTCTGGACATGTTTACCGAAAACGTTAACCTAGATACGTTAGTGTCTGGCTAACCTAAAATATCTGTGCCTAGCTCGTTTTAGTATGTCGTGTCAATAACTAGATTCCATATTTATTGTACTATAACATCATGCCTATCAATAATCGCCGGTGTAAGTCTCATGTTACACTATTAAGCAACTATCTAACGTTTATTGTAATGGAATATCCTAACTGGCATCATTTCTCAGTCGGGCCTCATTTTAACAGAACTAATATCCTGACCTGATGTTTGTTATGTTAGAACAGTCTAGCTTGTAGCATTCCTTATCCAACATTTCTATTAAAAGATAGAAATATTATCATGTTTTTCTGTTTGTTTTACAAGAATATCCTGGGAACATGAATCCCCCATCCATGTTTGTTTTTTCTAAAAAGCCACAACTGTAATTAATACCAGTGTAAGTAATCGTGTTAAAATAATATTCAACAAAAACACTTATACGTTATATCAGTATTAAGCCAGCAATACGTTGCGAGTCTACGAAACTAGAAGGCTAAATTTAAAAGTTAGATTTCTCTTGGTGGCTGCACCAGATAACTCAGTGCGATTCTGCTGTAAACAAAAACACGCACACACATACATAGTATGCTGAAGAACATTCACCATCCTATTAATACTAAACCAATAACAGAACTAAAAAACTAACCATTCTAGATAAAATCAGTTTTATCCAATCACAATGGACAGTACAGCTGTCATTTCTTCATTGGAACTCTTATTTTAGTCATTAAACCGAAATAAGTGTATCACTCCATTGTGTATGTCAGTGATATTGGATCTTCTGGTTTTACGTAATTTGCATAACAAATCAGTACAATGTTCAAATTACATTAACTGTCTTAAATTACCTTAACAATAGATATTCTGTGGTACAAAACGCTTTACTTTGGCAGGTTCAGAGAGACTTTCTCTCTATTAGAAAATTAATAATTAAAAAAAAAACATAAAAAGAAAAAAGCTAAGAGACGACATCTATTGGATGATAAATATTATAAATATTATATTTTTAGAGCAGTGGTTCCCAACCATGGGTGCACTCCTTTGGGGTGCGAGATAACATTTCAATTTTTTTTTTGTTTATATTAAGGGTAATATTTTTCTTTTCCAAATGTTTCGTTTCTGTTTATATATCATTAAAAACTAATTATAAAAAATTTGTTTTGGCCACCTGGTCCTTTATTCTTAAATAAATAATTACTGTGAGGAGTGCGAGAACATATTAAAATTTTATATGGGTGTGGGGCATAAAAAAAGGTTGGGAACTACTGTTTTAGAGAAATAATTCAATATGAACCATTTATTTTCGAAACTGTGTTTGAATGACAACCATTCTTTAATTGTTACTATGCAGTGTTGGTGCTAATACAATTAACAATGAAACTGGTAGTTTGAATAGCATTGTACTGATAACATTTGTTTTAAAACATTAAACACAATAGAACTACAACAGTTATTACTTTTATACAATATATTTTTAAGTTACAATAATTGTAACATATTTTCAAACCTGAATTGTTACAAAATATTCACTTACTAAGGTTAATTTCATTCAACTATAACTGAAGTTAAAACAATGACATTTAGTCTACAGTTAATAAATAATTCTTCAGATTATTGGAACGTAAATATACATACATGTAACAAAGTTTACTTGCACTGAAGTTGGTTTATATTATGACCCATAAAATTAGTATATCAGAAATTTGTGTGTATATATATACACACACGAATTTCTGACTATATATTATATGAATAATGTTTACTAGTGATGAATATAAAGCAGTCTTCATACATACAGTACTAGTTTTGTTGTATGTCGTGTATATCAGATACTTACAAACTAATTTAATAAAAATGTTATGCGCATAAGATATACAGGATAACTGTTGTATCTTATAAATTCTGTCTTAAGAAGTAAGATGCTTTTCTAAAGACAGATATTTTGGCTTTGATGTGTAATGTCATTACTTTTAATCTGACGTAATGCTACTTATGTAATATTTAGTCGACTTAGTTTACTTAAATACGTGGAATACGTAAGGAATCCAGTCAAATTAGTATATTTAAACATTGCGTGTGTCTGTTGCAGACGCAGTTGTTTTGTTAGATAACAACTGTGTACATTAATTTACTTAGAAATAGGATATGACAGAAACACTGCGTGAACTCGAGATAATTTGTCAAGCAACAAATGGGAATTACGCACAAGGCTCAGATTTGTAAAATATTCCAGCATCTAAGACTCATGTATAGAACAGAAAGCAGAGCTAGCTAAAATAATCGATTCGTTGATGATGGAGAGAAAACGGATAATAACATCAGTGTTGCCAAAACCCTTCAAAAATTATCACACACTTAAGACACATAAAGAATACCAATCCTAAATGTAAAGGTTCACACACTTAAGACACATAAAGAATACCAATCCTAAATGTAAAGGTTCACACACTTAAGACACATAAAGAATACCAATCCTAAATGTAAAGGTTCACACACTTAAGACACATAAAGAATACCAATCCTAAATGTAAAGGTTCACACACTTAAGACACATAAAGAATACCAATCCTAAATGTAAAGGTCACGGAAGAAGAATGTTGAAGATAAGAAATGATCTGCCATATGAAAACCTGGATAGATAAAGAACCATAGATAACAAGGTAGGCACCCCGTTACTACACTATTGGGCTACCAGATGATTACAGTTGAGTAGACGTGGGCATTTTGGCCATAAAGGGAAAGGTTCTAGATGTTTCGGACATTCTCGTACGAATGGATATTGGGTATACTGAACACCGAGTGCTGTCAGTTCAAATTTAGAAAATTTTATCTGAAATATTTGGAATGAATTGTGGTTTGCCACAATTGATGAGTTCTGCTCCTCTTAAAGGCATACCAAGTTGACCTGGTCAACACACAGAAAGGTCCCGGAACGATACCATATACATATGTTGACCATATGATTGTTCTACTCATTTCACACACCACCAGTGAAAGAGGGGGATTTACAAGAATCCAGTAAAAGCCTCTGTCAATGGATTATCAGATAAAGCTTGTTGGATGTTGACTACCAGATCTCTCACAGACAGCTCTCCCGATGTGCTGACATTTGCAAATGAAAGAATTCCACATAAGAACTCTGTCACTTTTCTGGATGTTGTGATGAGTCGCAGATCGATAACATCTGCATTTGTTGATTACCTGAAAGAGAAAATAACGAACCGTTTTACCCTTTGTAAATATGCTGCTGTTCAAATAGTAATGTGATGAGAGCATCGGTTGTAACCATCATTAACTTGTGTACCTTAGCAGTAAGTTTAACGATGACCAAGTTGCCATTGTAACCATCATTAACTTGTGTACCTTAGCATTAAGTTTAACGATGACCAAGTTGCTATTGTAACCATCATTAACTTGTGTACCTTAGCATTAAGTTTAACGATAACCAAGTTGATATTGTAACCATCATTATCTTGTGTACCTTAGCATTAAGTTTAACGATGACCAAGTTGCTATTGTAACCATTATTAACTTGTGTACCTTAGCAGTAAGTTCAACAATGACCAAGTTGCTGTTGTAACCATCACTAATTTGTGTACCTAAGCAGTAAGTTCAACAATGACCCAGTTGTTGTTGTAACCATCACTAATTTGTGTACCTTAGCGGTAAGTTCAACAATGACCAAGTTGCTGTTGTAACCATCACTAATTTGTGTACCTTAGCAGTAAGTTCAACAATGACCAAGTTGCCGTTGTAACCATCACTAATTTGTGTACCTTAGCAGTAAGTTCATCTAAGTTGCTGGGAAGTGCAATGAGGAGAATAGTAATAATCAGTTGACACTCAACAATATATTCTGTGACACTTTGGCTTCGTGTAAACAGCATTGCAATGGTTTAAAGAATTCTAGTCAGCTAAACAGTACTCAGACCATCAAGAAGCATACCTTATCCACTATTTCAGTGAGTGAAAGAGGACAGACGAAGCAGCACTAAAGAGACGAATCGGTCATATGGGTACACCATTAAGATCATGTAAGAAGTCAAGCATAAAAGTTCATTGGAAAACAACAAGAGTATTGAATTTGTCCAAGCAGATGTTATTAAGTTAAGCACAATGAAGATGCAGAGAGAAAGGACTGATTAACATAGCCCAAAGTCACACAATGGACATACTGGTGGTACAATTACGAATGACATAGGAGTACGAGCAAGAGATGGAAATTTTGTACTTGAATATGTTCTGCATCAAAGATCGGATAATCCAGTTCATCCAGAGCAGGTTGCACGAGTCTGGTCGTGAAAAGATGGGATTCCTGACAAACTTTCTGAAAAATCCCTTCGCAAAAGTGGAAACAAATTTTGTCTGAAGATGAATAAAATCTTTGAGAGACGTGGAAGCTTTCTGATAACGACCCAAAACCGACATGAAGGCTTTTTAGTAACGACCCAAAACCCGGCTTATAGTTGAATATCTACCAAAGAGAAAGTAAGTGAAGCACCTGGTTAGTACGATTAAAGTGTGGGGTGATCTGGTAGGGCTTTGTCAACTAAATAGTATGTAGGTTGAGAGAACCAAACAAATTGATAGAAGTGTCACTCTGGTCAGTTGGAAGACTGGAGGGAAAATGGTGGGAAACGTGAAATCAAACTGAATTGAACTAGAAGATGAGATTTCTGGACGAAGGAGAGATTTTTGCCAAGACCGGTTTATAAATTCAGTCATAAAATAGTTGTACAACTAATACTTAAATAATGTTATTTACACTGGGCAACTGATGCTAAACTATAAACATAATTACGATAGAAAGTAATACAAAGTAATTACTAATATTAAAATGCAAAGTGAAAGTGACTGATGCCGGTTTGTTACCGTCTTGTCCGTGATCAGTGCTTTGGAATTAGGACTGAGCACTGACAAACGTACTGCGATAGGAGTCCACATTTGGAGAGAGGAGATCCTTCGTTCTGTCGGACACTAAACTTTTCATAATCAAGGTAATTGCAATAGTTTTGGTAAAGTTTAAGTATATATTAGTTTAGTTAAATATTAAGTACGTGAAGATAACTAGATTAGTTTAATTTATATGTAATTGCAATAATTTGGTACACATGAACTAATTTAATGAAACTTACATTACATTAATTATACATTGAATATATCTAAGGCTTGATTTAATGAGATATTAATGTTGTAAGATTTTTTGTTGTTGTTGTAAGATATATTGCATTAATCTCGATGAATGCTAAATATGTAACATTCAGTTGCATTAACTTAGGCATTACGTTCGTCAGGTATGATTTCACTAGATTATGTTTAAAGTATTTGAGATATAAGTACAATAACCATTTATATTAATTTAATTAGCACTTGAATATATACGTTATAAGATTACAACTTATTCATTGTATGTCAAGCCATTCTTTAGAGATACCATAACATCAAAACACATACTCCAGTTAAACGTCCACTGATTTCAGACCATGTCACTTTTCTAGCTCAAACAATACAAAAGTTATAACAATATGCATCCTAGTTATATAAATATATTGTTTTTATTCTACATGCAATCAAGTAGACAAAATATTATTTTGATACGCAAAATAAAAATGAATTAAAAATATGATAATGGCTTTAAATAACTAATGAATTTCAAGTAAAAAAAATTCACTCTAAATCCAGATTGGCTCGTGGTGCAAGACGGAAGGAAACTGACATGTTCCTACACTTTTAGTGAGATGTAAAAATAAGTCAACCGGGTTGTGTTATATACGAAACTGAGCTATTAAATTATTCAAGTAGTTCGTAAAATTTTTTTCCTGCTATGTTCATTTTAAGATCGCAGCTTTTATACTTGTCTTCCGTACGCGATCTCCCATTGGTGTGTCGAAGCATTTTCTTACTGTCTCTTTTTTGTGTGTTAAAATATAATGTTTGTCAACATTACTGTTGTTTCTATTAATCTGGGGAACACTCAGCAACGTTAAACAAGTGAAAATTTAAAAGAAAAATAAATTACCAAACTGAGATAATCTAATCTGTTCTGATTTTTGTTTTATAATTGGGAAGAAAACTACCTTTTATTGTCAGAGTTCCCTCTCCGTGGATGTCTGAAACAAGAAAGATGCTTTTTATGAGTTTTTTACAAACTTGGATATTGAGGAATAGAACTCGAATGATACAGAGTAAGCGTGTAATAAGCAATTGATAATTTTATGTATACCGTGAATAAAACGGGCCTTTTGTTTCACTACATTTGGTCGAATAGAAATACATTTATTTAAAAAAAAGCTTTAATAGATTTAAGTATCAAATTAATATCAACAAATTTAGGCCTAACAAATAATTCAGTTATAACAAGTGCAAATAATTTTCCTGTTATCATGTTACAATTATTTATGATATTAAAGTGTTTCATGATTTGTGAGGCAGTTTTGATAACTGTTAATTATTTATTACATATTTTTCAATTTTTTTTCCGTTATACTGACGATTTTCTGTTAAAATCACTAAATTAAAACACAGTTCTATGACAGAGAATAAAATATAATATTTCATATTAACTTAAAGCTGTTATATGTATAACATGTTATGAAACATTATTAGATATTTTTAACAACTATACAACATTGTACGTATTACTATTAACCAAAAAATAAGGTGTTACATTGTATCAATGTACATAGTTTTTATATAACATAAAATATTTCACAATGGTCCATAATAAAACACAATGTACATATATTATCCTGAAATATATATTATGCCTTCTTATGATATACCTCAGTGCAAACATAACGACATAAGCTATACATTATAACTTTATATAATAAACTGCAACCCAAATATACTAAAGTAAACCATATATTCAGCGTTTCTATAGTAACATAGCATTACATGTTGGGACTACATAGAGCATACTGTTCCATCTCAGATGTTACGCACTCTAAATTTAAAAACAGCAATGATAATAAAACAACATCCTTTTAGCCATACATCACTTGTATTTCATGTACTTTTCAAGTTTTTACTCAAAATAACTTAAATTTACCCCCTCTACAACATCTGAAGACAATCTGTTCCAAAGGACAACTACTCTGTTAACACAAACAAAACAGTCTTAGTTAAAGATGATTCCTACCCTGACAAAATTTATGTTTGTGTCCCTTGGTCCTACTACTCTCAGTGTTCAATAAGAAAAACAATGATGTATCAACACCATCAATTACCTTTGTAATCTTAAACATCTCTATCAGATACCCCCAATTCTTTGTTTTTCAAAAGAAAACAGTTTAAGAGATTTTAGTATCTCCTCAAAGGACAGCCCCTCTATCCCAGACACCATTCCAATAACATTTCTTACAATTCAAGGCCTTTTCTAAGGTAAGGAGCCAAATACTGAACACAATATTCCAGAGTTGGCCTGTACAATGAAATTGTAACATCTTTAGACGTGTATTCGACATTTCTGTAGATACAACCTAACATCCTGTTTGACTTACCACTAACAAAAAGCACAATGTTTACATAATTAGCCGTAATACAAATATACTAACGCAAATTATAACTTACGCCTTTGTATAGTGAACCACAATACAAAATATACTAAACATGTTAGATATATATGTATATTAAATATATTAGATCTTTCTATAATAAACACAATGCAAGTTTACTAATATAAACTAAAATTACGACTTTATATAAAAAACCACATCATGTTTTGTAATAAAATTATTTTAATTTTTTACAATAACTTATGTTGTAGTCTGTGTTGTTACCAAAAGTAGTCATAATACTTAATACAATACATAAGTAAAAATGAGAAACCATAGTTCGAAATTCAAAACAATCAATTTTCTTAAAGAACAAGCAAAATATTCTTCAACAATTTATGTATAAATGAAACACAGAACAAACAATAATAATAATTAGTAATAGCGATAATCAAATATATAAACTCTATTTTGTTTATTGATATAATAATGTTATTATCTACTGATCTGAAAGATAATCGCTGAATATTTACCGACTTAATTGGCCTTTTATCACCAAATAGATATATTTACAGAAAATATCGTACTGGTGTTGTTCATTATTATTCTTCGTTGGTGTTACAGAGCATTGAAATCTTGTAAATTATTTTTAATTTTTGAGTTCTCGATACGTTACATAAATGTAAATAATAATATAATCATTATATACAGGTTTAATCCAATTATGCAAAAAGCCAAAATGCTCATTCAAAACGTTTTTATTGAGAATTTCTCTGGAACTTTTGAAAACAATACTTTCCCAGTATAAGCTGTGTATTTATTACAATATCGCAATATTTATTTTTGTGTTTAAAGTGCCCAGCGTGGCCAGGTGGTTAGGGAGCTTAACTCACAATCTGAGGGTTGTGGGTTTGAATCTCCGTCACACCAAATATGCTCGCCCATTCAGCCGTGGGGGTTTTATAATGTATCGGTCAATCCCACTACTCTTTGGTAAAAGAGTAGCCCCAAGACTTGGCTGTGGGTGGTAATGACTAGCTGTCTTCCGTCTGGTCTCAAACTACTAAATTAGGGGCGGCTAGCGCAGATAGCCCTCGAGTAGCTTTGCAGGAAATTAAAAACAAACACACAAACAAATTAATGTTTAAAATAATTTAATATCAAACTTTATATTTATTTTTACATTAGAAGTTTGTATCGAATGTCTGAATGCACTGGATAACTTTTTTTGAGATAAAAATAGGACAAAAACAGTCTTCAATATTCTGGCTGCCATAGGAATGTTTGGTTATTTGTTAAACACACATTTTTACCATATGTCTCCTACGGACAACTATTTAACAAATGTAATAATAATATTAAGGTACTTCAAATACTTGGTTTTAGCTTTAGGAAACAGCATCTTTATAGAAGAAAGTGATAAAGCACATCCTGAAAAGGATATAAATAACAGCCTCTCAAGTCATTTTTAACCAAAATTTTTAAATCTTTATAAATTGCAATAGAGAATCTGTGGAATAAATAAAATGTCTGAAATATAACATTAGAAGAATGGTACAAACAATTTGGTATTTTCATATATTATTTATATGAATATATATAATCCAATACTAAGAAAATATAAAGTATAAGATATAATTTTATAGGTGGCATTAAATTTTGAGCCCTGCACTTAATACACTGTTTAATAAAAATATAAATTTCACATTTTATTAATATACTAACAAAACTCTTTTTGTTACACAATATATGAAATATGTTCTCCATATGTATATATATATATATAATGCTTTCAAAAAAGAAAAAATGTTACTTCAAAATACACAACAAAGTTTGCAGATTTATTTATTGTGCTAGATATCCTGGGTTTTTTTTCCCCCCTCATGCTACCTATGACTATAGCGGCCACAGTTAAGCCTAACGGAAGCCATTTTGTCTGAGGTAGCAACCAAAATAAAAAATCTAGTTGGTGTTTTGTTTTGAGCGTGTGAAGAAATACTGAATGCTATTTCGCTTCCAAAATTATGGTAAAGACATTCTTACCAGCCAACGACATCCACGGATAGCGATGTATATCCGGAATCGGATCGGGTCTGATACCAAGTTGAGAACACGACGACAACGGTGAGCCGAGATTATGGCTTGCGGGGTGCGGAAAGAATTGAGTTGGAGCCATCATTGTGGAAGCAGCTGCCCCCCCTGATACAGCCACAGCTGCTGCACAGTTTTGTAAATTGAAGGGGTATCCTGCAACAGCTGACTCCATGGGGTTGTTCTGGGGGTTCGAATACCTACAAGATTTGGCAATATCGGCATTAGATGTGTAATACAGGTTTCCAGTTACTGGCACCGAGGACTGTGGGGAGAGTGAAACGTAAGGGTACATTCTGTGTTGTGTATGTCCATAACCTGCCAAAGCTGACGACCCTGCTGGCCCGGGATCAGCTGAAAATTTGCTCCCAAGGACGCTGTCTATAAAATTTGAACTCATTTTATACCATATTTCTAACAAAACTTCAAAAGACTAGCTTTACACCTCGTATATGGCGTCGTAATGGCCACTGCACATCAGCCTCTAGAACCGCGTAAACATGGCACGCCAATCGCAGGCCCCAGGGCCTTCGTCAGCCAATGACTCGCTTCTTCCGCTCAGAATAGATTATCATCGCTTGAGGATTTTTTTTCTTTCTTTCTGTGAAAGACAACTACGTTTTTTAATGAAGTAAATAAATCCACTACTGTTATTTTGCTTCATTGGATAGGCTTATGGAAGTGTCACTGTTCATTGATATTAAACTTTGTGATCTTTAGAAAATTAATAAGAGAAACTCCGATTTTCACTACAGAATGATATAACGTGTTCGAAATTGATGGTAATTCAAATCACTAAATTATATTAAATGTTGTTTAAAATTAATAATGCGATACGAAATGATAGCATAATTTTGTAGTATGTCTGATTTAAATGGGGAAAGCTCGTGTAGGAAAATCTCGAGGAGCTTAAATAAACGGAGCTTAAACAAATGGAGCTTAAATACCCTCCCCTCTTTTCTTTTTTTTTTTTACAAACTAGCCGTTACCCTTCGTCAGGTATGCCCATTTGAGTGCCCCCTAGTGGCACAGCGGAATGTCTGCGGACTCACACCGTTAAAAACCAGGTTTCAATACCGGTGGTAGGCAGAGCACAGATAACCAGTTGTGTAGTTTTGTGCTAAATTTCAAATAATCAATCAATCAATCAATCCATTTGAGAATTTGTAAACCTGCTTTCGACTAAAATAAGAAATTTATCAGTAGACGCGTGCCGTATTATTTACAAAAAAACAAACAAACAACCGCTTTTCTTTGGATTGGTAATAATAAATTTACGTATAATTAGAATATTGTAACAAAATTAGTATTTACTGCTACAATGTATTGTCCATGCATCAAGACCACAGACAGGAGAAAGCCTTCGTTCATCACGCACGCCATACGCAAGCGACATCTGGTGAAGAATTCGTTCTACTGACTCTGACAGCCACGCTCTGTCGAAAAATAGCATGGTAAAGCCATTCCTAAAACCAAAGTCAACTACGATGTACTTGAGTAAATAAATTATTACAAAATTTCGTGTATATTTCTGAATTCAAATAAGTATCTATGGAACACGTAATCATATATTCGGATAATATTTGTTTTACAACAACGTTAAAATCGCAACGTCAGGGGGGAACTGTGTTTCAAAGGAGAAACAGAAAGATAACTCTCTTATAGGGGAGAGTTGGTACCTGTTCTGACGAAGCAGAGTTGGTGCAAAAATATAAGCTGAAAGAACGGTTTATTTGTATATTATTTATTAAGTAAAATATAAGATCTCAATTACGAAACGTCCAGTTTAGCATTAATTAAATAGAGATTATTAGGGACTTTACTTAATTATAAATTTTGAAAAATTAATTTTTATTTTTTGATCAACAATAAATTATTGTAAACTGGTTAAATATAAATATTCTTTAGAATTATATGGAGCTGCCATTCTGCGTTAGTTATTATTTGAAAATACTATTACTTTGTTAAACAATAAGATACCTTATTGAATACAGACCAAATATTAAATGTGCATTATTATACAGTTTATCACTTATGTTTCATTCGTTATAATAGACTTAGAAATGCCGGGTATAATTGTAGACAAAATACATATCTCGTAAGATCACGTATTGTTGATTTCTTTGAAGAAATTGTTGGTTTTTTTTTATAAAGGTTTTCGATTACTGGGGTTGGCATGGAGTGGTATGCTAAACCAAAAATTTATAAAATAAATAAGTTTATTTAATAAGCAAACTATATAGAAAACGATCTGCTAAAATAGATTACTGTGTGTTTTGTTATAGCAAAACCACATCAGGCTATCTTTATGTCCACTGAGTGGAATCGAATCTCTAATTTTAGCATTGTAAATCTGATGTCTGTCCTACCGGAGGTCTTAAAGCGATATTATTGAAACTAAATAGTACAAAAAATATTTTGGAAAAAGGTGGACGCAAAGAATGGTCTACTTTATTGAAAGTAACCGTTTTTAGAAATATATATACAGAAGGAAAATACTAACCAGTATTAGTTTCTAACTAAATTAGATCTAATAAAAAGAAATTTCACATTATACAAAAGAATATTTCTTTCTATCAATAACGTAATCATAATAATTAATCTAATATCATCCGGAAGTTAATTCTTATCAGAATTATATTCAGAAACAAAGAACTGACTGTCACCAAATTGAACCCAATATTATATTAATAAAGATAAACACTAATGGAAGAAATTATTTACCTTTAACACAAAACTCGCTCACACATAATAAAAGAACTACCTTCAAGATACTCTAAAATCTGGGTTTCTATACCAGTGGTGGACACAACATACATAGCCTATGGTGTAGCTTTGTGCTTAATTACAAACAAACAAACTTAAAGAAATTTGTTTAAAATATTAATACATATATAGAATATTTCTAGCGATAAACATTCTAGTAAGAAATACTTTTTTCTATCAGGCAAGTTAATTACTATCATAAATCTGTTCACACAAATTACTTAGTTATTAAAGAAAGAAATAATGACGTAAGGTATAGGATTAGCTGCTAATGAAACGGGAAGATAACTATAACAAGTAGAAGTAACTATTCCAGGTGGGCGAAACGGTGAGATAACTGTAAATAGAGGATTGTTTATTAACAGAGAGAAGTAACTATTTCAGGTGGGCGAAACGGGAGGAATATTTAAAATTGAGGATTATTTATTAACAGAGAGAAGTAACTATTTCAGGTGGGCGAAACGGGAGGAATATTTAAAATTGAGGATTATTTATTAAGAGAGAGAAGTAACTATTTCAGGTGGGCGAAACGGGAGGAATATTTAAAATTGAGGATTATTTTTTAACAGAGAGAAGTAACTATTTCAGGTGGGCGAAACGGGAGGAATATTTAAAATTGAGGATTATTTATTAACAGAGAGAAGTAACTATTTCAGGTGGGCGAAACGGGAGGAATATTTAGAATTGAGGATTATTTATTAACAAAGAGAAGTAACTATTTCAGATGGGCGAGACGTGAAGAATATATCAAATTGAGGATTATTTAGTAAAAGAGAGAAGTAACTATTTCAGGTAGGCGAAACGGTGAGATAACTGTAAATAGAGATTGTTTATTAACAGAGAGAAGTAACCATTTCAGATAGACGAGACGGTGAGATAACTGTAAATAGAGGATTGTTTATTAACAGAGAGAAGTAACTATTTTAGGTAAACGAATCGAGAGGATTAGTGACTGAAAAATAAAATATTTTCGAATGTTGTCTTTATCCAAAAAGAATAATCGCCTGTCGATACACTCAGACTATTTTAGTCTATAATGCTGACACTTTATGATGTTACAAACGCTTTCAGATAAATTTATCTACAAACAAATTATCATATTTAGCATATAAGATACATTATAAATCCTAATTGACCTATTCTAATTAGCACCGTGATATTCATTTGCGCGGTTTACAACGTTTTACTACAGTCCTAAAATTTGGACAGGTTAGAAGAAATTATATGCCTCAAATTTATTACTTAAGCCACAATATTCCGTAAACGTAGAAGCTTGTTTTATTATTGAACGTATGTGCTAATCTCATAAACTGACAGTACAATTAAGCCATAGTTTGCTATAAAGTCACAGTGTTAGTTTAAAATTACCTACCGTAAATAAATATACCCATATACATACATATATATATATATTCAGATAATGAAACACGATATCAATTAAAAGAGACATGCCACGACATGATACTGTTAAGGTTTGGAAGACAGTTGTAATGGCGACCACCATATTTGGTGCTACCCACTTTACGAGAGAAAACCAAGCTGGCCGCACAAGTTCTGGTGGGGTATGCGACACTACTTAACTAACCATAAAACGAATTGATAATACAATAAACACGCAATAAAATTTTATATATCAAGTACGTTGAAGCAACCAGTAGAGTATGTTGTTTACGATTATTTTAAGAGGTTTTAAATTACGTAAAATGTTGTGACACACACACTCCGTTAGAATAAAAATCTTACACGAAAGTTGGCTTTAGGGTGTTTGTTTAGGATATAAGATTTCAATTTATACATGCTTTAAATAAAAGGGAAGAGATACCAGCGTCCAACATTATGTGATTTAACATCAACATTTTATGAGTATCATCAGACGTGTGTCAAAGGCAGATTTAAGTACATACATATTGAAGGGAAGAACGAGTTACAATAAAGTTACAGCTCGGTTTGAATCAGAGCGAGTGAGCTAGCGTACGATAGAATCAACTTGATCTTACAAATCATTCAGCATGAAACAAGCACAGTCCTACCCAGCGTTCGAGAAATTTTAATAGTAACTATTTCGTGATGGCGAGTTCACATGCATCCATGCGTTCTTTATAACAACGTTATTTTATAATTCAGAACGTGCAGTAATGACTCAGAGAGAGAGTTCGTATGTGTTTCTTACAACCCTTAACAACACGAACCGGTCGTGTTCTTGAAAGTAAACTATCTATATGAACATCATTCCCTTATTTTGTAACATCAACATTCTTTGAAGTCCAGGGTTGTTTGAGCCCTTGACGTTGTACCCTAGGCCTATATACGTAAGGCTAATGCTCTGAATTTTACTTTCAATAGTAATGTACTCTATATTTTTAGTTCAGAAAGTATAGGGTCTGCTTAAGAAACAATTAGTTTACTTTGCTTTATCAAGATTTATCAATAGTTTGTAATAGATGGCTTTATTCTGTTTAATATATATAATTTAACCATTCTTAAGGAACAGTTAGTTTACTTTGCTTTATCAAGATTTATCAATAGTTTGTAATAGATGGCTTTATTCTGTTTAATATATATAATTTAACCTTTCTTAAGGAACAGTTAGTTTATTTACTTTACCAAACTTTATCACTAGTTTGTAATATATAACTTCATCCTGTTCAAGTAATATATAATTTAACCTTTCTTAAGGAACAGTTAGTTTATTTACTTTACCAAACTTTATCACTAGTTTGTAATATATAACTTCATCCTGTTCAAGTAATATATAATTTAACCTTTCTTAAGGAACAGTTAGTTTATTTACTTTATCAAACTTTATCACTAGTTTGTAATATATAACTTCATCCTGTTCAAGTAATATATAATTTAACCATTCTTAAGGAACAGTTAGTTTATTTACTTTACCAAACTTTATCACTAGTTTGTAATATATAACTTCATTCTGTTCAAGTAATATATAATTTAACCATTCTTAAGGAACAGTTAGTTTATTTACTTTACCAAACTTTATCACTAGTTTGTAATATATAACTTCATCCTGTTCAAGTAATATATAATTTAACCTTTCTTAAGGAACAGTTAGTTTATTTACTTTACCAAACTTTATCACTAGTTTGTAATATATAACTTCATCCTGTTCAAGTAATATATAATTTAACCATTCTTAAGGAACAGTTAGTTTATTTTACTTTACCAAACTTTATCACTAGTTTGTAATAGATGACTTCATCCTGTTTAAGTAATGTATAATTTAAACTTTCTTTGCTGCTTGAACAGAATAAAGTTACGAGTGATGACAATTTCATTGAGGTTACATATTAAATAAATATATGTATATTTTTAATATGCGTATATTATCATATAACAAGAAATTAGCTTAAATCTAAAAGTTAGTCGAATCGACCATTATTTTATTGTTTATAAACACTTGCTAAATCTTAAAATGAACACATGTGGTTAATGTGTTTGGCGTGAAACTTTACTCACTTGAAGATAATTTGTTATAAGTTAATCTACATTATTTTTTACTCTTTCTGATTTGGAAGACAATATCTATTTTTTAAAAGAAAAAATAATGAAGGTTTTCTATTTTTTATCACCAAGAATTTTCTATTTAAGAAATTTAAACAGTTTTTACAAAGCTAATCGTAAACGAACAGTGACGAATTAGCTAAGTTTTGTTCATTTGCTTATGGTTAATACGTGTGTGTCCTATTGTACATAGAACTATATCATTGTGTAAATTATTAACCTGAGGTAACATAATCTTCCAACAATAATTGTGTTTTCTAAGAATCCATATAATATTCAGAAATATCATATAACAATAGAAATTTATTATTGCATGCAGTTTCATATATAAAAAAAATCATTAATATTTTAAGCCTACCTGAATAGAAACCTCTGCAAATCTTTATAGCTTCCACACCGTGTAAAAGTGTGCTTTACAACGATATAAACCTATAAGCTTATTCGTAATTTCTAAAAATTAGTACATATTGTTTAATTTTGTAAACTATAATAAAATTTGTTAACATTTGCAAATACAAAATCGTTTCCAACAATAGTACTAATACGTACAGGTCTGTGTAGTTTCTCGTACTAAAGAACGAAAACTGCATCCCGCAACAATAGAAACCCGTACAAATGTCTATAGTTTTTAATATTCCAAACCATGAAAAACTTTACCTTGCAATAATAAAGATCTATAAAAACCTGTAGAGTTTCTAATATCCACACCGTAAAAATTGTGTCTTAGAACAAAAGAAACCTGTAAAATATCTGTGTGATTTCTAATGTTCAGATCTACATGTTTTTAGCTTGTAGTAACGGAATAAAGTTTTAAGAACTTGTATAGTTTCTTAATTTTCAGCGTTACTTAGGTTGTTGATGAAAACGAGACATTGTCTTAAAAATATATGTATCTTTCAATGTCAGAGCGATATTTGCGTTGTAGCATATTATAAATCTGTGGCCTACATAAACGTTAGACAAAAAAATGTATATTTCTGATTAATGACATCTTTAGTGACGGTTGGAATAAGTGTATATTGATTCCGATATCAAAAGAAATAACTTTGTACTTAGGCAGTTTGGAGTATTTGGGTTTATAAATAAAATATAGATTTATAAACCTTGTTTGCTTGAGAAACAACAGAAATTGGTATTTCGGAAAAAACTAAATGATATATTGATACATTTGGATAATCACACGTAAACTAAAATTGCAAAGCAAGTGAAACGTGATATCTTTGGGCATACAAAAGAGTAAACATGTTTAGATTAAAACCATACCTTAATAAAATATAACAATTGTCAGTACAGTAAGACAGCTTATTTTATACAAACTGCACAGCTAAACAAATAGCCTGATTTGTCAGCATAGTAAGATAGCTCATTTCATACATAATGTGTAACTATACAAATGGTCTAATCTGTCAGTATGGTAAGACAGCTTATTTTATACACACTGTACAACTATACAAATGATCTAATCTGTCAGTATAGTAAGACAGCTTATTTTATACACAGTGTACAACTATACAAATGGTCTAATCTGTCAGTATAGTAAGACAGCTTATTTTATACACAGTGTACAACTATACAAATGATCTAATCTGTCAGTATGGTAAGACAGCTTATTTTATACACAGTGTACAACTATACAAATAATCTAATCTCTCAGTATAGTAAGACAGCTTATTTTATACACAGTGTACAACTATACAAATGATCTAATCTGTCAGTATAGTAAGACAGCTTATTTTATACACAGTGTACAACTATACAAATGATCTAATCTGTCAGTATAGTAAGACAGCTTATTTTATACACAGTGTACAACTATACAAATGATCTAATCTGTCAGTATAGTAAGACAGCTTATTTTATACACAGTGTACAACTATACAAATGATCTAATCTGTCAGTATGGTAAGACAGCTTATTTTATACACAGTGTACAACTATACAAATGATCTAATCTGTCAGTATAGTAAGACAGCTTATTTTATACACAGTGTACAACTATACAAATGATCTAATCTGTCAGTATAGTAAGACAGCTTATTTTATACACAGTGTACAACTATACAAATGATCTAATCTGTCAGTATGGTAAGACAGCTTATTTTATACACAGTCTACAACTATACAAATGATCTAATCTGTCAGTATGGTAAGACAGCTTATTTTATACACAGTGTACAACTATACAAATGATCTAATCTGTCAGTATGGTAAGACAGCTTATTTTATACACAGTGTACAACTATACAAATGATCTAATCTGTCAGTATAGTAAGACAGCTTATTTTATACACAGTGTACAACTATACAAATGATCTAATCTGTCAGTATGGTAAGACAGCTTATTTTATACACAGTGTACAACTATACAAATGATCTAATCTGTCAGTATGGTAAGACAGCTTATTTTATACACACTGTACAACTATACAAATGATCTAATCTGTCAGTATGGTAAGACAGCTTATTTTATACACAGTGTACAACTATACAAATGATCTAATCTGTCAGTATGGTAAGACAGCTTATTTTATACACAATGTGTACATATAAGAAAACATAAGTGATCTTTATATAATCTTTGTTGTAAATAAAATGTACATATTTAATATATTTATATTTATATACATTTGAAATTCATTACCAATGAAAAAATATGATATTATATGTCTGTATGTAGCATATTAAAATAAATATTAGAAAGATGTTTATAAATACGTTATTTACAGAGAGATATATTAAAAATGTTATAAATAACAGTGGAAAGGTAACACGTGTAACTAACAGTACGATATGCGTAAAATTATTACACATAATGGAAGAAATATTACGTTTACAAATTTGTTGTTTGCAGAAGGTAACATCCTAGATTGTTACAAATATTTGCAGAAATATGATTTGTTTACAAGTTTACAAGAAGAAATATGTAAAACTATTACATATAATAAAAATATGTTTATATTAAAATAAAGTGTATAATAGCAAGAAAAAACGAGTTTATTCAAAGATTACATTAAAACATTTTCCAGCAAGCTGGTTAGAATAATATGAAATGATCTATATTTCTATATCTGGTATTAGTCTAAAGAGAAAGTATATTCGAACAGGCAAGAAGAGACATCTAGAAATCTCCAATATATGTATGGGTAAAGATATACGTATATGTATATATGTCGAGGAATCTCTAATTTAAAGACATTTCCACAATTCCATTACAAGTCTTGTGGATTTTGTTACGCCTGTAGTGAATATCATTTATCTTGTTTGGTTAATTAAGTAGAATATTCATTAGGTGTGAGCCTTAATTTCAATATGTATATGTGTAAGAAAAAAATAAATTATATCCTGAATTTTAAGCGCCCCCCACAGAGTTAAACAGGTTGAGCTTGAAGTCGCTTCGCTAGTCATGCGTGTAGGCCTGCTATCTCTTTTTATATAATGTTTTAGTCCAAGTTCGAAACTTTGACTCTGAATTTTAATACGGAACATCAATGTATAAGACGTTTTATTCGATCACAAATTAAAACGTAAGAAAATCTAGAAGTAACGCAGAGTAAGTCAGTTTAATAATGAACAAAAACGAACATGATAATGATTTCTTTTGAATTTCGTGCAAAGCCACACGAGGGCTATCTGCGCTAGCACGTTTATAATTTAGCAGTGTTAGGACTACAGAGAAGACAGCTAGTCATCACCACCCACCGCCAACATGTGGGCTACTCTTTTACTAACGAATAGTAAGATTTACGGTCACATTATAACGATCCCACGGCTGAAAGGACGAGCGAGTTTGGTGTGACTGGGATTCGAACCTGCGACCCTCAGGTTACGAATCGAGTGCCTTAACGATATGTGTTGGTTGATCGATACTTTCTGTACACATATTTTTTGTTCCTTGTGCGGTTTTCGAAACAACCTTTGGAAAAACAGAGAATCTAATGCGTTAACTTTGTCCTTTCTTACTTTCATTCAGTTTATGAACTCTGAGTATTAACAGGGAAGATTAATCACGGCTGGATCAGTAGTTTTTAATTAAGACTGTTCGTGACCAAAGCACTGAGTTTCACGTTTCGTTGTTCATGTCGAAACCGCTAATACAAGTTGATTATAAGACTCATAACCCCATTATTCAAATATATAAGCTCAGAATATTTATCAAAGCGATTTTTTTTTCGCCGTATAAGAACGCAAAATTTTACTGCTACAAAACACATAAACTTTCACAAGAAGTAGAGGAAGTCGCAGTAGAAACTCTCTTCGAAAAGTTTTATTTCTTCTGTAATTCTAATTGTTTCTCATTATTAGGTTTTAGAGACCTAATTTTCAGTGAATGAGTTTCAGTTAAGCAAACGAGTGTATTTAATAAAGATGTCGCCCTCATACATCAACAATTTGAAGTTATTATTTAGGCCTGCCAGTGTTGGATACAGTTAAGCCTTTTTCTTATTAAAATTATTACCTACTTGTAAGAAAATCATATAAATATTTGCTTTTATAAATATCTAAGAGTTAACTTAACAAATTCAAAACACTCCCTATAAGATATCTTAAAAACGACAACATTAAAAAAAAACACTGAATCAACATACCTTTTTGCTGGTGCACTACGTAAGATGTATTTTTGTATTATACGTGAAGTACGAAATACGGTGAAGAAGAAGATACGTATACAGAACAAACTATAATAATTTTCTTATCCACAACTTACGTTTCGCCTTTCTTACTATTTCTTACTACAGTATTATTGTTCTTTCCATGAACTATCGAGTTAAAGCTTTGTTTTTCCGAGGAGTTTGTACAATTTTTGTAAAGAAAGCTGTAGACCCTCAGAGGTCTCTTCCCTGTCAGCGAAGTGAACCCTGAGCAATGGTCGCTCGGCGTAACATTTATTCTAGTGAACGGTGTCTTTACAACCGTACCATCCAGCGAATGTCATGCAGACTAGTCGATAACATTTCTGAAAATATCCATGTCTTTTATAAATGATGTTCACCGGTTTCACTAATTTAAACTAGTGTTCCACCGGTTTTTTTAGTTGAAACTACAGCGTTCGTATAAATCTTCTCTTGTTGTGGTCTGGTTTG
Organism: Tachypleus tridentatus; assembly: GCF_004210375.1. NCBI lineage: Eukaryota > Metazoa > Arthropoda > Merostomata > Xiphosura > Limulidae > Tachypleus > Tachypleus tridentatus. The sequence continues at coordinate 27,387,176 of NC_134835.1, forward strand.
TCATGCGATTTGCAGTTCGACTGACATCAAAATGGTTGTCTATACTCACGTAAGTATTTAATTGGGAATTTTGTTTTTAAGTTATTATTTGTGTAGTCTAGATTTAATTAAAATAACGATAAGGAATACCACTTTTTATGATTTAAAACATTTTTTTTTAGACACGGCGATGTGTAGTTTCATCAATCTGTATTTTCTTAAACAAAATAGCAGATAATGTTTATGTCGCACGTAAAGGAATGAAAGATTTTTTACTGAGGTAACAAGTTTGCTTAGACAATTCCCGTTGAACAAGTGTTAGTCAATTTAATGAATGTTTTGATATAGAATAGGTGGTACATAAATAGCGGATGGGACTTACGTGTTAATAACAGATACGTTTAATGTAAACTACACACAATAAAATTTTAAAGCCACTGTCAGTACGTCAAACAATGGTTTCAATTCTAAGTTCGGTGATTCAGTAACCATATCCTTACAAACATTGTTTCTAACAATTAATGACTAAACCAGTGTGATTGTATAACAATATCCATACATATATTGTTGCTAACAACTAATAACTAAAAAAGTGTGATGGTATAAAAATTTCCATACTAACATTGTTGTTAACAACTAATAACTAAAACAGTCTGATTCTATAACCATATCCATACAAACATTGTTTCTAACAACTAATAACTAAACCAGTGTGATTGTATAACAATATCCATACAAATATTTTTGTTAACAATTAATAACTAAAACAGTGTGATTGTATAACAATATCCATACAAATATTGTTGTTAACAACTAATAACTAAAACAGTGTGATTGTATAAAAATATCCATACTAACATTGTTGTTAACAATTAATAACTAAAACAGTGTGATTGTATAACAATATCCATACTAACATTGTTGTTAACAACTAATAACTAAAACAGTGTGATTGTATAAAAATATCCATACTAACATTGTTGTTAACAATTAATAACTAAAACAGTGTGATTGTATAACAATATCCATACAAATATTGTAGTTAACAACTAATTACTAAAGCAGTGTGATTGTATAACAATATCCATACAAACATTGTTACTAACAGTTAATAAATAAAACAGTCTGATTCTATAACCATATCCATTCAAACATTGTTGTTAACAACTAATAACTAAAACAGTGTGATTGTATAACAATATCCATACAAACATTGTTACTAACAGTTAATAAATAAAACAGTCTGATTCTATAACCATATCCATTCAAACATTGTTGTTAACAACTAATAACTAAAACAGTGTGATTGTATAACAATATCCATACAAACATTGCTGCTAACAACTAATAACTAAAACAGTGTGATTGTATAACAATATCCATTCAAACATTGTTGTTAACAACTAATAACTAAAACAGTGTGATTGTATAACGATATCCATACAAACATTGCTGCTAACAACTAATAACTAAAACAGTGTGATTGTATAACAATATCCATACTAACATTGTTGCTAACAACTAATAACTAAAACAGTGTGATTGTATAACCCTATTCGTACAAACATTGTTGCTAACAATTAATAACTAAAATAGTGTGCTTCTATATCCATACAAACATTGTTGCTAACAATTAATAAATAAAACAGTTTGATTCAGTAACCATATCTAAAACAATAAAAAAGTATGATATATGATATTCATACTGTGTTTTTCAAACGTTCTGTATTAATACTACTACTACTACTAATAATAATAATATATGAGAAAACGTTAAATAAAAGTAACAATAATATTTTAACCTATACTGTGAAGTCGATAATATAATAAACTGTTTAAAATAATAGTGTCCCCCCTCGTGGCTCAGCGATAAGTTTAGTGCTAAAATTAGACGAGTGAAGCCCAAATATTCTGTCGTGCATGTTCGTGCTTAACAACAGCTGTTCCTCTGTGTGTGTTTTTCGTAAGCACGAAAACAACTGTAACTGTTGTAAAAGTATGCACTATGAATTAATTGTGGCAAATCTGTAATAAGTTCTGAAAAATATTATGTACATTTAGCCTCTGATATACATGTAAATATATCCGTACTTCAATTATGGATATCTTAAATATAATGTTTTGAAATTCATACAGTATATTCATGCATTTAGGCTTCTTCTAAACGTGATTTGTCAAAATGCGGTGTAACACATCATAAGAAGGCCAGGCGGTTAAGGTACCAAAGATGTTCGCCCTTTCAGCTGTGTAAGCGTTATAATGTGACTGTCAATCTTACAACTCTTTGGTAAAAGATTAGTCCAAGAGTTGGCAGGGGGTGGTAATGACTAGCTGCCTTCCCTCTAGTCCTACACTGCTAAATTAGGAACGGATAACGCAGAGAGCCTTCGTGTAGCTTTGCGCAAAATTCAAAACAAACCAAATCACATTATAAGATAGTAAACCTAACGGTACTTTTACAACTGTCTGATACATATATACGTATAATTAGCAAATGCTTTAAATAAAAACGTATATACATATATTATACGGGTTTTATTGTTGTATTAATAATATCCAGATATTTGATCCAACAGAATCATTAATTATGAGGAACTATAAACTATTATATGTTATATATACAACAAACTATGTTGGATTATATGAACTTATTAATATTGCTTACACTGCTGTTAAAACAATATATGATAATCATTTTAAGAAACATAGTTTAAACATTATATTTATTAGCTAAGTTCGTTATTAGGTATATACGTTTATTTCTGATCTATATTCAGCAGATAGCCCAATGTAGCTTTGCTATAAGAAAGCACACTGATCTATATAAGTAGCTTGCTTTGATCACAATTCAAAATTAATAGAAACTATCCTATTTTGTGTTTATGCTAAGTTTTAGAAAACTATTCTGTCTATAAAAGTACAAAAAGCTGTGGTGTTACATAAGACCTATACGAAAATTCCAAATGTCGGGTTTTAACAATTATTAGCTTTCTTAGTTTTAAAAATATTGTGAGATTCATAAGCAGAAAATGGGTGTGTCTTCTCCAGGAAAATAATTCTTTCTGTCTTTGTGTTTCTAATGTAAAATTAACTAACACAGACTCGTCTTCGCTCAGCATCACTTGAAAGTCGTGTCGTGGCTCCTCCCAGACAAACATAAGCGATCAATATATATTAGGTCTGAATCAGTGGCAACCGCGCACGAGCAAGTTAGAGATAAGAACAAAAATGGCGACGTGATTGGTAAAAAAAAAGAAAAAAACAACAACAAGAAAAAATAAAAAAGTCTCGTGTGTTTATATCCGCCATTACTGCATTGACGCGTAAAGCACACTGTCAGGTGGTGCCAACTATTAGCTTGGTATAAAAGCGGAAAAAAAAACGTTTTGACTTTTGATTTGATCCGACTGGATGATCCGCTATGATATGAATCCGGTTAATATTCCATGTAAATCGAGACGTTTATCCCAACCATAGAAATCATACGCAAACTATTTTGGTTTTATTCAAATAGTTGTAACCATTATATAAAAATAATAAGCTGAGTGTTAACATATAACAAACGAGACGTGCATTTTGTCAACTTGTAAAGCGTATTTTTTTTTGTTTTCTTTTTACATTTAAATATAAGAGAAAGCTCTAAAATATTCAATGAATAATCCAGGCTGAGTTTTTACTGGGTTATTGTATTCAATTTCGGCAGCTGTTATTGCATAAAAATAAGGTAATGTTAATTTTACCAAATAAAGAAAACATAATAAAAAATGTAATATTATTAATTACTTTATCAAAATTTCATTACACAAATAAAGACTTCCATTTTTCGAACGTTTTCAATGTTGTCATATTAGAAAACTATGTGAATATACTATCCGATATATATTATTTCTTATTGAAAACCTTAAGATAGAAACTCTGTAATAATAAACTTTTTTTTTTCTAATATTAACCTTCAATGAAAAGTGTTTTTCCTAATCCGAAATATTTATACTCTGCATAAATTAGTGGTTTTATTTCTTATGTGCTGTTTCACGTAAACTTTAATTAACAGAGAACATTGATTAATGTCTTACTTTATCATTTGCTACAATTCTCATTTCCAATGTGAAAAAATTTCGCCAATATGGCAGTCTTGGAAACTGAATACGTATAAGTTTGTTATAGATGTTTATAAGCAGTCTCTGATAATACGCTTGGAGTTAATTGACTCCCAGTAGAAATTACCTGATATAGCTAGTAAAATGTAGTAAAAACGTAACTGAAAAAACGTAACATATAAAGTGAAATTAATTAATAGTTAACATATAAGTATAGGTAAAGTGAATAATGTGTTAACATATAAAGTAAAAGAATTAGTATAGTTTTAATTAATTAATTTATTGTTTGTCTAGTAGAATTTTATTATTTGAAGAAAGTATAACAGCTCGTTTGTTTGTCTTAGAATTAAGTACAAAGCTACACAATGGGCTCTCTGTGCTCTGCCCGCCACGGGTATCGAAACCCGGTTTTTAGTAGTGGCTCGTATTTACATTTTTTGTATCTCAGAAACTGGACTTTTATTAACTAAGTAATTTAAACAGCAAATAGAAAACTAGCGAATGAAACCAACTTAACGATATAAAGTCATTTAGTTCACGTTCTACAAAAAACAACAACAACAAGAGACTGAGGAATAAAAAGTAGAAACTCCTGCTTGGCCTTTTTCACCCTCGCGTCTGCTTGTTGAACTAATTGCTCAGTGCTGGAAAGAAACTTAAAATTTCCACTTAGTATGCAACGCTGTTATGGAAAGTATTAATTGATACCGTGAAACACAGGGACACTATAGTTTACTAGTAACGAGTTCAGACACAGCAGGACACTTCAAGAATAGCATGACGAAAAAGGTAAACGTTTTGATCGGAAAGGGGTCACAACATCGCTGAGAAGAAACACAGTTCTAACAGTTCGATGATGCAATAATCGTCTATAAATATAGCGACCGTTAAGTTAACGTTTGTAAAAGATACTGGTTTGGTATTCATGAAGTTCGCGTTTTCGTTGTAAAAGACAACATGTTTACTATTATATATTATTACGCTTCAAAAATCTTAATTGAAAATACGAATTTAATAAGGCCACCATACGCTAGACTAAAAAACAGAAACCCTCATTAATTTTAAGCTGATGCGAGAGTAGTGATAGGGCATTTTCTGTAAATGCTCTTTTGAGTGTTAAAACTACAGTAAAATGGTAAATACATGTGGATCTGTTCGCCATCTGTAGCACTTTGCAACATCGAATAAAGAGAAAATGTAATTATTCACAATAATATAAATATAAGTACCTACACGCACATCGTCCATAAAGAGTTCAGGATAAGTTCGGGAACTTCGACCCTCATGTAATATTTCAATGAATGTTCTCCAGAAATTGCTACCATCTACTGTGGGTGGGAGAATGGGGTGGAAGAGGTAACTTGCATCTGACCTTTCCAGATCTTAGAGACTTAAATGACTTAATAAAGATTGTGGCGTAAAAAATACAATTGGTCTGATATTAATGTCTTATAATAATTATAATTTATTATAATTTATTATAATCGTATTTCGTTAGTTTCCTTTGTACAATAAAACTTTTTTTTCCCATTTCCTTTAAGAGATATTGAGTTATGTAATAATAACTTAGTATTTTCAAATAAATTGGTATTTACAAAAGAAATCTATGAATTGCAAATGTTTAATTAGGGATACTTTAAGATTTCAAAACTTCTAGTGAGAATAGCAGTCTTGGGTAGATAAGTATTTGTTGTAACAAAACCTATAGCAGTTTTGGATAGATAAGTATTTGTTGGAACAAAACCTATAGCAGTTTTGGGTAGATAAGTATTTATTGGAACAAAACATATAGCAGTTTTGGATAGATAACTATTTATTGGAACAAAACCTATAGGAGTTTTGGATAGATAAGTATTTGTTGTAACAAAACATATAGCAGTTTTGGATAGATAAGTATTTGTTGGAACAAAACCTATAGCAGTTTTGGATAGATAACTATTTGTAGGAAAAAAATATATAGCAGTTTTAAATAAATATTTTTGAAAAGGAAAAAATAACCCATTGCGAATGAGTGGAAATACTTTGACTGATGACACATTGATTCTAGCTGAGGTACAAAGACATACTGGGATTGTTCTACAGAACTTTATATTTATAGAATTTGCCTTTTATCGTCAGTTAAAAGATAATTAAAAAGTCTCCGATTTTTTTAAACAAAAAGATAAATAGAAAAATCGAGATGGGTGAATGTTTTACAAAAAGAAACCGTCAGCTATGATAATGAAGTTATTCTAAATATATATAAAAAACAAGTGCTGTTTTAGCTTGAAAATAGGCTTGCATTAAATTAGCTTCTCAAAGCGTTTCTATTTAAATAACAAACATATATTCTTGAAGAGTTGTTACTAATGAAATTAAAGTTTATATAAAGAATTGGTAGGAATTTTTTTTCAAAAAGTTCCTGTTTAACTAACACATTTATTGTTACTTTTAGGATGCACACACCGATGGAATTCATGTCTTTTGTTTAGAACAATATATATTGATTTATAATGTATTTAGTTAAAGATAATTTTCGTTAAATGCGAGTGAAAATTATTGTATTTAAGAAATGGACTTGTATTCATTGTTGAATAAATTGCATACGTTGAATAATTGTTCTTTTGGATAAAAACCGTATATTTATTGATAAGAAAAGACCTTTCGATTTTGTGTTTAAACAAGAGAATATAAACTTATTAATAAATTACAATATATGCTGAGAAATCGTTTGTTTCGGTAAAGAACTATTTAAGAAATCTGTGTTTAAGTAAGGCGAAAGTCACTCGTTTCTTGTTAAGTGGTGCACACCTAAGTTGGTAGGTATTAACGTATCGGATAAGCTTGTGTTTTGGTTAATATGTAATTTGGTTGCTAAACGTATGCGTTGCAGAAAATGGAAATCACAGCAAACATTCTGTTCAAAACACATTAGAAACAAAGAAAACGTATGATTCACAAGATAAAATTTAATATATGTATATTTATATGAAAAGTGTAATGCAAAACCCCCTAGATTTTTCAACTTGGTAATAAAAAAAATATACACACCTTATGATTAACACACGTTAAGACTACAAGTGTGTGTGTTTTCTTATAGCAAAGCTACATCGGGCTATTTGCTGAGTCCAAACACTACAAGTACAGAGTGGATGGTCCGACAGAAGTTTTACCTTCTAGTGAGAATACAGACAACGTTGTGTGTAAAAAGGACCGGGACTCATGTATTATGAATTATGACAGATATAATTAATGTAAGCTGCGATATGAGATTCACTCATAATCATTTAAAACGTTTTAGATACATATAACACCAACCACAACATTTGCAATCACTTGTTCTTATAGTGATAATGGTGTGTTTGTAATTAATAAAGTGGATTTTGATCAACAAATAAACACAAAATGGAACATTGTACGCTTGTGTTGTGAAGTTCGCATCATATGAATATTACATTAACTCATTAACATTGAACTATTTGTTTTATTTTAACGCTCTCTATTCTGTGTGCATAGCTAAGCAAAGTCTAGATAGCTACTTGTTAGTGTCAGTGGGATAAATAACACATCGGCAGAATATTGTCTCAATAACGAAAGGCGTTGGAAGTAAGTTATCACTGAAAAACAAATCAAAACAATTAACGTCACTAAAAGTCCAGCTTCACACTCCACCTGGTAGCTGTTACTTCACAATAATAATAATAATAACATTATTTATTATCGCCAAAATAACTATCGTTCTGTAACTAGTTAGTTTAACCATTATGTTTACCAGTCCAGTCAGTTCACGTCGAAACTGTGTGTGTGTGTGTGTTTTTCTTATAGCAAAGCCACATCGGGCTATCTGTTCAGCCCACCGAGGGGAATCGAACCCCTGATTTTAGCGTTGTAAATCTGGAGACATACCGCTGTACTAGCGGAGGGCTATTATGTTTACCAGTCCAGTCAGTTCACGTCGAAACTGAGCCCACAACTGATGCAGTGAAACATCGGTTTCACTTTGGTTATTACGTATTATCCAACCAGTCCGTTCTTCTAAACAGTGGCCCTTGAGTTATTGTAACTAGGGTTAGAATACTTTCCGATGATAAAAATCCCACTTGAAATAAAATTATGTCTCAGAATGGCTGGTGTGGGTATTAACACTTTTACCAATAAAGCAGAGAACAACGTTTCGACAATCCTAGGTCATCTTCAGGTTAACCTTATGATGACCTAGGAAGGTCGAAATGTTATTCTTTGCTTCATTAGTAAAGGTGTTGATACCCATACCAGCCGTTCTTAGATACATTTTTAGGGTTTAAAATATGTTTTGGCATCACAGTTTAAACGAGTACTTCGTATCAGTCGAATTCGAGTAAAACACACAGACACAAGATACTTTTGTTTGTTTGTTTGTTTTTGAATTTCGCACAAAGCTACTCGAGGGCTATCTGTGCTAGCCGTCTCTAATTTAGCAGTGTAAGACTAGAGGGAAGGCAGCTAGTCATCACCACCCACCGCCAACTCTTGGGCTACTCTTTTACCAACGAATAGTGGGATTGACTGTCACATTATAACGCCCCCACGGCTGAAAGGGCGAGCATGTTTGGACACTAGATACGTTCAATAAATTTCTGACATGGTATGTACCATATCTGATGTATAATTTTCTCTACATTTCATGTTCTTCAACTGCTATTTGCAGCACAGCTGGGACTCTTTTGTTACATATACTGAAGCAAGAGTTGGCCGTTTAGATTTCTTAAGATTGGTGTTAGGTCATGTACCTGTTTCTTCACAGTAAAATAAGTTTTAAAATTTTCATTGTTATCCTATGTTATCGCCAAAGGTCGTGAAGACCTTTGTGTTTTGTAGCAGAACTAACACTTGTGGGAAGTTCACCGGAATATTCTTTTCTTGTGAACATCTCAATAACATTAAAAATGTGTTTACGTATACCATCTTCGTTTACTTGACGTTTTCAGAGGGAGTTAAAACACTTTTTGTAATTCTCTCTCAGTTGGAAAAATTATTTGTATTTACTAATTTGGTGAAACATCATTAGAGGTATTATTAAAATTCGCATGTTAATTCACTTCCATTCTCACGAATAGAATAATAGTAGATTTAAAAATGATAAATAAGTCTACTACAAAGCGTTGATCTTCGACATGTGACAAAATCATTTACTAATAATGTCGACAATTTGAAACTGAAATGCCATATAAATTTTAATTATTAGAGTCGAGATTTGGAAGGACCATGGGGGCACATTAGTCTAGTGTGAACTTCCCAAAGCTGTTTATGACCATTTTTGACTTGAAACGGCTTATTTTATGTTTTTAACCAATGAAATAAAACCTAATGAGGCCTTTTTGTGCAGAATTCTACTGGAAACTTGAAAATCTAAGCAAACGCATGAAAGTTTATTATTAATGACTTTTCTGTTTTTGTGGCTGACCATAATAGAAAACGTTTTAGATTTTGTGTCGCTAAATCTTTCATATCCTTAAAAAAATGAGAGAGAGAGAGAAAAAAATGATTTAGCAAAGAAATCGAAATAGTCAGAAGATATAAGACAGAAGATAGCTAACTAAAAGGTTTGTTTATTTGAAACTGAGTACAAAGCTACACAATGGGCTATCTGTGCTCTGCCCATTGTGGTACCGAAACATGGTTTTTAGCGTTGTAAATTCGCGGATATATCGCTATACCACTAGAGGTGGGCTAGATAAAAGATTTAAGTCCACTATAGAAACGCGACACATTTCAGAAGGCTAAAGCCTAACAAGATTAGACCAGCAGTTGGCGGTGGGTGGTATCGACTTGCTGCCTTCGTTTTGAAAATTAGGGGCGGATAACACAAATAACACTCGCTCGAAATCCAACACAACAATCAACCAGAACGTTCTGCAGCACAACCTACAATAGAACGAGTAGTTAAGGTAGCTAGTTCACAGTGTAACGTTAACTACACGTAACTAGACAGAGCATGCCCAGAATAATGAAATTCTTTATAATAGATTCTAGAAAATAAACTATGTTTCCAAGTTTAGAAAATCGCTTTTAATTAGGCAAGCACACATTATACGTCACATATTTTCTCGCTATTATATATATATATATATACTGTCCGTTCATTATAAGCAGTTTCTCTTTCAACTTATATTTAAGGGTAGTATATATTATAAACAGTTTTTGTTTCAAGCTATACGTAAGAGTGGGGTCTACTATAAACAGTTTCTGTTTTCAAACTATACGTAAGAGTGGGGTCTGCTATAAACAGTTTCTGTTTAAAGCTATACGTAAGAGTGGGGTCTACTATAAACAGTTTCTGTTTCAAGCTATACGTAAGAGCTTGTTCTTTAACCATTGTAAGGTAAAAATGAAAATAATTCATGAATCACGAACTGTTCATTATCTGTTAAGTTAACAACAACAACAAAAGAGTTTTTGAAATTCCTAAAATAACTATTTTACAGAAATAAATATCTGAATATATGCATTATAGTTTTTTCATTTTAGGACGAGAACTATCCGTGGATGCTTGAGGTTCATCTAGGGATCATAAACTTAAGAATACATCACGTAAAATAAATATTTTGGAGCTAAGACGGAAATGGATACCAGATTAACCAAGACGAAGGATGGAAGAAGCGACAACCTGACCTCTATACCTGATAAAGCGAAACATCTCGTCAGATTACATACAATAAGTGTCACAAAGGTACGTATGTTAAAGTTGAGAAGACGAAACACTAAACTGAGTGACACCATAACGTTAATTAACATTCTCCGGACAAAGGAAGTGTTTTCAATGGACTAAAGAAGCTATCAGAAAGATCGCAGTCCACTGTGGACGTTGATTTTACTCAAACTCATATTTAAGAACATTATTAAGGGTATGTTGAAGCAATATGCAATAACTCTAGCTGCAAACCTCAGTGACAGTTGAATAGCGATACAACTAATTTCACTCTCCAGTAGGTTCAACCTATGGGGAGATAACTTTAGAGTGAAAAGAACGTTCCAGTCACGACATTTGATTAACAACATATTTATGTATTAATGTTTAACTCTACTGAGACCGTTTTTTAGGTGTACATAAATTTAGTTAAAATCTCTCAGTAGAAAACCCTAAAGAATAATAACATTTCATTCAAACGTTCGCGTAACTGTGCGACAATCATGCTTACAGAAGGCGTGAAATTATGCAAAAAAGGAAAAAGCTTAACGCTAACAAAGTAACACGAATTATCCGATGGCGTAATAAATGTATCCAATAATTGATGGTTAAAACGATAGTAAATCTTTGATTTATTATTCTACAATATAAAACTTCACCTGAAGCGTAAAATTATCAACCATTGTGTTTAGTTAAAGAAAAATATATTCAGAAAAATAAATAAAGATATAGTGTGTGTATTTTTTTTTTATAGCAAAGCCACATGGGACTATCTGCTCAGCCCACCGAGGGGAATCGAACCCCTGATTTTAGCGTTGTAAGTCCGAAGAAATAAAGATATAGATTCGCAAGTTAACAAGCGTTCAAATGAGTCATTTGTATTATATGAAGCATTAGCATTGACAAAATAAGCGTACACTATTAAAACTTAAAGATAACAACTAAAAATAATTAGAAACAAACTTTTATAAAAGGTAAAATTACAGATAAACCAAATAAATTATTTCTTTACAAAAAATGTAAAATATTTAGGAGAAAAGACACAAGACTGCAGAATTAAAACCTTTCTGATGGAGTTTAGTTGCAGTGGGTTCAAAATATTTTGAAGAGAGAAATACTTAGTGATGAATTTTCCATAAAAGATATGAGTACAAACTTTAAGGTTTTAAAGTAACGTGGACTTTGAATGATGATTTCTTCGTGATTGAGAACAGGGATTACAACTGTTTTAAGCATCAAAGACATACCTACTGATGCATTGCATGAATTTACTGAGACGATGAATAAACAAACAGGAATTTACTAAGACGATGAATAAACAAACAGGAATTTACTAAGACGATAAATAAACAAACAAACAAGAATTTACTGAGTCTATAAATAAACAAACAAACAAGAATTTACTGAGTTTATAAATAAACAAACAAACAAGAATTTACTGAGTCTATGAATAAACAAACAAACAAGAATTTATTGAGTTTATGAATTTACTGAGTTTATGAATAAACAAACAAACAAGAATTTACTCAGTCTATGAATAAACAAACAAACAAGAATTCACTGAGTTTATGAATAAACAAACAAACAAGAATTTACTGAGTCTATGAACAAACAAACAAACAAGAATTTACTGAGTTTATAAATAAACAAACAAACAAGAATTTACTGAGTCTATGAATAAATAAACAAACAAACAAGAATTTACTGAGTCGATGGATAAACAAACAGCAGTTTACTGAGGCGACGAATTGTTTTTAAGTATAGCATTAGATAAACTAATAGAAAAAAATTCTAAGACATGAAAACATAAAGATTTATTTTTCCCAAGACGTTAAAACTTTCAAATATAAAACTAATTCAAAAAATGAATCATATATTAACTTATCAAAGCCGATAACTACTTAGTTGATGTCCTTTAGGGAGTTCAGTACTATAAGGGTTCTCTAAGCTTTATAAAGGTTACATAAACTCTAAATATTAAGAGGAATCATAACACTGCACAACAATTTTTTGAAAAGTTTTGCTTTCTGAAAAGTTTTGCTGATTGTGACAGGTACCTGGTGGGTATGCACAAATATAGTTTTGGTTTTGCTTCATTACGTAGGAACTCTAAGAAACAGACAGTTAACTGTTTACCGGCAATAACGTATTTAATTACGTTTATGTTTCTAATACGCTATTAAGTTCAACATAATTAAAAGTGTTTTGCTCGTGATTTTCGTTTGTATTCAATGTCCGGTGCATCACGTTACAGTGTCCAACAGTAGTCAGCAAGCATTGACGGATTCCAGTTGCCCTGATATCGTTTTTTTCCATTGTAGCAAAGTCCTGGTGAAACTGAAGATTTCAATGTCATTTTATTGATGGGCAAATTTGGATGTGATTTTCGTAATCAGCAGCCAAAAATCTATAAGGAACACCCAACAGTGTTCAAGAAACAAAAACTTTATTGTGCAGTGTAATTAAAACATCGAATTATCTTCAAAGAGAAGTGAAAGAGAACAAGATAATTATTTTCTGAACTCAAGCAGTCTCTGAATGATGAATAACCTATTGGTGTGTGTCTATGTCCAATACTAACCGTGAAAAAGGTTACATTAACTAACAACGACCACGACCATAGATAGGCAAGGTACATATATTTATAGGAATGTTTTCACACATTAGTCCAAAACGATGGAGGTAAATAATGTTCTGTTGATGAAGTAAGTACTTGATTGAATGAAAACACAATACGACATGGCGCTAATTAAAACAGTTTTATAATGTGGATACTATAGATATTTTAACAAGTGTTTTTTCTCTGAAATATTTCTCAGCTGAAAAGATTATTGTCGTTTCGCTATCATCGAGTATACTGTTGGCTACTTTTAGCTTTAAAACGCTATAAAATATGTTATTTGGTACGTCTGTGTTAGTTTCATTTGCTGTTCTGATCCATGATGTATCCCAATGGTTAGAGCACCGGAACCTGATTCCGAAGATCCATGGTTCGCCTTCTTTTACAACAAATAACATTACATTCTGCTCTTTGAGGCGGTGGATACTTTACAAGAGTGCACCTCGCTATTTGGCTAAATTAGCCCACGAACTGCCTCTCGGGTGCTGTTGCTTTCCTTCTAATGTATCAGCTCAAAACTAAGAACTCGTAGCTCTGGTGTGGTCAGTTTAGCGCGATTATCCGAAAGAAAGCCGTGCGTTTAGGTTAGTTTTACTTCTTTAGAACGCGAGAAATAACACAACATTCCGAGCCTAAGAAAATAAGTGCAAATCTAGTGTGAACAAAGCGTAGAAACGGAGTATGTTTATGTATGTCTCTGTTGACAATAAGACAAAGTGACCGCTGATATTAACCTTATTTGATAATGTAGAGAAGTCGGAAGTTTCTCATCGTCCAACTGTATCTTATGTACCTCCAGTTTGTCTGCAATAACATGTTCTATTGTCTAAGAGCATCTCAGAGTAAGTGATTGGTCTGCAGTTACTGCGTTTTCCTACGTCCTGCACGCACACGCGAGATCTAATATGTATATAGAGTATTTGTACGATACACATAGGGTACTAAAATTTAACATCTCCATGACAAATAGGCCCAGTCAGTTGCATTTCATACGTTAAGTTTGAAGAGTTATCCGCTACATTTTTTTTAGTTTTTCGTTGCACGCTTTATGTATTAGTTTGTGGTAGAAACACTCAACAAACCACATGTAATCATACTCAGACATATTGGTACCGGCTAAGTCATATATTACCTAAACTTATGTATTTTCAAAAGACATACACAGGAAAAAAAAAAAGAAAACTCTTTCTTGCTTAACTTAGGGTCTTAGAACATCCTTTCTATTCGCTAATTTAAAAATAGCTTAGAGTTATTATTTTGGGTGTACTTACAATTTCCTCTGTGAACCTAAAAAGCAGTCAAATTTCCGAATCCCTATACATGTTTTCGTAATAATGTTTATACACATTCTATTGTGATTAATAAAAATGCGTATGCAAGCGTACTTAAAAAGGCTGTCGCAATAATATTAAGTGTATGTTCTATTTATATTGAAATACTAAAATATTTTAACCCTTGATAATTAATTTATAGATGGCGATGCTAATTTTGCTTTTTTTATTTTATTTCAGACAATTTGGATTCACGCCCCATACTTCACACGAGGCAGAAAATTAAAAAAAAAAAACCTCGATCTTGGAGAAACGGAATCATTTGAACCTGGGAAAGATAGTAACTTGGGAAACTACAAGTAACTGTAATAGAAGACGGTCAGAACATTTAGTTTAATTTCTAATCCTCAAACTATGCTATGTTATAATAATAGTTCACTATGTCCACTGTAAAAAGAAAAATAGGTTAATGCAAACGTTGTTTATTAAAATAAAATTGTACATGTCTACTGGTTCATGTTATGGACATTTTAAAATAACCCTTTGGAACGAGAAAGAACAAAAATATATCATCATAGAGATAAAAAAAACCTATGTCGTTTATAAGGATACAAATGTACGTGTCTATTGGCTTTTATTATGGATATTTAAAAATAATCCCTTTGAATAAGAAAGAACAAAATATATCATCATAGAGATAAAAATGTATGAGGTAAAGGTATTTCAGTGTTTTATTTCATACATGTAAAATGTAGAAGGGAAGTTTTTATGTTTGTCGAACTTCTATGACATATTTAATATTGTAATACTTCTGCTCAGGCATTTTTACATTTTTCCTTGACATATTTAATATTAAAAACTCTGTTTTAACGTTTTTGTTTTTTTTTCGACATATTTAATATTGGAATACTTCTGTTTAGGCGTTTTATATTTTTTCGACATATTTAATATTGGAATACTTCTGTTTAGTCGTTTTATATTTTCTCGACATATTTAATATTGGAATACTTCTGTTTAGGCGTTTTATATTTTTTTCGACATATTTAATATTGGAATACTTCTGTTTAGTCGTTTTATATTTTTTAGACATATTTAATATTGGAATACTTCTGTTTAGGCGTTTTATATTTTTTTCGACATATTTAATATTGGAATACTTCTGTTTAGTCGTTTTATATTTTCTCGACATATTTAATATTGGAATACTTCTGTTTAGTCGTTTTATATTTTTTCGACATATTTAATATTGGAATACTTCTGTTTAGTCGTTTTATATTTTTTCGACATATTTAATATTGGAATACTTCTGTTTAGTCGTTTTATATTTTTTTCGACATATTTAATATTGGAATACTTCTGTTTAGTCGTTTTATATTTTTTCGACATATTTAATATTGGAATACTTCTGTTTAGGCGTTTTATATTTTTTCGACATATTTAATATTGGAATACTTCTGTTTAGTCGTTTTACATTTTTTTCGACATATTTAATATTGGAATACTTCTGTTTAGTCGTTTTATATTTTTTTCGACATATTTAATATTGGAATACTTCTGTTTAGGCGTTTTTATTTTTCTCGACATATTTAATATTGGAATACTTCTATTTAGTTGTTTTATATTTTTTCGACATATTTAATATTGGAATACTTCTATTTAGTCGTTTTATATTTTTTTCGACATATTTAATATTGGAATACTTCTGTTTAGTTGTTTTATATTTTTTTCCACATATTTAATATTGGAATACTTCTGTTTAGGCGTTTTTATTTTTCTCGACATATTTAATATTGGAATACTTCTGTTTAGTGTATGTTTTTTGTCTCTTTTCTCGAGCTTTGACTATGGAAATAGAAGATTCAATACAGGAATTATTTAGTTACATAATTATGTAATGCTTTTATTTAGTTTTATTCAGATACGTATGACGTTACAAGTTTATTCGAATATGCGGATTTCGTACAATAAAGATAAGAACGTAGCTTATTAAATTCTGAAACCAAGAAGCAAGGAGGAACTTTTTATCATAAATTTCTTCTTTAATGACCTAGGTAATTTTCAAGATGAAACTCTATCCCAGCTCCTTGTTTTCGTATATCTATTCCAGATACTTATCAAAGAAAGTTTGATTTCATAAAACCCTGCTGAATAATGAAAGAAACTAAAACAAGAAAAGCGACTCCTGGTGTAGCTTGTTTTATTATAATGATAAAAATTTAGTACACTTCATGAGCAGCGTCGCAGTATAATAAAGATCTGCAGTAGTTTAGCGTTTCTCGTCTAACTTTAAAAATAATGTTAATTTACAAAAGTTTGTTTCTAACAGCCATGAAATAAAAGCCACTAATCACAGATCTCGATACATTTAAACGTTAATATTAAGGAATCTTGTCACACGTAAATTAATAAAAATTCACAACTTTATCTCACTAACATTATTTAAATAAAATATTTCACCAATATTATGTATCTTCCTCCTTCAATGGTTCAGCCATAATCGTGAAGGCTTGGTTTACTAAAATCCGGGTTTCAATATTAGCGGTGGACACATGACATAGTGTCCATTTGGTAGTTTTCTACTAAATAATAAACGAACAAATATTGTTTGCTGTCCAATAAATTCTAAGGACATAACAGATGGACTTTAACTAACGTAATTGTGTATGTAATGCTTTGTAAAAATACAAACGTTTGTTCGCGTGATGCATCGAAACAGGCATTATGGATATTATGAAGACTTCTGGCACGTTTGTTATATAACCTTGGAACTGTTAGACACATAAATACATTGTAGGTAAGTCACTCATTGAAAACATGGTGAAAAAGATTTGATATTCGAATCACAACGATTCAAGTAACCACTGATTAAAAAAAGTTAAAAACAAAATCGTAATAAAACCTACTCGCTGCAAGTTTCATACAGCCTTATAGAGAGAACAAAAAGTCAAAGTGTTAATAGTAAGTGTATAATATACTATATAAAGTAGATTCACTCTTATTGATTCTATAAAATTCAATTTTAAAATTATACGCATTTGCAATTTTGTAATACTTCGTATTTAACTTTCAGATGTTACAAATGCTCGATTTCAGTTTAAACGTTAAAGTATTGTAGGCTTAAAAAGGAACAATATAGTTAGAAGAAACAATTGGTAAAATACGACATGTCGTTTTTGTTTGGATTGTAGCTTTGTATGTATTACTTTCAATATGCAGATTAGATCTGTCGGGTAAATTAACCCTAATATCAGGATTTTTTGTCTCTAATAAAGTTAAGTGTGTATATATATATATATGTTGTCGGATGTTTGGATATATCAATGTTACATGAACTGTTCATGAAGTAATGCATTGTTAAATGGTATATATGTTACGGTGAATGGGTATATTTACCGGTCATGATGCACATTTTAGTTTAATTAGAACGTGTAATAATGTATGCGTTTATTGTTGAATATTGAAGTTTCATAAATTAAAGGAACAACAACGACTGTTTAATAGTCCTTCATATTATGCAAATTCACTAAATTATATTTGTCGTTGCGCATAATATTTGAAGAATATGCAAATTATCCGCTTATGCACATTCGCCGTAACACATAAAATTGTGTAAATAGATCGTTTAACTTTACATCTTTATATGTAACGGTACTTTGGAACTGATAGTTTAACTGTACATTTTCGTATAAACATGTATATATATTCATTTCTGAGTTATTTCTTAATCATGCAGTTTCAACGAGGCCCTAAGAAAACATTCAGTAAAAGTCAAATGTGATTTCATTTGATTACAACTTTTAATCAAGTTATTCGTTTAGTGAAGTTGTTGTTTTTTTCTCTTAGTTAAGTTGATTGTGTTTTTGGTTTTACTTTTATATTGATTCCAGACTGTTTGGAGAAACTGCGTCAATCTTAAAAATATAAGTATTCCATTCTTTATAATAGACTTTCGCCTCATACACATGTTCATAAGCCTCTTGGTGTTGATATTGTGGTTGTTTTTCCTCTGGAAGCAATAAAGTTTATTTGAAATAGAAGATGATGCCCATTTTTTGAATGCTGTAAACCTTAGAAATGATCAAACTTACATTGAATTCATAAAATATAATTTCGGTATTTCACGTATGAACACGATGCTTGAAAATCTATTAAATTACTAATATTGTATACACCAATAATTATTAAAACTTAAACTGCCTTACCTCTCGTATCTTCTGAGATTTCTGTGTCTCTAATTTGAGTTCTAAAGATATAAGAATTAAGCATACTGTCGGTGTTTTGCTCTAACGTCACGCTGTAACAGACAAAAATGAAGGTGACAAGTTCGTCACCGCTTAGATTGTTTTCGAACGAATCAGATCTGTTTACATTATTATTAAATGGATAATTATTATGACAGCTAAAACCTTCAAATTTTCAAGAGTATATAAAGTAAGTTTACACTTTATCTGGTCAAGGAAAGGGATTATAAAATTGTATCTATGTATATTTGGTTTTGTACTGAGTTCAAAGTTGAAAACTAAGGACGCGATATACAAGTTAAACTACATAGATTTCTGAAGTCAAAGGCACTATACGCTTAGCGGTATGAACCTTTTGGAAACTAATGAAACTATAAATTAAAATGTATGAGACTTCTATCAGCTAAAGAAACTACAAGTTAAGTAACATGAGCCCTTTGGAAACAAATCAAACTACAAACTAAATTATATGAGACTTCTGTGAGTTAAAGAAACTATAACGTAAGCAGTGTGAGACTTTAACAAATTAATGAAACTGCTAATTAAGCTGCATGCTCTTTTTAAGCAGATGGTACTGAAGCCTTACGTAGATTGATATAGTGAAAATCGAGTCCTCTTTGTAGCGTATTTATACATTCAGAGTCTCATTAGCATCCTGTGTGTAACGAAAGCTGAAATGAGAAACACTGAACTACGTGAAGAAAATATGATGCATTATACACTGAGACCTGTCCACTTGATAATTATAACCCGAAGTATCAAGGACACTTCTATATAAAACTGTCAATTACAGTATTCGTGTAACAATTTTTAAAATTTCAAGCACGTGGTTGTAAAGAAGTCCCAAGTTACTACATCACATAAATGTACCTTATGCATCCGCATGGTTAAAAATCTCTTTTGATCGTAAGTAATTTTCCCTAACTCCCTACGGGGACTAAGCTCGTTGTAGTTTTTTTTATTGCTAATAAACGAAGAATTCTTGTTGTTTCAGACACTTGTTCTTTATTATCTTTTCGTCAGTAGAAGACGTCTGAATTATTTGTGACAACTGAAGCTAGTTATAATGAATTTCATTAAGATGTATAGATACGCCTTGATACTTGTTACATTTTCGATGCACTGGTTCAGTAGTTTTATTTTGTATCTCAGAACGGCTAGTATGTATATCATCACTTATTGATAAGGAGAGAACAACGTTTCGACTTTTCTTGATCATCTTACCAAGAAGGAGTTTATTTCCTTAAGGATCTCATGCAACGTTACTAAATAAAACTTTTCAGAATGCAGCTGAAGTTACTAACATATGAAACGAAATAGCTTTAGTTATACCCTAAAAGAAGTCTTAAATCGTACGTATATTTATATATATATCATCTGCTACTTTTATTATAATTTGAATGAATTAACCCTATTCAAAATAAAACTTCTTGCATATTTTTAAAATTCGACATTTTTAATTTACTGTTACTTGTGATGCTAAACGATACCTTGATTTCACTTTCAATAGAGAAGTGTGCTTATTTGAGTTTACAGTAAATGTATTTTCATATGTTTAGTCGCATTTTTAGACTGTCCGAATTTTTGTGGATTCTCACTTGAAAATAGGATTGGTTTATTCGGAATTTCGCGCAAAGCTACACGAGGATCATCTGCGCTAACCGTTCCTAAATTAGCGGTGTAAGACAAGAGGGAAGGCAGCTAGTCATCGCTACCCATCGCCAACTTTTGGGCTACTCTTTTGCTAACGAAAAGTAAGATTGACTGTCACGTTATAATGCCTCTACGGCTGAAACGGCTAACATGTTTGGTGCGATGGAGATTCGAACCTGCTACCATCAGATTACGAGGGGAGAGCTTCCAATAACTGTATTTTCATATGTTTAGTCACATGTTTAGATGATCCGAATTCTAATGGATTCTGACGAAGGTTTCAAGTTACAAGTTATGAATTCTGTTATAAATTTTCTTACTTGTAGACACTGGTAAAAAATTATTTCGTAACTGATGCTATATCTTCTGTAAAAGTAACTAGAAGATCTTATTGGATAAGTTATCATTTCGTGTTTCAAAGATTCTATGTGATAGCAATAAGGGCTTCAGTTATATAGAAGTACAGCTGGGATAAAAAAAACAGGTCTAATGTAAAAAAAATATACATAAGACAATACGCCACTGACGACAGAGCAAAATATGTAACTTTACCTTTCGAAAGTTTGCTGACGACAGTAACAAAGACACGATTCCAGTGACGTCACTGATAATAATCAAGTGATGGTCAGGGCAGTCAAATGCTCGTGCGATTGAGCTTCTACTCCTTGATAGTGTGACAGCCCTCACAGTAGGTTCTTTAACAACTAACCAGGTGAGATATAATTATCAATATTAAACAACAAGATCAAGAAGTTTGACTGGTTCCGTCTTTATAAATGAATGGCAAGTTGCGTGTTTGTTTCCGTAATAGATAGCTAGCACACAGAGGGCACTCACTAGGTTCTGAAAGTAATTCTGGGGAGGGGCGTCGAAGGTTGAAAGCTGTTCCTTTAGACTTCTTTGTGCTTGTCCTCTCATAACAGCGAATGGCGTTGAATTCCTATTTTAAGTGTGATATTATTACTGCATAAACTTGTCTCCATCAGTATAAATTATACCACATCCAGTAGCCTTTAAACTGCACACCAATGGCCAGAAGCTTGATGGAATTCCGATTTATCACCTGTAAGCCAGATGTCTTCATAATGCGGCTTCTCAAAGATCTTCAATTAAAATCTCCAGACCTGTAAGTTAGATTTATTTTTCTCCTTTATCAAGAAAGTTTGATATATCGTAATTTCTTCTCATTTTTCCCTCTTGTTTTTTGCTCTTGAAATGGAAAAGAAAATCCCAGAAAATAAAACTCTTATTATGTAGTAAACCGAATTACCTTCATCAAAGATCTTTTTTCAGTTTTACTCTTGCATGCTACCTACAGATCTTCTCGGATATTATGTTCAAGAAGAATATGATTGAGAAATGAAACCATGATTTATAGTTCAAGGTCTTACATTATCTACTGACTTTAATTTTATAGTTCAAAGTCTTACATTATCTACTGACTTTAAGGTAATAAATTCGAAAATTATTGATCTTAAAACTGAATTATTAGAGTTTTGTTTTGAAGAAAAGTCGTTTCGAAACTCGCAAGACTTTTAATTTTAGCGAGAGCCGATCATTATATATCCATGAGGTTTTCGTTCTCTTTTTCAATGTCTGATAAGTTTTGTTAATAACTAGTACAGAAAGAAATACACCTTTTGTCGCGTTTCGTGTAGTTGCAGTTTCGGCTTAAAAATTATCCATCGTCAACTTTCTTGTATTGTTTGTTTTGAATTTCGCGCAAACCTACACGAGGGCGATCTGTGCTAGCCGTCCCTAATTTAGCAGTGTAAGACTAGAGGGAAGGCAGCTAGTCATCACCACCCACCGCCAACGCTTGGGCTA
This sequence comes from Tachypleus tridentatus, assembly GCF_004210375.1. Classification (NCBI taxonomy): domain Eukaryota; kingdom Metazoa; phylum Arthropoda; class Merostomata; order Xiphosura; family Limulidae; genus Tachypleus; species Tachypleus tridentatus. The sequence continues at coordinate 27,409,510 of NC_134835.1, forward strand.
CTATTTTACCAATGAATAGTGGGATTGACCGTAATATTATAACGCCCCGACGGCTGAAAAGGCGAGCATGTTTGGTGCGACGGGGATTCGAACCCGTGACCCTCTGATTACGAGTCAAACGCCTTAACACACTTGGCCATGCCGGGCCACTTTCTTGCAAACTACTACAAAAAGCACATAACCTAGTAGTCTATTGCAGCTTGCATGTGAATAACATGTGATATACGAAATGGTTTTAGCAAATTCTGATAAAATTAATACAGTAGAGAAGAAGATAAACCACAGAGTATGTGTATTTGACGTGTCAGAGAAAATCCACAAAACACGTCAGCTCAAGTCTCGAAGAAGCCACCTGTCAACAAATAAACGTGCTCGATAAATAACAATATTCAAAGTTTATCAAATACATGAAATCTTTAGTATTTTTTCCCGAAAGCCTTATCGTAGTTAAGACTTCTTTGTTACCCGGGAATACACCGGTTCTAGTTTTATCAGTGCCGCAGCTCAATAGATCCAGGTTAACCCCGTCGGGTCTGATATCAAAGCAACTATTAACTGGTATCTAACGTAACGTGTAAACATTCCAAATAGATTAAGCCTCATTACTGTTTTCTCATTACAGATTACACGATAAAGCGAATAGCCTGATCGTGTCATTAAAAGAAAGTTTAAACCTCAAGCAACAAACAGTCTATACTTTAAAACTACATCACTTTCGAAACAATTATCACCTATTTGAACAGCAAAGCCTCGCATGTTAATGTGTATATATAAATAATAAGCTAGAACAAAAAACAGAAAACGTCTCACCGTAGGCTAAACAACAACCAGGTGGCACTTTATCTGTTCTATTTTATAGACCAGTAATTTTTAATTCGTAATATAATTAAAATAAATAACTTTTTTTTTTTCCTGTTGTTGAACAGTTGTACGGTTAATCTGCCTTAAAAGTTTCAAACCGTGTTTGCTTCAAGGACACATGTTCGTTGATTTCCAAATCTAAAACCACCAGTTAGGGAACATCAGCGATACTCCACTATACATACAAGATTTCAGTTACTTTATAGATAGAAATACAGCAAGCATTTTAAACACACTAGCACTTATAATATACATTTCTAAATTTGAAATGTCTCTTTATTTTGTTAAGTTGTAAACCTAAAGACTAAATACTTTGATAGTAATTCATATACAACTGACGAGAATATAATATAAAACTTTGTAATTAGATGCACGTTTAGAGTGAAAACAGGCGCTTTAAAATCATCAGAAACTCCTATATTAAATGAATATATAGTGAATTTTGGTTTTAATATCAGTTATATGACAAGTTTAAGTAACCAATAACAAACTGCGGCAAATGCGCACATGTATCTGTGCGCGTGTGTTTACGAAATAACTGTTCAGCGAGAGAAAGACGCTAATAATTCGATGAATGGTACAACCAAACTCAAAGATAGAAAATTCGTGTTTCGGATATAACTCCAAACTGTGTAGTTCTGGGTAAAGGCAAAAAATTGCTGCCGAAAGTTTCTAAAAGTCCCAGATGTCAGCTGAAGTTTCGTGAACATTGCCTAATAGGTAATGATTGTAAATCTATGTTTATTCTTTTGATAAGCTGAACAATAACTGTTTGGCATGCTAATACTATTACAAGACAAAGTTCTTAACTGTCCACAGCTTACAGGTTATGGGTAATTTATGGATGTTTTTATTATCTTATACATAAAAAAACAAAAAAACACCGTATTATAACAACATGATTATCGGGTTACAAAAGTGAAACAGTGTTTTTTTTTGCGTGAATATAGATAGTTTTGACCCACCAGTACACTTCTATTGTAAGTAACCTGAGACTGACTTGTTATTGTTGTTTTATTTTATATCTTAACGTGGATACTATTAGTTAAAGGTATTTGCTCTGCGTAGTTTTAAAAACGACAGTTTGAAATAACTTACACAACAATGGTCAGTTTCTCCTATCGGGTAAGAACATGGTTATTATGAAACAGAGAGAATACCTGATTTTAAACCATTCTAAATCACAATACGTTCTGTATTTAGTTTCAGCGGTTTTAACTCCAGTGATTTATAGATTAAAGCTCAATACATTAATCAGTTAAAACTTACATTTATATCTTATTATGAACTACCCCTTGTTATGACAAATGCTTTCCTTTTCTGAGGTTCAAAAGTTATTCATAAATACGGATTACCGCCCCCTCCCCCAAAAAAACAACAATTAATGGAACTGAAATAAGAGTTACACGTATAATAAGTTTCTCTCGAATGTCAACGTTTGATTCGAATACGTGTGGTTTATATTTACTCAAAAATAAACCGAAGTTTACTGAATACATAGACAATTTAAACCTAACATACACAACTACAGATTGTATAAAATGAAGCACACAGTGTTACACACGTTTCAGATGTGAAAACTAGGGAGAATACGCAGTGTTATATATACCATCATTATCCTAAACGATGAAACAGTTTTTATGTGGATTGAGAATACCTATATCACATGTTGAATAATTTAATCCTAATAAAATTAATGGTTTTTTTTAGAGTGCGTTTTGTAATTTATCCCTCTTAATTGCGTTTAAAAGTGAATATTCGAGAAAACAAATAGGCAGTCAATGTTTTGTTTTGTCGTTAATACCAACCCAAGAGACTTCAATTATCTCGCTGTATACTTTAAAAAATACTACGTTAGAGATACTATAGAACTGTGAACCGAAATAGATTGACGTCGTTTACTTAGACGAAACGTTCTGATTGATAAAATAAATGAAACAGCGTCGATAAAGTGCATATCACTTATTACAGTCAACAATAGTTCTATCAGCCTTATTGTGTAACGATATAAGGATGGTATTTAATGGTACACTCAAAACACAGTAATGTTATTTGAAATAACAAGTGTCGCCCTGGAGAAACTTGGTACACTCAAGACACAGTAATGTTATTTGAAATAACAAGTGTCACCCTGGAGAAACTTGGTACACTCAAGACACAGTAATGTTATTTGAAATAACAAGTGTCACCCTGGAGAAACTTGTGCTTCTCGAAAATTCTAATGGAAACAAAGTCACTGGATTCATCTCAGCAGAAGGAAATCTTTGCATTAGTGACCGACGCTACACAATTAACAGGACCAGGATAAAAACTATCTGTAGTCATATATGCGAGTTCAAGAAAAGTAAATTATTTAAAGGTTATAGAAACTTTAACCATATCTTTATACATCCAAGATGGCCATATCTGTTACATGTAGTCTTATAGGCAGCTTACCTCTATTAACAGTTTTACAACAAAGTAAACAATGAGCTTATTGGCATTTAATTATATCAGTGAGAATTTTACATGAACAAACAGTGTGATTCATTTCAATTTCTAACCAATAAGATTTATCTAGGCGATCAGTAATTGGATAATTTAGAATACTTGGTATTACGTCATATAACAATGCATTCAAAAGTATAAATCACTAAAATTATTGTTGGTTATTAACATTAACAATCATTTAAACAACTTAAGTAGTTGATAAAATAATCTTATACGGGGAAGGTAACACTAGACTTTTGTAATGTACGTTATAAAAGTTTTGAAAATTATATTAAAGTAATTTATAAACGCCTGCGTATCGATAGAGTAGATACCACTTTGTTTTGGGGTAATAAGTTACCTCGTCAAAACAGAGGCAAGGAATTATACCTAATTTTATACATGCATTTCCACTCAAGCCTAATTTGAGTGATAACTTATATTAAGAAGCAATTCATAATTACAGAAATTATGAACTTAAAAGGAAAACGTATATTATTAATAATCAAAATATATACAATGTTGTCAAAAAGCCTTCAAGGTTAGTTTAGCGAAAACAGAAAACACACACTCGAAGTTATTAAAAAATAACTCATATATTTAACGTTTGTACAAGAAAAATACCCATTTAAAAAAAACAAAAACAACTTAATATGCTTAAGAAATAGCAATAAATATCTGTTTCCGGTTTTTAAACCTTAAATATACTATCAGAAAATTCGTAAACTTCACGTGATTTTTTTTATTCCAGTCTTGTAATTTCCGCCGACGATCGCACCCACAGATAAATTCTTATATACAAATGTAAACGTTCGCATCTATGTAAGAATATTGGTATAAGCCGAGTCAGGTTACACAAAGTATAGGCAGGAAATAGAATGCATTTTAGGAAGTGAACTTGTAACAAGGAAGAATTTAATAAGGATTTAAACCAACAGTTTCAGCACGATAAAATTCCAGCCTGTTTACCGATCTTGCGGAATACGACAGTTTACTAAATCGTTGAATCACCGTATATTCCCTTAATCTGAGACTCTACTGCGACAAGTGAAGTCTAGAGTAATTAATTGTATAGAGAAATGTAAGGTATGCAACGATAAGGAGGGATAAGTTCGTTATTCAACCTTCTAATTAACTTATATATCGTCTGCTGTTTTCGTTTAGGTCACAAGTAAATACTGTAATGGCTTAAGGGAGGAACACATTACGACTGTTTACCAATACAGGCAAACTGACATTTTTTATTACTGTTTTTGTTGTCCGTTTTCTACAACGGGCGATAAGTGTATCTCGTGTCAGAATTTTCAGAGAATACAAGATTTATTAATTCAAAAGCCTAAGTTCTAAGATACATCTTGCGACTTCCGATAAACCCGAAGAACAAATAGAAGACATATGAACGCACGGAATGACCAACGTGACCGAGACTTCTGAATAATGTCACTTTCTCTTAGATTTTAACATGACACTTTTGAACGACACTTTTTTAACTTCGTAAATATATTCAAGAAATAATGGAATGCCATCATATGTTCATTAAAACTACCAGGTTTAGATGTGCTGAAAGAGAACAAATAGAAAGTCAAATATTGAAGAAAATTCAGGTAACTTAAGTTCAAACTAAAACAAATATAATGAGCTAATATTGAATATACATTATCCGTTTAACAATGTTATAAGTATATTAGTAGCTTCTGATAGCGTTAATTCAAACAGATTTTAATATCTAAAACCTACGTGGGTGTTTGTTATAAATTGTTTGTTTTTTGAATTTCGCGTAAAGCTACACGAGGGCTATCTGCGCTAGCCGTGTAAGACTAGAGGTAAGGTAGCTAGCCATCACCACCCACCGCCAACTGTTGGGCTACTCTTTTAGCAACGAATAATGGGATTGACCGTCACATTATATAGCCCCCACGGCTGATATGGCGAGCATATTTGGTGCAACCGGGATTCGAACCCGCGACCCTCGGATTACGAGTCGAACGCCTTAACCCACCTGGCCATCCCGGGCCTTGTGTTATAAATATAACTAAGGATTACTTCATGTAAGGAGGTTCTAACAACTACTTTGCACTTCAATGATGCAAAATAACGAAAATTCGATTTCATTGTTTGAAATCCCAGACAACAATCATACGCGTTTCTATTGTTAATTTACTTTTACGTGTAAAACTCTCAAGGAATTGTGGTATTATTAAGATGTAAATTTCTTATACATTAGTACAAGTATGTCAAATAGGAAAACTTTGTACTTGAAACTAGGATGGCCAGTAATAAGGTGTGTAACTACTGAAAGTCTTTATGTGAAATGTAACACTTCAAACAACCTTAAATTATTTTCACGTCTTCTCAGATGATCGTTGTATTTGTTAAACTTCGCTGAAATAATTAGATATCGATGTAGGAAAATATAATTATCTAAATAAAAGTGACAGCCTAAAAGATCACGTAAAAACATAATTATATGAAACGCAGGATAACAGCTAAAGTATACATTGGTTCTGTGATGACGTGTTTTTATATTTCAATCATTGCTTGTGAGAATAATAGTATCCAAACTGTGGCTCAGTGTCCTCTGGTGGCTACTTAAGTAATGCTTCTAGTATAGTTCTTCATTTGTATTAATTGTCGTAATAGAAATGTGCTTTTATTATGACACCGACATGTAGGAAAACAAATGCTGTTGATATGTTTATAAAATACATAAATAATATTTTGGCTAAGAACTTACCGGATGTTTTTAGGTATAAAACGTATTGTTGTACAAGGAACAGAACATATCTACAGAAAAATGTACAAATAAATGCATGCAGAACTGGAATCTGGAACTATCTGTATATGTGTGGTAAATCATATAAACATGTAATGTGCTCTTGTTATTAGTGATATATGTTTGTCTAGTTGACCGAAGCTGCTCACGTAAAAATAAGTAAAAGGGTAAAATATATAATAATGTGTGAAAACTGATACATTTATTTTATAAACCGCAAATCAGAAGAAACTACATGAAACTATACCTATGACAGACAAGTAGAAGTTGTTAAATTTAGAAACTTATCTGTACCTAATGTTATCTGAGCTGAGACTGAAAGGAAACAAGATGGAAAGAGATGGACAAGTTTTTCTGTATATAAAAACATTATAAGTAACATCATCGTATTGTTGTTCTGTATACAAACACATTATCAGTAGCATCATTGTATTGTTGTTCTGTATACAAACACATTAACAGAACACCATCGTATTGTTGTTCTGTATACAAACACATTATCAGTAACACCATCGTATTGATGTTATGTATACAAACACATTAACAGAACACCATCGTATTGTTGTTCTGTATACAAACACATTAACAGAACACCATCGTATTGTTGTTCTGTATACAAACACATTATCAGTAGCATCATTGTATTGTTGTTCTGTATACAAACACATTATCAGTAACACCATCGTATTGATGTTATGTATACAAACACATTAACAGAACACCATCGTATTGTTGTTCTGTATACAAACACATTATCAGTAGCATCATCGTATTGTTGTTCTGTATACAAACACATAATCAATAACACCATCGTATTGATGTTATGTATACAAACACATTAACAGAACACCATCGTATTGTTGTTCTGTATACAAACACATTAACAGAACACCATCGTATTGTTGTTCTGTATACAAACACATTAATAGAACACTATCGTATTGTTATTCTGTATACAAACACATTAATAGAACACTATCGTATTGTTGTTCTGTATACAAACACATTAATAGAACACCATTGTATTGTTGTTCTGTATACAAACACATTAACAGAACACCATCGTATTGGTGTTCTATATATAAATACATTAACAATAACACCATCGTATTGTTATTCTGTGCACGAACACATTATCAGAAACACTATCGTATTGTTATTCTGTATAAAAAGCACATTAACAATAAAACCTAGGTTTTGAAATGCACTGATATGGTAGTAAAACCCAGAAGTTACACTTAACCAGAATAATGCTGTAACTTTTCAATATTTACCTCAATGCTTATCAAAGAATGAAGAAGGCCGTCAAAAATACAATGGATTTCTGATTTGTATTAAGAAGTTGGTTAACGTTATAAAAGCTGCAATACGCTGTATATTACAATATACAGTCAACGACTTTCATCTTTAAAGCTGTACATTTTACACAAACACATTATCAGTAACACCATCGTACTGTTGTTCTGTATACAAATACATTATCAGTAAAACCAGTTGACTTTCGTCTTTTAAACCTGTAGTCCTCTGTATATTTCAGAATACACCAGCCGAGTTTTGTCTGCTAAACTCAGCGTTAAGATGGCTTTCAACAAGATGTCGTGTCGTCCGTACAGAACCAGAAGAAATAGTAGTGGTAACATAAAGATCATACATAATGCATGTTTCATATTTGTGTAACATTTTGAACAAACACAAATAGCACAGCTTTCGATTAAAGGAGACGTCATTCAATATAAGTTATTTGTGATGAGAATATAACATATATGTAATTGCTAATCTGTATTACACAAATATATTAATAATATAAATTATAATCATAACAACATTTGTATGTGTATATGAACATTGGAACGGATCAGTCCTAACATTAGCTTGAGATGAGAACAGCATCTGACTTTATTTGTGCAAAGACTACAATTCTTCTAGACGATGAAAAACCCACTTGAAATAAAAATGTATCTCAGAACGGCTGGTATGGATATTAACAATTTTATTGACAAGGAGAGAACAACGTTTTGACCTTCCTAGGTCATCTTCAGGTTGACCGTTTTCTTAACCATCTCCTTAATTGTGAGATACATTACTATTGTTACTTTGTGGAACACAATTATCCAATTAAGATTTCTGAACACGACACAAAAAAAGGCTAAATCCCATATTTCATGATGTATAATGAAAACACTGGTACTTGTACGTAGTGGCCAAAATATTACATGTTAAAGGTTATGTTAACATTCTTCACTTTTATACGTAATTTATCGGTCAGTTTATTCTGTTAAAGAACGTGATCACGTCATTTCGTCCTTACATTACAATTATAACTTGATACTCTCAATATCTTACAGAAATATACGATCTGAGATATAAAACTAAGCGCGCCATAATATAGCTGTGTATGGCGGAATTCGTGTACACATCAAATGAGCATTTCAAAGTGATACGCGAGCTGAGAAATGATGAAAAGTTATAAGGTGGATGTGGCGTTAAGTAACACTGTCATAACACCGAGTTTCGTCCTTATGAACAATTGCTCACTGCAGTGTACGCTCAAGTTTATGAGTTTTCTGAGGTCTAGAATCTATTCTCATATCTCATTTATTAGCTTTGGGAAAATGGAGAACAGGAAATATAGAACACATTGATACATATACTGGTACAGTCAGAAAACACGTGTTTATTGTCGGAACCACTATACAAATATTTCCGTTTTGTAAACATAAAATATGTTTTTAAAGGCTGTAATTCGACGGATTATTATATAGAGATATTATCTGATGGTTAGTAATGCTTACTTACATTTTACTCAAGACAAAAAGAACTCAAAACTATTTCCTTTTGTGGTGCTCATGGTCGAGATGGCCAGTTATCACGTATTGATCTAAAATATCCAATGATTTTCATTCCTCTAAACGTTTGAGGTGCTACTGTATACTGCTGTTCCATTTGTAATAAAAATACACACGTATTGAGTAAGTCCATGTTAGTACTATCTTAATTAAATAAACACTTGTTTGAGTCATGGTAAGCAGCATGGAAAGAGTGATACAAGCAAACACTTGATTGAGTCATGGTAAACAGCATGGAAAGGGTGATACAAGCTAACACTTGTTTGAGTCATGGTAAACAGCATGGAAAGAGTGATACAAGCAAAAACTTGTTTGAGTCATGGTAAACAGCATGGAAAGAGTGATACAAGCAAACTCTTGTTTGAGTCATGGTAAACAGCATGGAAAGGGTGATACAAGCAAACACTTGTTTGAGTCATGGTAAACAGCATGGAAAGAGTGATACAAGCAAAAACTTGTTTGAGTCATGGTAAACAGCATGGAAAGAGTGATACAAGCAAACACTTGTTTGAGTCATGGTAAACAGCATGGAAAGGGTGATACAAGCAAACACTTGTTTGAGTCATGGTAAGCAGCATGGAAAGAGTGATACAAGCAAAAACTTGTTAGAGTCATGGTACACAGCATGGAATGAGTGATACAAGCAAACATTTGTTTGAGTCATGGTAAACAGAATGGAAAGATTGAGACAAACAAACATTTGTTTGAGTCATGGTAAATAGCATGGAAAGAGTCATACAAGCAAACATTTGTTTGAGTCATGGTAAACAGAATGGAAAGATTGATACAAGTAAACATTTGTTTGAGTCATGGTAAACAGCATGGAAAGAGTGACACAAGCAAACACTTGTTTGAGTCATGGTAAACAGAATGGAAAGAGTGATACAAGCAAACACTTGTTTGAGTCGTGGTAAACAGCATGGAAAGGGTGATACAAGCAAACACTTGTTTGAGTCATGGTAAACAGCATGGAAAGAGTGAAAACAAACAAAAATATTATTAATTTCATGGTGTTTAAAGACATTTCTTGATTATTTTTTTTAATATGTGTTGTTGGCCTGGAATAACAGATACAGTTTTTGTAAATTTAACGTAACTATAATACACGTTTCTAATAATTTATAAAACAATATTTATAACCTAAATATACTGTTACAGTTTTTTATAACACATGTAGACCTGTCTGCTCTTCTGTTGAAAGCTGTTCACCGGCTTAATGTGAACTCGGATTTTAGTTTATCTCAACACAATACATCTTTCCAGAGTTTGTGTGGAATTGTTAATTATTAATATAAATACGTAGTACAAATTTAATCAAAAATTCAATACAAAGCTATGTACGCCATCTTTCTCCATATGTATATACTTTGGAGTGTTTCATAAACCTACAAACTCCGTATCTACCTAGGCATGCCTTCTAAACGCATCAACTCTACTTGCACCCAGGCGTGCTTCCCAAGCTCATAAACTCCATTACACTCAGAAGTTTCTCCTTAACTCATCAATTTCATATGTATCCAGGCATATTTCATAAACTTACCAACCCCACACGTACTCAAACCACATCTGTAAACTCGCGAATTCTATACGTGCCCAACCATATGTCAAAGAATTGGTAATTCTGTACGTACCCAGGCATATCTCACAAACCTCGAAACCAAAACGTTTAACAATAATAAACAGAGAACAGTATTCTTAACATTTTTATAGAACATTTTAGGAACTGTCGTGGCAAAGGCTGTGCTTATACAAGCTTTAACTAAACTTCTATATAAAGATTTTGTGTAACACGATTTGTTTGTGAGATAGTACACACGATTTGTTTGTGAGATAGTACAGCAAACTGAACACATTTTTACACGCATTTCACCATAGAGTGTTGAATAAAAAACCCACAAGAAACATTCTTTCGTGGGTCGAACGATAGGAGTCTATATCGGCACCATCTGGTTTTTAAAAAAAAATTTTTTTTCTAAATTATTTATGCATCAAATTGCTTATGGGTCCTTTACGTTCGGGTTAAAACGTTCCAAGTAACATACAAGTCACATGCAACAATGTAATAAGTAACTCACTTAACATCAACTTTACAATTAGTAGTGTCCCTAGTGGTACAGCGGTATGTTTGTAGACTCACACCGCTAAAAACTGGGTTCCGATACCCGTAGTGGGCAGAGCACAGACAGCCCATTATGTAGCTTTGTAGCTAATTCTAAACAAACAATCAATGGTATTTATTACTGCTGGGGTCACCTATTATCAGTTTTTTACACCGAGTATATGTGTGTGTGTTGTCTTATAGCAAAGCCACCTCGGGCTATCTGCAGAGTCCACCGAGGGGAATCGAACCCCTGGTTTTAGCGTTGTAAATCCGTAGAGTTACCGCTGTACCAGTGGTGGACATTATACCGAGTACTGTTACAAGAAGTACCTTAATATGATGCAATATACTAAGCCCTTGGATAGTAAACGTTAAATAATCAAGGTGGTAATTTTGAACTAAGCGCTAACCCACACTGTCTCTGAATAACACAGATGTTTCAAAACAGCGCTTGAGGATTCGCGGTAATTATTTAAAAAGGAGACCGTTATAAGTTTCAAAATAGAATAAACACTTCATTTAATAAGTTGCTGTATAAAGATAAAAAACCACGAGATTAGGAACATTTACAAATATCTATCATTAAGGGGTGATATTTTTTTCCCTCTTTAAACGTCTGTGTTACTTAAAAGTTACAGAGATGTTGTCTTCATCGTAACACATGATCCCAGTACTCAATGTGAAGGTTTACTGTGGCGTGCAGTTCGATATTTAACTCACTTTTTCTGCTAGATGTGTATGTGTTTTTCTTATAGTGAAGCCACACCTGGCTATCTACTGAATCCACCAAGGAGATTTTTTGCTAAATCTAAATCTTCTGCGAAAGAGTTCGCATCCGTTGCTACACAGTCCAGATACGTCGTTAAAAAACTTTCAATTAACTGTCTTTGATCGGGAAAACGCCCTCTAATGTCTTTTATAGCAAACCCAAAAGTCTCACTTTTCCTAATACGAGCACACACAAAAACTTTCTCAGATGAATGTTTTCAACGTATTTAGCCTGACAATAAAATACATATAAGGCCTGTGATAACTACAGAACGTGGCGTATCAACGCAAAGATATAAATAATAAGTTTATTTTCAAATTTTAAGTTGAAGTGTTGGAGCCAGTTAAGCCTAAAGAAGTCTATTTGTCTTTACTATTTTCATCCTACGTGTTGCAGCCGTGATCTTATTTTGTGTATTTATTAGCGAGCTTTCTCACAAGTATCTTTACAGAAAACAGCTTTCTCATGAAAAGGTCAGTCGTCAGACTCGTATAATGATATGTAAGGTCAGTCGCCAGATTTGTATAATGATATGTAAGGTCAGTCGCCAGACTTGTATAATGATATGTAAGGTCAGTCGCCAGACTCGTATAATGATATGCAGTAGGAAAATTAAGATGTTTATTCTGATGCGTAATAACGCTATATTAAGATAAAATACTTAACCTGAAGCGGCGTAAGTGTACTATACTTTTGTGGATATTGTAAATATTCACAAAGTCGTACGTGCCCTATTATTAACTTTGCTGGCACGTTGAGAAATAAAGTTTCGGATAGAGAAACATATAAAATAATAAACCCGCGATAAAATAAACACTTTTCTTATGTTCCCATAAAAGTGTTAAAGTTTTTACTTTATTATTAAATACTGTATTTCTGCTTCTTGTGAGTTTTGACTTTCACATTTTTGTTTGTTTGTTTGGAATTAAGCACATACCTGCACAATGGGCTAGCTGTGCTCTGCCCACCATGGATATCGAAACCTGGTTTCTGGCGTTGTGAGTTCACAGACTTACCGCTGTGCCACTGAAGGGGAGGGGGGCAACTTACAAATACAACTTTTATTTTATTTTGTGTATTTCCTTAAATAAAGCTTTTTTTTTCAATGTGTCACTTCACTTCTAAAAAATGGGGCTCACTCGGTCAGTAGTGGTTACGCCCCCTCTTCGGCTAAGACAGAAAACGTACGTAGTGTATTCATTAGCGGGTTACAGACGGTCACGTGAACGCATAAATCTCTCACGTATACCAACTAAAAACCTTGTGGCGCACATACGTGCAAAGTTACTTTATGTATTATCTTTTCGTGACACATATTCACTATTAAAGGTCGTTTGTTGTAGTTGAACAAAATTCTTATATGTAAAACTACTTACTACATCTATTTATTACTTAATTCACAGTGTATTTTTATATGGAAGATTACATATCTTGTTATAACACAACTTGTTATCTTGTGTTTTTATAAGGAAGATTATCACATACCTGGTTAAAACAGAACTTGATATATTGTGTTCTTTAAATAGAAATTATTCTACGTATATTGTTCAACTCGTTTTGTTTTTCATATCTTCTTTTTTAAATGAAAAATTACTAACATATGTGGTTATAACACAACTTGTTATTGTATGCTCTTTATATAGAAGTTATTCTACGTATATTATTAAACGCGTTTTGTTTTTTATATCTTGTGTTTTAATGTGGAAGAATAGTGACATATATAATATACACAGACTACAAAGAGAACTTGTTTTTGCATATTTTTATATAGAGCTTATCCCACATATCTCGCTATAACACGACATGTTCTTGTTATCTCGTGTTTTATTTTACTAGCAATTAACAATTAACATACGAGTTCCTTCAGACAAAAACTCCTTACTTTAATATATCTGTATGAATAAGTTTATATATTGTTTTCACAAACATTATTCCCCTATTACTTTGTGTTTCTTAAGATAACCCTGATGTGTTACGTATTTAGTGTTAATTACATTAACACAAGTACAGTTTTTGATGCATTCTGTCTTGTTTTTTAGGATACGAAACTAGAGTTGAGAACATAATACACATGTAGCATTAGATAGCACGTGAAGACTTCCCCTTATATTTAGTAACTTTTATTTTTTGCAACGTCTTAAAAGTTATGCAGGAACAAACTTTATTCACGCAAAGATTTGTAAGTCGGTTATTAGTAAGTTGTGTATCTTCCTAATTTAATAGAGGTGATTTAGAAATAAATTTGTGTTGTTACATAATGCATTTTTCTTGCTAGTTTGTCAAACATGCGTCTTTAACGCGACTGGTTATTAAAACACGCGTCTTCGACGTGGCTGAGTATTAAATTTCATGTGTTGAAAAGACTACGTGGTGAAAAACTTATGTTATAGAGCGAATAATATCATGCTGTTCCAGCTAATTTAATTTAATGATCCTGGTACACACGTACGTATAGAGGTTTAATGTTTTTTTATCTTTTTAATTTGTCTAAATACTGGTGTGTAATGAATTTCCTTTCGCTAACCAACCGATGTCGCCATTTCTCGCTGTGAGACGCACTTGGGCCCATTATGTGAGCTGACCTCCACAGGAACAAAGCTGGCAGGCTTCACATTAGCCCTGCACATCCGGGTTCCCGTTGGCCTGCAGAATTCAGAACTAGACTAGCTGAGGGTTTCTAGTGCACAGTCGCATTGGCTGCCGTGCAGGTGTAGCGAGCAGCAGCCGGGTTTTTCCTATACCCACGCTTCAGAAACAACCAGACTCGGAGCTGTTCTCAGCGCAGAAATGTGTTTCAAGAAAACCACGCTATGAGTCAACGCCATATAGGAAGAATATCTCGACGGAAAGTGTGGGGACAACGCAGTTGAGATCAGTAAGAAGAAGTGTCATGGATCCTTCTAACGAAAGATGGCGGTGATACATATTTTTCTGAAGTGTGGAAGAACCTTTTATTCGAAAGGCGAAACGACAAAGGATATAGGAACAAAGTTTTGACGAAGACGCGACGCTGACAAACGAAGCCTGAAACTTTCGTAGCTATGTCAGGGACTCCAGCAACGGTGACGGATGTAGCGAGAAGCTCCGTAGCTGTATCAGAGACTCCAGCTCGTATACTGATAGTATCCTGAGTTGGATTTACTTTCCGGTATACCTTCAGTATACGTAGCAGGCGACTCTATTTCTCGTCGATGATTATTATCTTTCCTCAAAGTAAGCCTCACGTTTTACTGTACACAGAGCAATCTAAGAAAACAACGATAAAGAACATGCTTTGAAAACAATAACATTCAGACAGTTCCAAACTGAGAAAAAGGTTAATTTCGTAGTTTATATAATATGCACACCTATACTGTCTTCTAGTATAATTTAGAAAAGAAGGTGTTATCTCAAACCTACCTACTTAGGTTCGTGTGAGCCCTCTCTGAAAACAGGAAGGGCTAAACACTGTGGCTCCTTCTAGTGAGGAGATGCCCGTAGGGTAGATGTCCTGAACTCTGGACGGCTGCAAACTGAGGCTTCCTCTAGGGAGTGTCTCCTTTTATTACTTGCTTTGAGTGAAACCTCAAGCCTGCATGTCCCTAGGAGACTTGCGCTGCCACGAAGAAAGAACGTCAAATATGGCGAGCACTGCAGTAAGTAATTCCCGCCAGCGTCAAGCCAAAACGAGGGGATCTGGCTGTTGTCGCACTAATGGCAGCGGCGGCGAGAAGGGGGGAAGACCAGTAAACGTCACCGGAAAACAGTGATGAAGTGGTTCCTTTAACTGCTGCCAGATGGCACTAACGAGAACTTACTCTCAAGAATTTATTAGAAAATATTCGTGTTTTAATTTATTCGAGACAGGCAGTTTTTGATCGCATGATGGTGGCAGCATCACAGAACAACTGGCAAACATTACAAAGTTACTAATGAAAACAAACAGCTATAAAAATGTTTTAAAAAACAAGTACACAGAGGTAAACATTATATGAGTTCCACATCTTTATCTGGTTTTAATCACTCGTGGTTATAAACAATCAATTTGTGTTGAAACATAACAGTATTTTCGTGTGAACAACATTAAAAAACAACAACAACAACAAAGGTTTTTGAAATTTGTTAAATTGATTTTATGATACGCGTACATATGGCGTAGCTTTTCGAGCGGAGTAACTTAACTTAAAGGCGGTGCCTGTAACATCTGGAAACGCGGTGCATTAGTAATTGGTTTCAGACGCGTTGTGGGCCAATAAATCTCTCCCGGCATCACCTCACTGACCTAACGTTTTAGATATGTGCTACCGATAAGACAAAGAAGGCGGTCCTAGGAGCCAATCAGAAAGGGACATAAGAAAGAGGAGGAGCTTCATTGCGATACAAGTTTCAACAGAATTGGCACGATCAGTATTTTTTCTCAGAAAACGACTTCATCTTGAATAGGTATCCAGACACATCCATGTGGTTTGTCAATTCAAACGAAACTAACAGCATAAAGGGGGGGGGGAACTGAGGTAAAATCTGTTGGAATTTCAAGCATTATTAAGATGCATCTTACTTCAGAAGATATAAAACAAAGTAGGTTTTACGCGTGATCTCGAGCAATAACCGTTTTGATAGCGAAGCTACGTGTATGTGTTCTCCCTGTCTGAGATTTATAACATCTTAAATAAGTGTATGAACTATGTTATACTATTTTGATTGTTACATTAAATAAATAATTACACAAACATCGCTATGGCACATTTTGTTATGAGAGAAATAGCAGAAAACGTGTAAAAAATGAATAAAAATACTTTATTTTACATATATTCGGTGATTTCTTCCAAACGGTCACATTAATAGAAAATACACACCTATTCAAATGTACACATAATTATTACGGTAATAATACATTAATATAACTTCATTGTTGTCACCACAGAAACGTTATTTTTATTACTTCATAGTTCATCATGAGTGTGTAACAATATGAAATATTCTTACGTTCAGCAACAGTTAAACAATAGGTAGTTTGCTTTGTTGTTGTTGTTTATATTAACTGTGTAACTACACCAGTGATTTTAGCCTTTTTCTTGACTTGTAACTTTGACGTAACGAGGTTTTTGAGAGTCTCTTATATTCAGATTGTAACAAAATCGTTTTAAATTCCTAGGTGGTTATTCAGGTGTTACGTTAGCAACAGTACATCCTGGTTTTTAAATTTAATTTGTGTGTTATTTATTCTACGTGCTCCTGGATTATTTGAACCTTAAAAATATCTTATATAAATGTGAACAAGAAGTTAGGCTTTTCCTTGAATTGTATATTTTTTGTCTCATAAATAAAATTACAACGCTAAAATCAGGGGTTCGATTCCCCTCGGTGGACCCAGCAGATTGCTCGATGCGGCTTTGCTATAAGAAAACACATATAAATAAACCTTGCCTCTTCGCTTAGTTACACAGCAGTAAGTATGCGGACTTATAATGTTAGAAATCGGGTTTCGATACCGATAGTCGGTACAGCACAGATTGTACACATTGTATAGCTTTTGTGCTAACCTACAAACAAGCATAAAAAGTTGGTAATTATTTCATAAATATATCATATCTTAAATAAAAAGTTAGGGTTTGAATACGTGTTATAGCATAGAAAGTGGGAACAACTGAGTTACTGTCACTCACGTTCCTTATGATACATGTACGAAAAATCTGAAATTTTTGTTTTATAAGAAGAAAACAAAAAGTTAAAGAAACATAAAATTACAGAAGCTATAACACAAACAAATGTAAAATTACGGAAGTTATAACACAAATAAACGTAAAGTTACGGAAGCTATAATACAAAGAAACGTAAAATTACGGAAGCTATAACACAAATAAACGTAAAATTACGAAAGCTATAACACAAACAAACGTAAAATTACGGAAGCTATAACACAAATAAACGTAAAATTACGGAAGCTGTAACATAAACAAACGTGAAATTACGGAAGCTATAACACAAACAAACGTGAAATTACGGAAGCTATAACACAAAGAAACGTAAAATTACGGAAACTATAACACAAAGAAATGTAAAATTACGGAAGTTATAACACAAATAAACGTAAAGTTACGGAAGCTATACCATGAAAAACGTGAAATTACGGAAGCTATAACACAAACAAACTTAAAATTACAGAAACTATAACACAAAGAAATGTAAAATTAAGAAAGCTATAACACAAACAAACGTAAAATTACGGAAGCTATAACACAAATAAACGTAAAATTACGAAAGTTGTAACATAAACAAACGTAAAATTACGGAAGCTATAACACAAACAAACTTAAAATTACGGAAGCTGTAACACAAACAAACATAAAATTACGGAAGCTATAACATAAACAAACGTAAAATTACGGAAGCTGTAATACAAACAAACATAAAATTACGGAAGCTGTAATACAAACAAACGTAAAATTACGGAAGCTGTAACACAAACAAACATAAAATTACGGAAGCTGTAACACAAACAAACATAAAATTACGGAAGCTGTAACACAAACAAACATAAAATTACGGAAGCTGTAACACAAACAAACATAAAATTACGGAAGCTGTTCTAGTTAAATTATTTAAACCATTTAAAAACAAAATGACGAGAGTTCATTTACACTTACCTTAATAATTTTCATCACACTATCTTGGTGTAATTGGTGTGTTTTTAATCATATGACCACACTTATATTGACATATTTAGTGTATTTTTTAACCACATTACTATACAAAATTGTTATATTTAGTGATTTTTAATCACATGGCCAACTATCTTATATATTTAGCATGTTTTTAATCACATGACCAAGACGGATGTACTTAGTGTGTCGTATTTTTGATGTTTTGTATGACGTCACATGGTGGTAATATCTTCTCTATATCCTCACTGTCAAGTAATTTAACCCTTTCTGTTATTTAATGTGCAAAGTACATTTATTTTAGTTACTTATCTGTAATCATGTTCATAACTTCTTCTGCAAACAAGGACTCTTTCCCTCGTCCAAAACACATTTTCATCAGTCGTTTTCGTATCTCACACTTTGCAGAATAATGAACTTGAAATTGAGTTTTGTAATTTGCTTTCTTTCCTTTAAGCGCTTAAATAAGTGCCACATGTTATACAGTAAAGTCTAACTCTATTTGTTAAGCCACATGTTATACAGTAAAGTCTAACTCTATTTGTTATGCCACATGTTATACAGTAAAGTCTAACTCTATTTGTTAAGCCACATATTATACAGTAAAGTCTAACTCCATTTGTTAAGCCACATGTTATACAATAAAGTCTAACTCTATTTGTTAAGCCACATATTATACAGTAAAGTCTAACTCTATTTGTTAAGCCACATGTTATACAGTAAAGTCTAACTCTATTTGTTAAGCCACATATTATACAGTAAAGTCTAACTCTATTTGTTAAGCCACATGTTATACAGTAAAGTCTAACTCTATTTGTTAAGCCACATATTATACAGTAAAGTCCAACTCTATTTGTTAAGCCACATCTTATACAGTAAAGTCTAACTCTATTTGTTAAGCCACATGTTATACAGTAAAGTCTAACTCTATTTGTTAAGCCACATATTATACAGTAAAGTCTAACTCTATTTGTTAAGCCACATATTATACAGTAAAGTCTAACTCTATTTGTTAAGCCACATATTATACAGTAAAGTCTAACTCTATTTGTTAAGCCACATATTATACAGTAAAGTCTAACTCTATTTGTTAAGCCACATATTATACAGTAAAGTCTAACTCTATTTGTTAAGCCACATATTATACAGTAAAGTCTAACTCTATTTGTTAAGCCACATATTATACAGTAAAGTCTAACTCTATTTGTTAAGCCACATGTTATACAGTAAAGTCTAACTCTATTTGTTAAGCCACATATTATACAGTAAAGTCTAACTCTATTTGTTAAGCCACATAACTTATACAGTAAAGCTAACTCTATTTGTTAAGCCACATGTTATACAGTAAAGCTAACTCTATTTGTTAAGCCACATGTTATACAGTAAAGCTAACTCTATTTGTTAAGCCACATGTTATACAGTAAAGTCTAACTCTATTTGTTAAGCCAAGCCACATGTTATACAGTAAAGTCTAACTCTATTTGTTAAGCCACATATTATACAGTAAAGTCTAACTCTATTTGTTAAGCCACATGTTATACAGTAAAGTCTAACTCTATTTGTTAAGCCACATGTTATACAGTAAAGTCTAACTCTATTTGTTAAGCCACATATTATACAGTAAAGTCTAACTCTATTTGTTAAGCCACATGTTATACAGTAAAGTCTAACTCTATTTGTTAAGCCACATGTTATACAGTAAAGTCTAACTCTATTTGTTAAGCCACATGTTATACAGTAAAGTCTAACTCTATTTGTTAAGCCACATGTTATACAGTAAAGTCTAACTCTATTTGTTAAGCCACATGTTATACAGTAAAGTCTAACTCTATTTGTTAAGCCACATGTTATACAGTAAAGTCTAACTCTATTTGTTAAGCCACATATTATACAGTAAAGTCTAACTCTATTTGTTAAGCCACATGTTATACAGTAAAGTCTAACTCTATTTGTTAAAAGCTGTTTCAACAAGTTAATATTTTGTTATCCATGCACTCTCTGAAACTTAGAAAATATTTAATTTGTCTGCCTTAGTAAATTATGTCTCAATTTCAATTTGCTTTTTTATCATAAAAATACCTATGGAGAACTTATATACAGAATGGCTTTTTTTAAAATCAACAACAACATTTTTCTAATTTGTGTATGCACCAAAATACTTGTGGATCTAATGTCTTTGTTGATGTAAGAATGCCACAGATAACACAAAATGGCGTAAGCAAAAATGACATCATTATTACTGATAAGTCCAACAACTACTGTTGGAACATCATATGTAGTTTACATGCTACTTATTGTTACTTAGTTTTTGGTCTCATTCTGATGTAATATATAGATTCAAACCGGTAGCGGAATCCATAAAAACAAGTCAGTAGTTTATGGTTTGGAGTCTATATTCTGGAGAAAGTTTTTGTGAATATAAAATGTTTATAAAACTAAAGAAACAGCTGTACGTCATATGTTTTCCAGTTTCCGAATATTTTATAATGTAGACGTATGTGTGAAATCGTAGGAATGCTGTTCTTTGGACGTTAGATTCTCAGTGAAGAGAAATGAGACAGATACGTCTGATAATAAAACTAAATAAAGAAATACGGGGATGAGTACGGAAGTGTGGACTGTACGGGACTGGGTACTGCTGAATTATCAAACTTTTGTCGAACAGTGTTATAAAATATGCTGGACTAGAGATCTGAGGATTTTGGACTCTAAACGTGATGTTAGAAACTTTGGGTGCTTTATAAGAGTGACAGTCAGTTCAGCTATACGGTTAAGATTAGTCTGATCATCTGAACGGTGCTGTCGACTGGAGCCTTTCCCTTCGTCTGTTCGAGGATGGCTGTGTGTCTGCTCTTTAGGAAATCTCTGACCTAAACATTTAGCTTGGTTTCTCTCAAATGAACAAACAAACAACTAAGGAAAGATTTGATTATTCCACTAACTTAATGTTCCTATTTCGTTACAATGTTAATCCATATACAACATATGTTAATCCATATACAACAATGTTAATCCATACACAACATATGTTAATCCATATACAACATATGTTAATCCATACACAACATATGTTAATCCATATACAACATATGTTAATCCATATACAACATATGTTAATCCATATACAACATATGTTACTTTACAAACTTATTACGCTTCATCAGCTCACGAGGTTAATCTAAGAGATTCAGCAACTTAAATACGGGTCGTAATCTCGAAATACATACTTCATGTACTTGCTGGCTCTAACCAGATTTTAATTGTATTTCTTACAATGACTTGGAAATTAAGAAAAATAAATCGAAATCCAAACTTTTGTTGCACAACTAAATGTGGTTATCTAAGTTAGTTTCACTGGTATAGCAAAACGAATTGAATATAACATTTTTCTCTGGTGAAAGTTCCTAATAGTTTTTACTTAAATATAACTATTCTTCATCGTTACTTAATCTTCCCTGAACATACTCTTTGTTTTCCTTAAAAGCATTGTTAATCTTTTCCATTTAAAACGTTATTGTTGAGATCGACCCTAAAATTAATGATACTGTATATAACCGACTAAAACAACACGAAACTTGATTGTTAAAGGTTATGTTAGATTGAATATGTTTCGTAGAACGTGTGAAAAACATAATTTTACTTTGATTTGTTTTTTAAAGAAATTTACAAGATTGATTATCGTTATAAAGAGTATTGGGTGATGATTGGAGTACATCAAATAACTCGAAACGTCCTAAATGTGCTTAGTGCAAATTTGTTGAGATGTTGTCTTTTTACGGGTTGAAAACCTATATAATTCAGGATTGTATTAAGGTTGAGGATGGCAATCGATTTCAACTATTATATTTAATTATTTGAAGAGTACTGTTTGATGGAGTGAGAGCAAGGGATAAAGTTACGGATGGAAGCTAATTACACTCGTATAAAAGTAATGGGTAAAACGTTGAGGGAAGCTAATCATATTCATATTTTTTATGTAGAAGTAATGGGTAAAACTTTAATGGAAGCTAATTACACTCATATTTGTATGTAAAAGTAATACGCAAAACTTTTGATGGAAGCTAATTACCCTCGTATAAAAGTAACGGGTAAAACTTTGATGGAAGCTAATTACACTCATATTTTTTATACAAAAGTAACGGGTAAAACTTTGATGGAAGCTAATTACACTCATATTTTTTATACAAAAGTAACGGGTAAAACTTTGATGGAAGCTACTTACACTCATATTTTTTATACAAAAGTAATGGGTAAAACTTTGATGGAAGCTAATTACACTCATATTTTTTATACAAAAGTAATGGGTAAAACTTTTGATGGAAGCTAATTACACTCATATTTTTTATACAAAAGTAACGGGTAAAACTTTGATGGAAGCTAATTACACTCATATTTTTTATACAAAAGTAATGGGTAAAACTTTTGATGGAAGCTAATTACACTCATATTTTTTATACAAAAGTAATGGGTAAAACTTTTGATGGAAGCTAATTACACTCATATTTTTTATACAAAAGTAACGGGTAAAACTTTGATGGAAGCTAATTACACTCATATTTTTTATACAAAAGTAACGGGTAAAACTTTGATGGAAGCTACTTACACTCATATTTTTATACAAAAGTAATGGGTAAAACTTTGATGGAAGCTAATTACACTCATATTTTTATACAAAGTAATGGGTAAACTTTTGATGGAAGCTAATTACACTCATATTTTTATACAAAGTAACGGTAAAACTTTGATGGAAGCTAATTACACTCATATTTTTTATACAAAAGTAACGGGTAAAACTTTGATGGAAGCTACTTACACTCATATTTTTTATACAAAAGTAATGGGTAAAACTTTGATGGAAGCTAATTACACTCATATTTTTTATACAAAAGTAATGGGTAAAACTTTTGATGGAAGCTAATTACACTCATATTTTTTATACAAAAGTAACGGGTAAAACTTTTGATGGAAGCTACTTACACTCTTATTGCTCAGAAAAATTTTAATTGATGAAACCTTGGATGGAAGTTCTTTTTTCTCATAGTTTGTTTACTAGCTGCAAAAGTACACCACACCTGCTAATTTTAAAATTAAACCTGAACACTTATTCTAATGAAGTCTGTATATTTAGATTTTGTAATACGCAAATTTATCTAATATTAAATATAGCATATGTCCTTATGGTTCATAATATCCATTTCTTTTTGTTCTCCACTGGGTCAACTGTAGATTTAAGGCTTTACAATATTACAATACGGGATTCAATTTCTTGTAATGGTTGGAGAAGAAGCAGCATATTGTGTTATTTTCTGTTAAAACAAATAAATTAACACATAATATATTTATTATTTTAAATTTTGAGACATCGAGCTGTTATGACTTTCTTAAACTATAGTTACTTAACCTACCCTTCAAAGTAGTGAGTTTTAAGAATTATATCATAACCAGATAGAAAAATAAGTCGTCCAGTAATTTAGCATATTCACTTATTCTATCTCACAATGTAATAATCTAACGATTTTTCACTACTGAAACGGTATAGAAACCGTCACTGGTTCTTCTTCACTAAGATAACCTATTGAGTTTTCACTACTGAAACGGTATAGAAACCGTTACTGGTTCTTCTCCACTAAGACAACCTATTGAGTTTTTACTACTGAAACGGTATAGAAACCGTTACTGGTTCTTCTCCACTAAGATAACCTATTGAGTTTTCACTACTGAAACGGTATAGAAACCGTTACTGGTTCTTCTTCACTAAGATAACCTATTGAGTTTTCACTACTAAAACGGTATAGAAACCGTTACTGGTTCTTCTTCACTGAGATAACCTATTGAGTTTTCACTACTGAAACGGTATAGCAACCGTTACTGGTTCTTCTTCACTAAGATAACCTATTGAGTTTTCACTACTAAAACGGTATAGAAACCGTTACTGGTTCTTCTTCACTAAGATAACCTATTGAGTTTTCACTACTGAAACGGTATAGAAACCGTCACTGGTTCTTCTTCACTAAGATAACCTATTGAGTTTTCACTACTGAAACGGTATAGAAACCGTTACTGGTTCTTCTCCACTAAGACAACCTATTGAGTTTTTACTACTGAAACGGTATAGAAACCGTTACTGGTTCTTCTCCACTAAGATAACCTATTGAGTTTTCACTACTGAAACGGTATAGAAACCGTTACTGGTTCTTCTTCACTAAGATAACCTATTGAGTTTTCACTACTAAAACGGTATAGAAACCGTTACTGGTTCTTCTTCACTGAGATAACCTATTGAGTTTTCACTACTGAAACGGTATAGAAACCGTTACTGGTTCTTCTTCACTAAGATAACCTATTGAGTTTTCACTACTAAAACGGTATAGAAACCGTTACTGGTTCTTCTTCACTGAGATAACCTATTGAGTTTTCACTACTGAAACGGTATAGAAACCGTTACTGGTTCTTCTTCACTGAGATAACCTATTGAGTTTTCACTACTGAAACGGTATAGAAACCGTTACTGGTTCTTCTTCACTAAGATAACCTATTGAGTTTTCACTACTGAAACGGTATAGAAACCGTTACTGGTTCTTCTTCACTAAGATAACCTATTGAGTGTTCATAATCAGTGATGCCGAGAAAACCCACTTGTAGAGAAATATATATGTAAAAACGGCTCGTTTGGGTTGAGAAAATTTTTTACGTACAGAAGTGAACTACGTTTCAACCTTCTTCGGTCATGTGGTCAGCTTCCGGTCAGTTACCTCTCTCTTTCTTTGTGAACCTGACGATGACCGAAGAAGGTCAAAACGTTGTTCACTCCTC
Source organism: Tachypleus tridentatus (assembly GCF_004210375.1). NCBI lineage: Eukaryota > Metazoa > Arthropoda > Merostomata > Xiphosura > Limulidae > Tachypleus > Tachypleus tridentatus. The sequence continues at coordinate 27,434,783 of NC_134835.1, forward strand.
TGCGTAAAACATTTTCTCAACCCAAACAAGCCGTTTTTACATAAATATTTCTATTGAGTTTTCACTACTGAAACGGTATAGCAACCGTTACTGGTTCTTCTCCACTAAGATAACCTATTGAGTTTTCACTACTGAAACGGTATAGCAACCGTTACTGGTTCTTTTCCACTAAGATAACCTATTGATTTTTCATTACCGAAACGGTATAGCAACCGTTACTGAATCTACTTTACTAAGATAACCTATTGATTCTTCATCATTAATGTTACCTATGGATCTTTAACAATTCACGCTCAGTAGGATATTATACTGATGATTTCTCTATACTGAAACTTACTATAATCTGCATTATTTTTCTCAGTCCACTAATCCTTAAAATGACCAGTTTTTATTTTTTCTCAGTTCACTAATCCCTAAAATGACCAGTTTTTATTTTTTCTCAGTTAACTATTCCCTAAAATGACCAGTTTTTATTTTTTCTCAGTCCACTAATCCCTAAAATGACCAGTTTTTAATTTTTCTCAGTCCACTAATCCCTAAATTGACCAGTTTTTATTTTTTCTCAGTCCACTAATTCCTAAAATGACCAGTTTTTATTTTTTCTCAGTCCACTAATCCCTAAAATGACCAGTTTTTATTTTTTCTCAGTCGGCTAAACCTTAAAATGGCCAGTTTTTATTATTTTTTTATCAGTTTTTGTATTTTTTAGTGGCGGATGAGCATATGCAAGTCATAGTTGCTCTAATATAGTATTAAAAGATGTCAATAAAAGGATTGAGACATCATAAAGACATATTTCTGTTTCATATTATGTTGACTCTAACTCGTTGACGAACATATGATCGTCCTAGAAGATAAAATCAACCGAGGATCAAAACAGATCTGACAAAGGAATTTGTGATAGCTTCTCGAGAGCGCTCGAGTTATAAACGCTTTTGTCACTTGATTTATCTCAACTGGCTTCTTTGAAGCTCTGATTACAGTAGGGGACTAAAGGGGGCGCTCTTGAAAATAAATACCTCGCTGCTTAAAAAAAAAAAAAAAAATCCTAGTAATTTAATACATAGAAAAACTTCTCTGATTTCGGTGTTCCCTGGATTACAGGTGCACAATAAACATAGTTTATTTACGTTGAACAGATGGCGCTGAATGACATAGAAACATTAATTAAGTAGCTAGAGATTTCAAAAGGACTTTAAGGAGGACTTTCTTGAAAACATAAGTAAATAATTCCAGCAATAAGTAAACCATCCTAAAATACTTGACTAATATATGTATATATACATAACAAACGGTACATTATATTTGTCACCATCATAGTTTAAACACTACGGTGGTGAAAATTAATTAACTAAGATCGTGTTACACATCTAAGTTGGAGCACTAATTTGTAAAGTAATGGATGCACGTGCGGATCTGAACTTTTACAAATGTAATGTTTTACTGCTTGACCTGGGCCTGGCATGGCCTAGCGCGTTAAGGCGTGCACTTCGTAATCTGAGGGTCGCGGGTTCGCGCCCGAGTCGCGCCAAAACATGCTCGCCCTTCCAGCCGTGGGGGCGTTATAATGTGAGGGTCAATCCCACTTTTCGTTGGTAAAAGAGTAGCCCAAGAGTTGGCGGTGGGTGGTGATGACTAACTGCCTTCCCTCTAGTGTTACACTGCTAAATTAGGGACGGCTAGCACAGATAGATCTCGAGTAGCTTTGTGCGAAATTCCAAACAAACAAACTGCTTGACCTGGACCGTGATTTAGGTGAAATAAGGAATAGTAGCAGATGAGACACACAAACATTACGGGTTTAGCTTTAGCAGAAATAGAAAATTAAAACTATGAAAAGATAATTTCTAATAAAGGGATTTTAATAATCAGTTTTAAGCCTATTTCAGCGATGTCTAAGAACGAAAAATATCTGTTCTCTAGAAATATGTTTATTAAATCGTTTTTTGAAAAACATTTGTTGCTGCTAAACTATATCCATGAGTGCCAACACTACATTTGAAAGTGTCCAATGTCCTCCCTGTGTGTTGAACTCATATGCCCGAATAATCTCCTTTGATTCTGTTTAACTATTTTTATAGCATTCTTTTGTGTTTGTGTGAATTTTCTTATAGCAAAGATATACTGGGCTCTCTGCTGAATCCGCCTAGGGAATTCAAACCCCTGATTTTAGCGTTGTAAATCCGTAGACTTACCACTGTACCAGGCGTTCTTTTTTCCTTTAACTCGCACTGATGTGATTACTGAATAAAAAATAGTGAGATCAGTGTATCTTAAACAATAATTTAAAGTGAAAACCAGTGCCCCGAACTTGTACTTTTATCTACTAGTATTTTTAATGTATTGTTATTGTTTGTAACATGTAGTCCAAGCACATTGTTTGTAACATGTAGTCCAAGCACATTGTTTGTAACAAGTAGTCCAAGCACATTGTTTGTAACATGTAGTCCAAGCACATTGTTTGTAACATGTAGTCCAAGCACATTGTTTGTAACATGTAGTCCAAGCACTTTGTTTGTAACATGTAGTCCAAGCACTTTGTTTGTAATATGTAGTCCAAGCACATTGTTTGTAACATGTAGGTCAAGCTCATCTTCAGCCCCGTTACGTTTTTTTAACTGTAGTAATAAGTCTGAGCTGCTAAAAATATTCAGTGAAATCAAATAAATTCAGTCCGGCATGGCCGGGTGGTTAAGGCACTCGACTTATAATCCGAGGGTCGCTGGTTCGAATCCCCTTCACACCAAAGATGCTCTCCCTTTCAGCGTATATATAGCGTTATATGCTACGGTCAATCCCACTATTCTATATGTAAAAACGGCTGGTATGGATAAAGAAAGCGCTGTGTAGAGGAGCGAACAACTTTCTTTGGTCATCGTCAGGTTCTCTACCCATCCCAGCGTTTTTACATATATAATTTTCTCTACAAGTGGGTTTTCTCGTCATCACGAATCCCATTATTCGTTTGTAAAAGTGTCGTCCAAGAGTTGGCGGTTGGTGGTAATCACTTCCCTTTAGTCTTACACTGCTAAATTAGGGACAGCTAGAGCAGATAGCCCTCATGTAGCTTTGCGCAAAATTTAAAACAAACCAAACCATATAAATTCATAATTACCTCTTCATGATATCAGTCTGATTTAATGTCTGTTAATCTATTTAAATTGCTTCTTAGTTTTCTTTTACCTTCCTTTCAGTGTTCCAAGTGAACGGATTTCGACTTCTTCAAGTTGTTGATTTGGAAAGCGAAACACCAGAGATAAATGTTAATTACAAACCTGGTAAGTATCAAATTAACTCGTCTTTATAAATTACCGGTGCACAAACAAGTCTGTGCTAATCATTGTTATTGACATTTTAATGCGATAAATCGTTTGCCTTCTTGTCGTTAATTGTTCATATCTAAGCTTCAACAAAGGCTTAGCTACGCAAGATAGTACTTCGTGATGAGTAACCGTGTGTGTTTTATGTTCTTTACGTGTGCGCAGAATCTCAAACTACTTTTGTTCTTACCGTCTTTAATCCCAGAGAAATAACAAATTTTTGTCTTGCGTGATGTTTTGATTGTAGAATGCAGTAAAAAATAAGTTCTATAGAAAAAAATACTCCAAAACAAAAGTAAGGTTTTTACCAGTCTATGATCTTAGTTAAGCCAAAGACACGAAATGGTCTATTTGTGTTATGACCACCACGAGTATCGAAAGCCGGTTTTAAGCGTTGTAAGTCTGCAGATATACCGCTGTGCCACTAGGATCATAACTTCAGCTTAACATCATGAATATAAGCGAAACATCAACAACAGATGCCATATGATTCATAGTACGTTTTTACGTGTTTCTAATTTCAACATAAGATAAAATACAAAAAAACACAAAAATCTTTGACACTAATCTGACAACTTACAGATAAAGAAAACACCGTACACTTCAAAGCAATGTTCAAGTGCACATAATCTGAATATAACAATATAGTTAAAGCAAAAAAAAATATATACTTTACACACTAACTTGCCTCGGCATCGCGAGGTGGTTAAGGCACTCGATTCGTAATCCGAGGGTCGCGGATTCGAATCTCCTTGCTCGCCCTTTCAGCCTTGGGGGCGTTATAATGTGACAGTCGATCCCACTATTCGTTGGTAAAAGAGTAGACCAAGAGTTGGCGGTGAGTTGCGATGTCTAGCTGCCTTCCCTCTAGTTTTACACTGCTAAATTAGGGACGGCTAGCGCAGATAGCTCTCGTGTGGCTTTGCGTGAAATTCAAAACAAGCAACACTAAGTTTTCACTTTTCCTTAACTTTAATATAATATTTTAAAAATAAAACAAAAAGTACTTTCAGAATACGTTTTTTTTTAATTTCTTTACTATTAATCTAATATCACATGAATAACGCAAAAAAAGACAGTGTACGTTTTTAGTGAGTTTTGCATTTCTCTAACCTCGATATATCATCGTATTGATATAAACTGACATTCTAAGTTTAGAAGTAAATTTTTAGGTTTGTTATTTTAATTCAATACGCGTTTAAAGCATAATACAACGATACAGAAATAAATTATTCGTTTAGATATATCCATGATTTATGTACTCAAACAAATACGTGATTCACGTACTTAAAACAAAGAAATATAATATTCACGTACTTAGTGGTAACAAGAAAGACGTTTGTTTTTTTTTCAAATCGATATCAAGGAAAGCACATCAAAACAGTAATTATGTAACGTGTGTCACTTAAGTGGTTGACGCATATTAATATTATAAGTAGAGATAAAATAATGAATAACTGGTTACAATTAACACGTGTAGATGTTAAACAGTGAGACACTGAAAGAAATTACGTTTCGTCTCGCGTGATTTTTATATATTAGGTTGAGGAATAATTCGTGATCGTTTTTAAATAATTCCATTCAAGCATTACATGCAAGACTATACAATACTTCAATGCATGAACACATTACACCCAAAATATTTATTATGATACTTTATTTCATGTAATACCTAGGTATATAGTATGCATTGTTTTAAACGAAATTGCAAGAAATTAAATGCGAAAAGCAGATGGTGTCGAAAATGCTCGATTTTGTCCACTTGACATTCCATTTAATGAGCTGAAAATGAAAGCAAAAATTAAAGACATATGAAAATCAAACACACAATCTATTAGAGCAAAAAATTATCTACCAAATGACATGAAATATTTTGCGAAAGCGTTTCATTTATGAATATATTTTGTTAACTTGAAAAGACGCTCACGAATTATTCCTCAACCCAATATATAACGCTACACAATCGTGTACATTTAACACGACATTCAGTGACTGTCACACGTAGTAACATAATAACCCTTACGTCTAGGTTGTCATAGTTACTATTTATAAACGTTGTTTGAAGGAAAATACACTAATTTTGATAATGGTTTTAGCACCTCAGTTGTTTTTATAAACTTAAATCTATAAGCTAAGATATAAAACGATCGAATGGTATTCTAATCTAAATAAAACAAATGAAAACTTTTCTCTCTCTCTTATTTCATTTAAATAAGACACAAACATTTGTGGTAACTTACGTGATCTATGCTCCAAGAAGATTTTCTTTTAACAGTTTAACGTGTTGAATAAAACAAAAGTCATTAATGTTTTCAAAACAACTCAATGCAGGTTTTTGGCACAGTAATGACAAACAGTATCATGTTTTTGACTCACAATGTGTTAACAGGTCTTTAGTAGTCCTATAATTCATGTAAATAGGTTTAATTCACATTTTACAACTCAAGAATTTAACTTCAGTAAGGATGTTTGTACCAAAGAGCTTTTCTTTAGACTTAAGAATTACTTAAACCTGTAGTTGAATCTGATCCTTTCTTTAAATGATAGTACACAGTAAATGTTTCACTCATTACCATATAGATGCTTTTTGGGCTTTCAAAGAATATTATTTTAAAATTCGGCACATAATTATTTTATTTAAGAAAGAAATAAGTTTTATATTAAAACTCCTTCACGTGAGCATTTAATGGATAAAATGAGCGTTATTTTAAAACTCCGTTAAGTAACTGTTTGATTTAGGGATAAAATAAGTGTTACATATTAAAACTCCGTTAAGTAACTGTTTGATTTAGGGATGAAATCAGTGTTACATATTAAAACTCCGTTAAGTAACTGTTTGATTTAAGTATGAAACCAGTGTTACATATTAAAACTCCGTCACATAATTGTTTGATTTAAGTACGAAATCAGTGTTATATATTAAAACTCCATCACATAATTGTTTGATTTAAGAATGAAATCAGTGTTATATATTAAAACTCCATCACATAACTGTTTGATTTAAGTACGAAACCAGTGTTATATATTAAAACTCCATCACATAATTGTTTGATTTAAGTACGAAATCAGTGTTATATATTAAAACTCCATCACATAATTGTTTGATTTAAGTACGAAATCAGTGTTATATGTTAAAACTCCGTCGCATAATTGTTTTATTAAAAATTAAATTAAATCAAAGATGTTAAATGAATTACGACGTTTATTGATGTTAGTTTTAGAATGTAAATCTATTACGATACTAATCTCACAAAACTAATCCGTTTATGTTGTTGTTTTTTTAAATAAATATCTTATCTTTGAATTTAAGGCACTCTCCTACCTACATATAATTCTTACAATTCGTAAAACGCATATTAACTCAAGGTTTTTACAACGAGTGACATATTCTTTTTAATTTATAGCAGTTAATCGAAAGTACGTTTTTTTTAACGATTTCTCTTCTGAACCCAAGTAGAATGTTTTAATTTTTTATCTGAAGCTAAAATATACATAACTAGCTTTTCTAGTCTAAACAAAACTTGTAGTTGTTGTTTCTAAGAGCGATTTAATTAGATTAGGGCCACACGTTATGTTACAGCGACGTGTAGAATATTTTCGCAAATTAAAGTAAATAGACGAATATACATTCCAATCAAAATAGAATGTTTGTAGGACGGGTAGACGAATTATAATTGTTAATAAGTTAACCTTTGTAATAATACTTCATTTGAATAAAATGTTTGCCTTACTTACAAGTATCAGCTATGAAAAACACCTGATTTCTCCAGTTAATGTTTTATCATGGCACGCAGAGTGTTTCAGAAACAAATATATAAGTACACGATTCTTACTCAGTACAGAAAGGCATCTGAGAGTAAACCTTTTCGCTAAATATCAAAGAACCCAAAACATACGTGTATTGGTATTCACTTATTTTGAATGTATTTTGGGTATATTTTGGATGTATCTTCAGTGTATGTTGGATGTATTTTGAGTGTAATTTTGGTATATTTTGGATGTATCTTCAGTGTATGTTGGATGTATTTTGAGTGTAATTTTGGTATATTTTGGATGTATCTTCAGTGTATGTTGGATGTATTTTGAGTGTAATTTTGGTATATTTTGGATGATCTTCAGTGTATGTTGGATGTATTTTGAGTGTATTTTGGATGTATCTTCAGTGTATGTTAGATGTATTTTGAGTGTATTTTGGATGTATCTTCAGTGTATGTTGGATGTATTTTGAGTGTATTTTGGATGTATCTTCAGTGTATGTTGGATGTATTTTGAGTGTATTTTGGATGTATCTTCAGTGTATGTTGGATGTATTTTGAGTGTATTTTAGATGTATCTTCAGTGTATGTTGGATGTATTTTGAGTGTATTTTGGATGTATTTTCAGTGTATGTTGGATGTATTTTGAGTGTATTTTTGATGTATCTTCAGTGTATGTTGGATGTATTTTGAGTGTATTTTTGATGTATCTTCAGTGTATGCTGGATGTATTAAGACCGAAGAAAAAGTAACGGCGTTTCTTATTTGTTGTTTATTGTTTTTCTAAATCAGAAAATTTCAAATAATCAACTTTCGACACAGTCTCTTGAACCACCGAGATAAAACACAGTCTCTTGAACCACCGAGATAAAACAAAAAAAACAAACAAACAAAACGGATCAGGCGACAATCGGTACTTTTTTTTAGAATATCTTTGAAACCTGTTTTATGTCCAAAAGGTTTTTACTACAATCATAACTGAAGCTTCCTTCCTGCTATAAAATGTTGCTGATAAATAGAACTCAGTTAAAAAAAAATGTAGGATTTCAAATGTTATAGGTATATGAATACAAGATAATCATTCTATGTTCTATGGAAGCATATAGTTTGATTATGTTACTTACTTTGATTTAAATAACATTTTTGTTGGCAAAACATGGAACATAAGTTGATCATGATTTTGTTTCACGTTAGTTGCATTTTCAATTTTCAATTTTATTACGTTGTTACGAGTTGTATGTTTGTGTTATAACTGTTTCATATAATTCGCTTTTTAGCTTTCAAGTTTTTAAATTGTTACGTCTTGTATGTTTGTGTTATAACTGTTTCATATAATTCACTTCTTAGCTTTCAAGTTTTTAAATTGTTACGTCTTGTATGTTTGTGTTATAACTGTTTCATATAATTCACTTCTTAGCTTTCAAGTTTTTAAATTGTTACGTCTTGTATGTTTGTGTTATAACTGTTTCATATAATTCACTTCTTAGCTTTCAAGTTTTTAAATTGTTACGTCTTGTATGTTTGTGTTATAACTGTTTCATGTAATTCGCTTTTTAGCTTTCAAGTTTTTAAATTGCTACGTCTTGTATGTTTGTGTTATAACTGTTTCATATAATTCACTTCTTAGCTTTCAAGTTTTTAAATTGTTACGTCTTGTATGTTTGTGTTATAACTGTTTCATATAATTCACTTCTTAGCTTTCAAGTTTTTAAATTGTTACGTCTTGTATGTTTGTGTTATAACTGTTTCATGTAATTCGCTTTTTAGCTTTCAAGTTTTTAAATTGCTACGTCTTGTATGTTTGTGTTGTAACTGTTTCATATAATTCACTTCTTAGCTTTCAAGTTTTTAAATTGTTACGTCTTGTATGTTTGTGTTGTAACTGTTTCATGTAATTCACTTCTTAACTTTCAAGTTTTTAAGCCTTTGCGTTTTATATTTTCTATTATTGCCTTTTTTATACAATTAACGTCTTAACTAACATCTCTGTCAAAGTGTTATATATTTGATCTATTAGTAGAATTGGATTATCTACGAAACCATAATAAAAATAATCCATATAGAAATTCTGTATATATTTTTATGACGGTTCTTTATTTCTTTTCTACGAATTAATGAGAATGTTTGATATTAGAATTTCACATCCCGCACACTACAAGAATACCTATACATATATATACAACACAAAATGTGCGGTACCCAAATACGGTTAAAACGGTGTCAGCCTGGATAAAAAATACCAGGTTTATTTCAGTGAGGATACGACGTGGCCATTTTATTTTTATTAAGTTGTGGATGGAATTTATTGTAAGAAATCATACAGACCTTTAAAGAGTCGAAAAAATATTTTAATGTATATTAATATGTTTTGTTCTGGGTTTTTGATGTAAATAGATACATATGTGTTAAATTTGTTCTAGGTTTTTGATGTAAATAGATACATATGTGTTAAATTTGTTCTAGGTTTTTGACGTAAATAGATACATATGTGTTAAACAAGAAGTGAAACAAACAAACGATGAATAAAAACTGGGAACTAAATATTTAACATTTATTTATAAAAATGTTCACAATATTACCAATATATAATCATGCTACGTTTAATACCGTTTATAGACCCCTTACTTTGGTACACTGGCATCTATGAAGGACATCTTTATGTTCGTTACTTGATACTATTACTTTGTTTATGTTTAAATACTGTGAAAAATTTGGGACAGCTGTTATATGTAACAGGGTTGGAGAGGTTCTTCCTTCTTCACATAACGGACATAAAAAAAAAACACTTTTTTTTCTGTTGTTGTGATACCAACTCTGAAACAGACCTATGGATACAACAAACCGACTGACTACGTGCTGGTCACTGACGTGTGTGATTGAAGCAATCTGTGCAGTTAAAAATATTATCACGTTAACAATACTCGTGTTTTTATTGCAGTCTAAAGATATAGAAAAGTTACATCAGTTGCTCTATAAACACATTGCAGAATAATACACACACTCAACGTTACAAATTTTAGGTCCTGGCTTATTAGTTGATTTATGAACTTTAATTAAAACCCACCAAGGTTTCTTTAGTTATTTAATGTTTCATCAGCTATAGATAATAAAGTAAAATATATATGAATACTCAATAGTAGCGAGCTGAATTATCTAGCGTTTATTCTATCATCTACACTTTTATCACAAGGCATACTTATATTCTCTAGGAGATTGATGTACCATGTTGTAATACAATCAACGCTTAATATAAAAGTATTTAGTGTGCTAAGAACAAGACTTACTAAAGCTCCGTGTACTAGGTGTAGAACACTGTGATAGTGTACGATATTGAAACATTTCTTTACTGCTGCATGGTCTCATGGTTTTGTAGACGCCAAAGAGAAAGACATATACAGAACATTCTATTGTTTAACATGCTCAAAATTAACACAATACTTCGTAATGTTGTTTAGCACATTCTACAAAACTATGAGCTGTAGTAATCAGAATAAACTACACATAAAAGTGTAACACACTAAATCACTGTTGGTTAAACAAGAAAACAACATCATGAAACTGTCTAGAGCTTTGTTAGGCACGTATTAAACAAAACAGTAAAATACCGACTCGTTATTTGGTTAGTTACGATAACACAACATGGTGAGATTCTCTAGAGCTCTATTAGATACACATTAAAGAAAATTAACATACCAACCCACTATTTGGTTATCAACAAGAACATAATGTGATGAAACTCTCTAAAGCCCTATTAGTTACGTATTAAACAAAGCAGTAACATACCAAATCACTACTTAATAAAATGCTACCACGGTGTCTTAAACATACTTGTAACGTAGAGCACACCAATTTGTGGTTCATAAAGTTTTTTTGCCACAGATAAACATTAAAAATTACATTTAACCAGGCAAAGCATGTACAGAGCTTTTGATATATATTTATAGTTGACTGGTTGATTTATCCAATAATCTCTAGTGTCGTAGAGTGACGTCAAACTAGTCCTTCTTTTGTTACAGATTGTTTACCAAATTTCTGCCTATCTACTGCTTTATTCATTTCATCAGTTATTTTTCCTACCTGTCCATTTCTTAATATAATCAATCCTTCATCTTTCTAATTCCTGTCCATTTCTTGATTTTATCAATCTTTCATCTTTCTAATTCCTGTCCATTTCTTGATATGATAAATCCTTCATCTTTCTAATTCCAGTCCATTTCTTGATATAATCAATCCTTCATCTTTCTAATTCCTGTCCATTTCTTGATATAATCAATCCTTCATCTTTCTAATTCCTGTCCATTTCTTGATATGATAAATCCTTCATCTTTCTAATTCCTGTCCATTTCTTGATATGATAAATCCTTCATCTTTCTAATTCCTGTCCATTTCTTGATATGATAAATCCTTCATCTTTCTAATTCCTGTCCATTTATTGATATGATAAATCCTTCATCTTTCTAATTCCTGTCCATTTCTTGATATGATAAATCCTTCATCTTTCTAATTCCAGTCCATTTCTTGATATAATCAATCCTTCATCTTTCTAATTCCTGTCCATTTCTTGATATAATCAATCCTTCATCTTTCTAATTCCTGTCCATTTCTTGATATGATAAATCCTTCATCTTTCTAATTCCTGTCCATTTCTTGATATGATAAATCCTTCATCTTTCTAATTCCTGTCCATTTCTTGATATGATAAATCCTTCATCTTTCTAATTCCTGTCCATTTATTGATATAATCAATCCTTCATCTTTCTAATTCCTGTCCATCTATTGATATAATCAATCCTTCATCTTTCTAATTCCTGTCCATCTATTGATATAATCAATCCTTCATCTTTCTTCTGTCTTTTTGCTTCTTGCCAACCATCATTCTTTCAGCTGTGGGCAGGACCAGCGAGTACTATGGACTAAAATCAGACTGATAGATTTTGCATCTGGTACAATATTTGAGCTTCTTACCTATAATTCACTTTACTGAAGGACAGTAAGCGATTCCACGAGACACGACTGACCAAAAAAAAACGTTTATTTTTCTTCCAAAATAGCTTTGAGTTTAAAAACTTAATTACATAATGCACCGCACGTGAAAGATACTGTCTTTTTTTTCTATAGGTATGCCTTGTTTCCATTGTATAACATCAATTTCATTTGATCCTACCATTACACTCACTGCAAGCTTCTGTTAATTTGGTTCTGTGTAAACAATAGTATAATTATGCACGTTAATCTAGTTAACACGATTCTAATAACGATAGATGGGTACAAGCCTTCTCTTGGATTGTTCGCCTTAAACGAACCATGCTCACCCATTGCAGCCAGTTTGTGAAGTGTACCTCGTGTAACGTGTTCAACAACCTCGCCACATCCTATTCTGTTTTGGAATTTTAAAATAAAGTTTTGTGCTGATACTTAAGTTTGTTTCTTAGAACGTTTAGAAAATTTTGATCGTATTTCTTCATTCTAATGAAGACCTTCACACACACACACATGTAATTTAACTTTATTTTCATTTCCATGGTTCAGTTGTTGGATAAATTACCAATGTTCTTATGTGATCCATTTTACAGATTAGAGCACAAGAACCTGCAACCTGGAATCTAGCTTCCAAGAGAGATTAGGAGAAGTGAGGTAAGTGTTCGTGTCCTGAACAATTAATCTTCAGAAATAAACAATTTCTAAATAATTATCCTCTGCAGTTCAGTTATTGCTTGAAAAGATAAACGTAGCTTAAACATAAGTAACGTAAATCATTACAAACAGGTAATTTTTATCGTTTTCATTTTAATTTATCTAGTTATATAGCTTAAAACATTTGAAATATGTCAGTTTCGTGCAATATCTTTAACTTTTATATGTGTTATTTATTTAAATTATGCGGGTTATCTCTGACATTTAGATGCGTTAGTTATTTAAATTAAGTGGGTTATCCATGATTTTTATATGTTTTTGTTGTTGTTTTGAAGTAAGCACAAAGTTACACAATGGGCTATCTGTGCTCTGCCCACTACAGGTATCGGAACCCGGTTTTTAGCGTTGTAAGTCCGCAGACATACTGCTAAGCCACTGGGGGGGCTTTTAGATGTATTAGTTATTTAAATTACGCGGGTTATCTCTGAATTTTAGATGTGTTTGTTATTTAAATTACGTGGGTTATTTATGATTTTTAGATGTATTAGTTATTTAAATTATGCAGGTTGTCTCTGACGGTTAGATGCATTGTTCCCTGCTGTTACAGCGGTAAGTCTAGAGATTTACAATGCTAAAATCGGGGATTCGTTTCCCCTCGGTGGACTCAGCAGACAGACGGTTGAACTTTTGTTATGAGAAAACAAACACAAATAGTTAGATGTGTTAGTTATTTAAATTACGTGGGTTATCCTTGTGTTTTAGATGTGTAAACTATTTAAATTACGTGGGTTATCTCTGACTTGTAGATATGTTAGTTACTTAAATTACGTGGGTTATCCTTGAGTTTTAGATGTATTATTTATTTAAATTACGTAGGTTATGCATGATTTTTAGATGTGTAAACTATTTAAATTACGTGGGTATCTCTGACTTGTAGATATGTTAGTTACTTAAATTACGTGGGTTATCCTTGAGTTTTAGCAGTTCAACGAGATTCAGCAATCAATAACGTTTAAGAATGATATGTTACTGTATGTGGGTTTACGTGTATATGATTATCTTACTAGCTATAGCAACTCTGTGTACAACTGGTAAAGAATGTTACATATCCACTTTTATATATAATTGCACATCAGGTATGCAACTCTTTGCTACCTGTTTTCGGATTATTTTACCTACATTTAAAATTAGTATATTGTGCTAAGAAGCGCATTAAACGTTCAGCGATTAGGTTGTTATTTCTGATGAGTATAGAAAATTATGTAGTAAATACGATTTGTATTAAAACACAAACTGAAACATAAAACAAATGGAAAACTGCTTTTACACGTTCATTTCTTTCTGTTTATTTCAAAAGGACCTATTGACCAGTTATGCAGTGAAATGCGAATAAACAACTAAACTGACCGGAAGTAACGAGAGGAGCCAACAAAACCGATCGGAAGTTAAGAAGGAAGAAACTTATCAGTGGAAGTGTCCAAAGAACAACTGTGTTTATACTGTTCAAGTATCCGTGATAAGATAATAATACAGAACAACTGTGTTTATAATGTTCAAGTATCCGTGATAAGATAATAATACAGAACAACTGTGTTTATACTGTTCAAGTATCCGTGATAAGATAATAATACAGAACAACTGTGTTTATAACGTTCAAGTATCCGTGATAAGATAATAATACAGAACAACTGTGTTTATACTCTTCAAGTATCCGTGATAAGATAATAATACAGAACAACTGTGTTTATACTGTTCAAGTATCCGTGATAAGATAATAATACAGAACAACTGTGTTTATAATGTTCAAGTATCCGTGATAAGATAATAATACAGAACAACTGTGTTTAAAATGTTCAAGAGTCTGTGATAAGATAATAATACAGAACAATTGTATTTAAAATGTTCAATAGTTCGTGATAAAATAAATATATATACAACTGTGTTTAAGATGTTCAAGATGCTATAATATAGTATGATAAGATTAATTATCTCACGAAATACGTACATTAAATAAATAAATATAACACAATATTCCAAGCTTAAAGTGTTATGAATACAATACAAATACATACACATGACTGCGAAGGGTACCACTTGGTACCACATGCCGTATTCCACACACGGAATCGTCATTTGTTTTTGGGTGTTGTATCATATCGATTATTATTCTTATCAAAGATCACATATACTTATGCAATGTGTTGCGTGTAGTGGCTCAAAGAAATGTCACATTTGCTTATGTAAAGTGCTGTGTGGAATGTGTACAAACAGATGTTCCGTAGAAAATATTTTCATGAGTATATTTGACATCGCGTGTTCGAAATAAAATATAACTGTCTATAATCTCAACTGTACGTTCAGAAAATTCCCTGTAACATTTTCTTACTTAGATCAACTAAAAGCAATCATCAATTACTTAGCCATATTGAATTTGTAAGATAACTTAATAAATAAGAAAATAATTATCTTTACTTATTAAATTTTCGATATTATGTATGACGACTCATTTTTAACATTGACAAACAATATAAGATAAACTTGCCCTTTGTATTATATTCCAATTACACAACAACACTGTTTGTCACAGTTATTTTTCACGTTGTTTATTTCGGTAGAAAATCTTTCGACATCAACCGATTTTATGTATATTGTTAACATAAGTATTAATCAAATATTTATACAGGTGAAACTGTTTAAATAAATCAAATAATTGCTTATCCTTCTCTAAATATATTCGGTTCCTGCATCTTTTGAAGATTCAACTCATGATGGTAATAGTGGTGAATGCCAGTATTTAAATGGCGTAAGGGCTGAACTATTGTTTCATTATGTTTTGAAGTTATTTTGTAGGCCTAAAATAACTGAGTGTTTGTTGCTATTGTTTCGTGGCCAACAGGAATCTAAAGTTTCAATAGTTTCAAACTAAAATTTTTTTTAACACAGAAAACGATCAAAGTACTTTGATAAATCATTGAAGTAAAGCCAAAAATTGTGATTGGTAAATAAGAAATTCAGTAATTAATTGTGAACTACAAAAATCACCGAGTTAAAAACACGTATTTTTAGTCTTGTACCTAACACTCCTACACTAACAATTACTGAATATCACAATAGATTATTCAAGTCTAGTGGTAAATATATCTCTTGTTTTAATACATACCTGAGGTGATCGTTTAAATCTTAAAAATTAAATAAAGTGTAACTACATCTGATCAAAACTATTCATGTTGAAACACAAATAAATAGGCTACAAAATCAAATACTACTAAAATATAACGAAACCGAAACGTTATGTGAAACGTATTTGCTTACATTAATTAACAAATTCCGTAACACGACTGATTAACAACTAACACTAAAATATAACGAAACGTTATGTGAAAAGTACTTGTTCACATTAATTAATAAATTCTATGCCACGAACAACTGATAACTACGTTTCTAAGCGAATCAGTTCTCACCCACCCAATGTTTGAGTGATGACAAAAAGAGAAAGGTATGTACGAAATCTATATAATATGACTGGTTTAAAACAAAACTAAAATCTCTATAAGCATTATTCTTAAACCTTGATTATGGTAACATAATTATGAAAGCTGAGTTAAACATAGCTCAGGGACGTTGACAAACACAGAGCAACAGAAAGTGAATATTGGCCAATTACTTTTTTCCCTTACTTCAACTATCCACTTGTATAAGTTTTTCTCATAGTGACTGCAAAGCACGTTCATATCAAAAGTAAGTTTGAATATGATTAAAAAGCGATAATTTGCTTTTCAGAGGATTAATACAAAAACGCAGTTAAATCAAAAGTAAACTCAAGAAATAATATCTAAAGTAATTATTCTTCAGCGACATTGGATCTTGGTACATGACGGAAACACTAAGAGTTGGTTTGTTTGTTTAACGAAGATATTAAGTTGGAATATCTTGTATAGATACAACGATATTTTGTTTTAATATTAATAACAGTGTGTATGGCGTGATTTACAAAATATTTGTTTGGTAAAATTGCATGACATTTGATAAATTAAAGAATTTTACTTAAGAAGATAAGTATATATTGATGATGAATCTCAGTAAACGTGTTCTTATAAAACAGTAAACTCGGTTGATGTTAGAGTTAGAACATCTAAGTTTTGTTCTGTATAAGGTAATGGAAGTTTGATTTTTATTACGTAGCTCTGACATACAAAAGTGAATACATATAACGTCAGTAAAAGTCTCTTAATGATGTTAAGAAAACACGTAAATTCGAAAAATGCATTTAACGCAAAGATGAGAAAGCCCATAATCCGAGAGATTTGAAAAGTGGACTTTTTTATTTTTCCTTCAGGGACAAGTTTGGAAGCAGTTCTATACTTATTACATACAAGTGGTAGGTATATTCAGAAATATGCAAGTGTGAACATATCATGTTTAAAATATAGTTTTTGGAATAAACAGAAATAGAACTTACCAGGACTTACGACATCACACTAAGGACGTACTAATCTGTAATGGTTCACATAAGTCGTAAATTTTTGTCGTATCTATCGACTCCCCAAAAAAGTAAAAAGAAAGAAACACTTATTGTTCCTGATACAAATTATTTAAAGTTGGAATATCGTCCAAAGAACACTTGTTGTTCCTGATACAAATTATTTGAAGTTGGAATATCGTCCAAAGAAAACTTATTGTTCCTGATACAAATTATTTAAAGTTGGAATATCGTCTAAAGAACACTTGTTGTTCCTGATACAAATTATTTGAAGTTGGAATATCGTCCAAAGAAAACTTATTGTTCCTGATACAAATTATTTAAAGTTGGAATATCGTCCAAATAACACTTATTGTTCCTGATACAAATTATTTGAAGTTGGAATATCGTCCAAAGAAAACTTATTGTTCCTGATACAAATTATTCAAAGTTGGAATATCGTCCAATGAAACTCCTTGGTTAATTCCAAAATATTTATCTATATATTTTCTAAATTCCAGTAAAACAAGTCCTGTAACAGATATAATATTTTTAGTTAAATAACTTTTAATATAGGAAGAACATCTCCTTGTAGTTAATGTTCTTTTTTTCCCATGGTAATTTCAGCATCTAATGGTACATGAAAACAATATATTTTGCTTGATGTTAATATGAAACGTGCATCGAAATATATAAGATGTCTGGGAGTAAAGAGCAAGGCATTCTCTCCTGCAGTTGTACTGTACATTAATTTCTATCTTGTCTGTAATGTGTCACGTATGTATATTACTATTGTTTATTTTTCCCATCAAGATAGGTTTGCACACATGAATTCATAACTTAACAGTACCCTACAGCTGCGTTTTGACATTCCATCGCTGAATATGGACCACGAATCGTAAATTACTTATAGTTTTTTAATCTTACCTGAATTTCCTTTATTACGACGCAGTCATTTAACAGTATAACCACGTATCCGGTTTTGTCCTTTTATCCACGTTACATTTGGTCCACATTCCATATTTCTAGTTTGTTGGAATGTAAAACGTCTTCGTTATTTTTCAAATCTGTTTCTCCATCACTGACGGAGGTGCCGCTCTTACCGAGACTGGCGTATTAAAGTCGTTAACCATAGCTCCACGGCGTGCTCCGGGCTAATACTGCAGAAAAAAAAAAAACGAACAGAGCTTTCAGTCACTCTTGTTTTAAGCTTCGAGTGCAAGTGGTCTTAAAACAGCATTTAGGTATTAACTACGCCAGAATAAACGTATTTTGAAGACGTAAAACAGCAAAGTTGTGTTGAGTAAATACCTCATCGTGTAATTAGGAGCAGAAGACATAAAAATTCATTAAGGACTTCTCGAAGTTACATATAGACAGTAACTAATTCAGGTAAGCAAATTACTGTTATTTTGGTAAGTTTCTTATACAACCAGCTTGAATTAAAATTAAAGAGACTACTTACGTGGATAATTCTAGCTACATATTAGTCGTCTTTTTACCCCGTGCTGGTTTATGTCCCTCTTTAACTGGTTTTGGCTGTACAACTTAAGTATCATTTTTAATTTTAATAAAATGACTCATAATGTGATTTATACCAGGTATTAAAGACGCAGAAATTATTTGAAGCTTGTGTTGATAGTGGGTAGAAAACATTTCAAATAATGTTAAACTACAGATTTTTATTTTTGTCTATGACTCCATGTCATAGTTTGTGTACCTTCTAATGATGGATAAACATCTCAGTTGGTTGACTGTCAATTACAATAGATAATTTAATAGAACATTTGTAAATTTTATTTAAAAACTGAAACTTTGTAGCCAAGTTGTGTTTCCAAACAAGTTAAGTTTTGGAAAAGTCTAATAATTATGGAAATCCTGTTTTGAATTAAAAGTTCATGGGACAGTTAATAACAAAATTGACGTAAATATATGGGAAATACCATAAAATTTTACCAGTTTATTCTCGTAATGATGTTTCAGTTGCTGATCAACGATAAACTTGGGATATTGTAACGCTAGAATTCTAGATTTGATCTCTGTGATGAGCACAACATAGATTGCACATTGTGCATTTTTGCCCTCGACTACAAACAAGTAACCATATACCGCTAACCACATATACAGCTTACGTTTGTAAGTTACATATTTTAATCTTGAACAAAACAATATAAGTTACATTGGTAACTGGTTTTATGGTACAGAAAAAAATTCCGGTGGTATATAATTTACAATCAAGTACAACAATCTGACTGAAACTACAGCAACGTAACAATCAAGTACAACAATCTGACTGAAACTACAGCAACGTAACAATCAAGTACAACAATCTGATTGAGACTACAGCAACGTAACAATCAAGTACAACAATCTGACTGAAACTACAGCAACGTAACAATCAAGTACAACAATCTGACTGAAACTACAGCAACGTAACAATCAAGTACAACAATCTGATTGAAACTACAGCAACGTAACAATCAAGTACAACAATCTGACTGAAACTACAGCAACGTAACAATCAAGTACAACAATCTGACTGAAACTACAGCAACGTAACAATCAAGTACAACAATCTGATTGAGACTACAGCAACGTAACAATGTACAACAATCTGACTGAAACTACAGCAACGTAACAATCAAGTACAACAATCTGACTGAAACTACAGCAACGTAACAATCAAGTACAACAATCTGATTGAGACTACAGCAACGTAACAATCAAGTACAACAATCTGATTGAGACTATAACAATGTAACACTCCAATAAAACAATCTGATTGAAGCTACAGCAGAAAACTAAAACCTATAACTATTATTTTCATCAACTACGCAACCTCGCTGTTAACGATGTTGTTACTGTAAAGCCAGATTTCTTTGTCTATACAAAACTTCCGGTAGTAGTCACTATTATTGTACATACAGCGTTCATTCATCACTAGTTTATGCTTCTCTGAACATATCCACAAACAAAAAAGGTTTGATTATTTTTAATATATGGAAATAAAACAGGTCTGTTTCAAGTAAAAATTAATGAATATTTCAACATACCAAAAATAACTAAAAACGGAAACAATAACATCAAGTCTTACATTTAGCCTAGTGCTCATTATTTAAATAATTTTGATTAATGGATTAACACATTTCTTTATATATTAAAGTGGAGATCTTAACAATCAACTGAACAAACTGTTCTTTTAAACTGAACTCTTGAAGAAAGGCCTGTAAGAAGTAAAACGTCTAGAGATAAGTTAAAAGGTTAGAACTTCAAACACTTATCTTTGTGAAATATAAGTCAGTGACACATCAATGTGAAATTCAATTTTGTTATTATGTATTTGGTTAATAATCTAGATGAGTACATTAATCTAAAGAAAAATCAAAAAGAAATCTAGCCTAATTTATTTTTATAAGTTAACATAAAACATTGGTCAAAGAAGTCGCATTTTACTCAAATAGCTTTTTAAATAATAAGGAATAAACAATATCTTCAAGTTGTTCTTTGATATGAATAAAATCCTTTAACATCTTCAAGTTCTTCTTTGATATGAATAAAATCCTTCTTTTAAGTTTGTGCTCATAAATATAAAAAATGTTAAAATGTGTTCGTTTTATACAATATATCTTTTGAATGACAATATAAATGTCTAACTGAGGTTTTAGGGCTCTTGTCTGGTGTTTTAAATATTATAAATTTCCCTGCGCTGTGGCGCCACTGATCATAGGAAGAAAAAGTTATGCCCTCTACATTCAAATTTCGTTTACGGTTAATAACACAACATGGCCGACGTTAAACTGAGAGCGTTCACAGATACGTTATATAGTGACATGGCTGATGCTTCATTAAGTTGGTTAGTTTAGAGAACGTCTTTTTAAAGGTTCCATTCTACCTATTACTGAAATCAGGCACGAGGAAACATCGAACTAGTACCTGTAAAAGGTGGATATTGTTATTTTAACACTATGTTCTTAAATGAAAATCTAACATTCTATAAGTATCGAAGTTGTTTGTTTAAAACCTTGGAATTCTTTAAGTAGAGAAATGATGTTAGTAACACGACAGTACAGTTATATTAGATAATAAACGGATACATCTAACACATGAAGGAAAACTGGTTAAAAGTGGTTAACTCTTTTATTACTAAACGTCTTTTCAATACGTAACTTTTCAGTTGTAATCCTTGTTGTAAAGTTAGCTCTCAATATTTCATATATACGTGAAATTCATAATACCTGGTCACTTAGAAAATGGACGAATCTTTGGATGATTCTATTCGTGGAGTTATAGGTTATTAGGCGGTTGTACTCAGTGTTATTTTCATTAATTTCAATAGCACCCGTACATGCATCTCTATACACATCCATGTTTAATACGTAACCCAACACGTTTCCATACTGTTTGCGGTAAATCAGTACAATCACGCTTGGATTTTCGTAGATGTCAAGTCAAGTTGATAAAGTTTCATTTTTGTTGTATCATTAGAATTTTGTAGGGTAAGGAGGTTCTAGTATTTTACATCTTTGAAACCCCACCCGCTGGCTCAGCGTCAAGTCTGAGAAATTATAACGCTAAAAATTGGGTGTTGACAACCGTGATGGGTAGAACACAGATAGTTCGTTGTGTATCTTTGTGTTTAGCGACAAAACACACTAAACAACAAGACATTTTTGACAAAATTATACTTTCTTAAGAAATGACATTTAAATACAAGGATTGAACTTTTTATTTATGAAAAATCTTATAGTATTTTATGGTCATTCACTTAATAAATATCTTTCTTCCGTTTAAGACATTGCAAAATTTCTGGAAGATCGAGTGTCTGTTCGTTGGATAATAAAAAAACAGTGAATTTTATCACTAGAAAGCCTACTGTTAAGATAATTTTTTCGTGATTATTTTAAAGTTGTTGTTTACTCTAAACGTTAAGTGTTGGCGGAGTGGGTTTGAAAGAGTTTTCACTGTTTTTTTAAACCACGAAAACTACCTGCCTCCCCCCGCTAGTACAGCGGTATGTCTACGGATTTATAACCCTAAAATCAGGGGTTCGATTTCCCTCGGTGGACTCAGCAGAGAGTCCGATGTGGCTTATAAATGTATTAGAACTTTAGATTTGAAGCACAAAATTACTGAGCCAATATAATAATCACTAAAACTGGAATGGCTCTAAATAAACAAGCAAAGCTAATAAGTGTTGTATGCCAGAGATATTTTGTAAGACAACAGTGATAAAAGTTTATTTACAGAGAATACCAGTTATAAAGTTCACGCTTGTGTTCTTACGTGAACTCCAAAGATTGGATGTTCGAGAATGAAATATATGTTTTGTTTGTTAATCGGTTCCTTATGGCGGGGTTTGGAAGAGGTCTGATCTTAATACTTTTGACAAACTTATTTCAGTGTTAGTGTCTTACGACGGATGATAACTTTTAACCTCACTTAAAAAATAATAAATAGATTGAAGTAACGAAGTCGTAAAAAATGGGAACAATTTGAAGTACATCATTTTAAGGTGTAGTAACTTGAAATACAGGAATACGCCATATATCAGGCCCAGAATAGCCCATGATGCGTATTTGTGTTTAACTCTTTCAAAAGCTCAGTCCTTGATGGATTATTTGCGTGCTTCTAATGTGTATAAGCTTTGAACTGTCTATAATTCAAACATACCCAAGAAACGGTGTGAAAACTAAACCTTATTACGTAACAAATGATAAGGTAATTTTAAACGTTATATTACTTATATTATTATTGTTAACCTTAACACTTGTGTTATGTAAGATATGACATGTTAACCTTAATACCTTTATTACGTAAGGGATTACAAGTAAACTATGGACTATTTAAGATACAATGTGTTTACTTTAACACCTGTATTAAGTAAGATATGGTATGTTAATTTTAACACTATAGTAAGTAAGAGATAATACGTTCACCTAAACACCTGTATTTCGTAAGAGAAGACATGTTAACCGTAACATTTCTATTACATAAAATACGATACGTTAGCTTTAACACCTGTATTAAGTAATATATGGTATGTTAATTTTAACACTATAGTAAGTAAGAGATAATACGTTCACCTAAACACCTGTATTTCGTAAGAGAAGACATGTTAACTGTAACATTTGTATTACATAAAATACGATACGTTAGCTTTAACACCTGTATTAAAGATATACGAGGAACTAAATATTTACAGTTCGGCAGAAGTCTTAATTATTGATCAAAGTGACTACTAGTCACTACGTAGGACCAAAATTAAATAATCAAACAGCTCTATCGATTGTGATATATTGTTTATTAATTCTGTGAACCACTTCAGCAAGTACTTCTTAACATGTGTTCGTACGAAAACAAAACTGAAACCATTCAGTAAGCTAACTGTGTCAATAACACTGAGCCACTTTTTAAAATGTACTGTTGCTTGGCAGATTACAAAGGTAACAAAAAACAACAACGTACACGTGTCTGCGTTTTGGGTCTAATAGTTTTCATTACACTTTCAACAAAAGGAGCGGCGCGAAGACAAACATTCACGTGTTGACCGTGACCCAAGAACGTGTCTGCAGAAAAAACAAAAAAGAACCAACCTAAACAGTTTGGAATCAAAACACGCAATATGCAATAGTTACAACAGGCGATGATTATCTGTAATGGCTGTGTAATGGATATTCTTGCAAATGTTACAAAGATCTTGGAACACTACGAACATTTCTCTACATGACTGAGCCGTGTCTGCTTGAACACTGAATCAATCCAGATATAAACATCACAGGTTTTACAAAGCACATTCTCTATCAATACAGGTGTGACAAAGACGGTTTTATACGGATACAAAAAATAAAATGTGTGTAATTCAAACAAAGTAGCCTCATGGAAGACATGGTGCGGACTCAACCTATAACGTGTTGAACTTTGAAAAGAAAACAACCAGTTATAGGTTTGATACAGTGGCTTACAAACTGTGGAAGATAAACTAGTATGTACAGTACACAGAGCCTGATTAAATACTCTTAAAATGAAATTTAAAGAATTCAAACTAGATTTTGAAGCTCATCTTATATTTATTTAGCTTTCTTAAGTTTCTAAAAAAAATTCAGACTTTCACCTGATACAGGAATATAATGTCGAAACCGGCTACTAAGAATGCGATAAACTATTTTTTGTAGTGTAAGAATTCTTGTCTCTTAACCTAATAATAAAGTCCCGAAATTAACTTGTTTTGGTTGTTTTTGTCCTAATCACAACGTACCGAGAATGTATTCGGATTTTAAACAACGCATGTTTCAGTGTGTTTTTTTTTTTAAATTATTTTGTTTCTCCATGAATCAGATTTTGTTCTGCTTTTTGCTCCTAATATTATCGTAGTATCAAGGTCTTCGTAATAATACAAAAGGTTAAATTGCATTATACACTTCAGAACAAAGTATCAATCCGCGTGTGTCATATTAGAAACAGAACATAACAATATTTAAATCATTACTATGGAAATAAACGTATAGTTTTCCTTGCATATGTTCAGCTCCATACTTTTATCAGTTAGCGCACGAGAGAAACGAATGGAAACTGATGCATGGCTTTCAACCACTAAACAACACATGCTTTAAGTCAAAGACAGCTTATCGCGTTGTTTAATAGAATATTTTTTATGCAAAAATACATTGCCTGTAATTTAGATGAAGAGATTTCCATTTATATTCATATTTTACCCGAGTTTACAGTAAAAAACAAGATTATAATGCTAAGATATTCACTGAGCGTAAATAATTTGTAGACTTCATTATTCCATAGCCTTGGATATTCACAAATAGTTTCTACTAGTTTTTGTTTATAAAGTTAAACTACTTATCTGTTTGCTGCGCCTATAAAAATCGTCTAATATAGATAATGGAGCGATTTTACGTTGCGTCAGATACATACGGTTCAATATTTATATTTACGTGGGGATCTTCGTTGAACGACAACTAATCAACAATTGCAGGCACGTTTCTTACCTGTTAAACAGGGATGGCGGATGGCCATTGCATCTTGTTCTCTAAAGGACTATTTTAGTTTCTTAGTTTAATGTGGCAACAGTCAGAGCCTAGAAAACTGAACGTTAGGAGTGAGGTACCATCAGGACAACAGATGAAAAGTAAATGATGGCTCTCTTCTACGTTTTCAAAGTAAAAACATCCTTTATTTCTACCTTAGTGTCATGAACGCCAATGAAAGTGCATGATTCGAACCATAACAGTTGTGATGGCTGTAAAAGAATAGTCGCCTGAGGGACATTGGTAAAGGTGCCACCAAATCGTCAAGCGGAGATAAAGGTACAATCGTGCTTTGAAATTTATGGATGTTGGTATTTCTGATGTTATATGGTAAATAATTAATGTGTGTTACAGTTACGTTTAGGGCTAGGGAGTAGACAGTCGTTGTTGGCCCGCGTCTTTCTTCTTTTTTGTGAGTTACTTCGACGTGCAAGAATCCCGCAGTGCGGCCTACTAGGTCGAAGCCACACCTACGCGTCACTTTTCGGCCAATCAGCGAGTTGCTGCAGTGATAAACATAAATCTTTCTGAAAAATCGCACTGACTTTGCAGTGAGTTGGAAGTCGGATAAGATGTTGAAGTAGCCAGTTAGGCTGGTATGCATTGCCTCCAGGACCAACGGTCCACGAGCCAATCAGAAGAAGGTGTGTTTTTTTTATGTCGCTCCATCAGATCATGCTTGTGTTGTGATGTATTTGGTCTTGGTATTATAACATTCCTAAAAGTTCAGAAAACTTGGGGAAGTCATGATTAATCGCGCCGGCAAGTGAGATGAGGAACCCTTCATCCTATACGATAGCTTTCAACTCCCTTTCGTATATCTTAACGCCGGCAACTCAGAGACGATAGCCTTCTACACTTGAGATTAACTCGAAAGATTTATAGAGAGTTTTCAAACCTCCAGATTACTCCTTCTCTCAAGGGACATCATTAAACTCTGTGGAAGAAAGTCCATACTATCTACGACTTGAATGTGTCAAAACTGATACTTCCAGACAACCAGTAAAGTACTTATACATTGGAATACTTTCAGTAGCACTTAATGAGATTTGTCAAGACTTTGAAATAATTCTGCATTGAGACACTGATGTCGAAAAAGTTATATACATGCATAAATATATGCAGCATTTTTCAACTTAGAATTGAGTAAACAATTTCTAAATAGACCTATTCAATATTGGCACATGTCGTATGAAGGAAACCATAAATACGTGTTTCGAAAAACCTTAAAACCACATCATATTATAAATATATATTTTACAACAGACCTCAGCTTTAAATTCTATAATAAATAACTAGCGTTCCATTCGTTTCTTAAAATGAATATATGATAATAATAATTATAGCCTTATAGTTATTTGAATAAATTCCAGTAACAAGATGTTTTATATAGAACGTTTGATAACATTTCACTGACGAACGTATTTTCGCAGTGCCTGGAAGATATCTTTTAGCGTTCCACATTTTGATAAACTTTTAAAATTGAACCATTCAAAAAATTCACCAATGGCACCACACCAAACAACAAATAGCGGGGTGTAGACAACAATGTTTTTGAATATAATACTCGAGTCAGATACTCGGAATGTGCGAACTCCAACAATATGCCTGAATATTATGATTAACAATTTGCGTCTAAAGATTCAGAAGTTAAGTCTTAAGACTATATGTATGAAAATTGTTGATTTCGAGAGTTCAGATATTAAAGTTAACAACATGTGTTTAATAATTCAGAAAGATAACAGAATACGTGTCTGAGAATTTAATTTTGAGTTTTCTTAAGCATATCTGAGTAAATTTATGAAATTATAAGAAATTTATACCTTTATCTTTCGTCGTTTTTTCGAACAACTGGTGAGGCTATAAATATCAGACGAGTAACACTGTACTGTGCTTTTCTTACCGAAGTTATTCGAAGGTTTGAAACAAATGTAGAAAAGGCTTAGTTAGTGTGACGTTCACTACGAAATTACGCAACAGTTATATGGACTTTACAATTTTAATAAGCATACTCAATTTAATACGTTTACCTGAGACGTATGTTACAAATATTTTCTTTGAACCTTCTAATTACAGCTATTTAATGAATTCAAAACGAAACACGTGTCTTATTTTAAACTTCAGATTAAACTATTCGACTTTTTTTCTCGTTTTTTGCTAAACTATGAATTACATTAATCAAAAAGTAAAAAGTTAAGTTTTCTGTAATAAATCACAGTTGGATTATTTCGAATTAACATATGATGTTTCAATAAGAATTCAATACGATAATAACAGCGTTTTTTAGAACAACTGATTCACCTTTTAATGTTCTCATTGGACCAGAAGTTTGACCAGTTTATTATCAAGTCAGAGTGTGTACAATAACAAGCTTGTTAGTGCAAGAATTTGTATCAAACATTCTCTGTTTTCTGGATAAGACACACTCTGCAAAAACGAGAACACAGCTGAAACATAAATGGTATATCCAAGCCAACTGATTTACTCCATCAAAAAATAACTAGTAATTCTAAGAACTTATGAATTAAAGCAAAGAAGAATATGATGTGTCAATCACACTGTATTTAGGCCCGGCATAGCCAGGTGGTTAGGGCGCTCGACAAGCAATCTAAGGGGCATGGGTTCGAATCTCCATCCCAAAAAACTTGTTTGTGAATTCAACAGCGGAGTTGTTAGAATGTGAGAGTCAATCCCACTATTCGATGGTAAAAGAGTAGCCCAATAGTTGGCGGTGGATGGTGATGACTAGCTGCCTTTCCTATAATCTTATACTGCTAAATTAGGGACGGATAGCGCAGATAGCCCTCGTGTAGCTTTGCGCGAAATTCAAAATAAACAAACGCACTGCACCTGTTCATAACCAGTGCCGAAGAGGTCTTTTGCATGATATGAGGGTTTATATAATGCACTTAAATTGTGCAGTTTGCTATCTATTATACGATATATGTAAAGAGAATGATTTTGTTTGGTTTTTGTTTGTTTTGGAATTTCGCACAAAGCTACTCGAGGGCTATCTGTGCTAGCCGTCCCTAATTTAGCAGTGTAAGACTAGAGGGAAGGCAGCTAGTCATTACCACCCACCGCCAACTCTTGGGCTACTCTTTTACCAACAAAAAGTGGGATTGACCGTCACATTATAACGCCCCCATGGCTGGGAGGGCGAGCATGTTTTGGCGCGACTCGGGCGCGAACCCGCGACCCTCAGATTACGAAGTGCACGCCTTAACGCGCTAGGCCATGTCAGGCCGAAGAGAATGAAGACGACATATTTCAATGATATTGGATCTCAAAAAGTTATTGTTTAGCAGTGAGCACATTTATTCCGGCTGTAAGATAACGTCGCCATGTTTGTTTACACGACCAGTTTCACGGCTGATTCATACACTGCATTACAAGAAAACCATCAGAGAGACGTTTCGGATAAATAAGCAATTTCACAATAACTAATTGAATAATATATACCTTCGTAAACGAATCTGTGAAATCAATACCAAATAGAGCTACGTGAGCGAACAAAATTAGATAAAAAGGAACAGATCTAATGAAACAAGTGTTGGACATACCTTCTATTTAGATTGCTTTAAACACATTGAAACAGAGAGTTTCATAATAATAGATGAGGAATAACACGTTCTGTTCAACAACTTAAAATAGTAGAGACTGTATATCTGTTCCAAACACCAATAACTGAAACCTTAATGATCGTGTTACGTCACATGGGCCTGGCATGGCCAAGCGCGTTAAGGCGTGCGCTTCGTAACCTGAGGGTCGCGGGTTCGCGCCCGAGTCGCGCCAAACATGCTCGCCCTGCCAGCCGTGGGGGCGTTATAATGTTACGGTCAATCCCACTATTCGTTGGTAAAAGAGTAGCCCAAGAGTTGGCGGTGGATGGTGATGACTAGCTGCCTTCCCTCTAGTCTTACACTACTTAATTAGGGACGGCTAGCACAGATAGCCCTCGAGTAGCTTTGTGCGAAATTCCAAAACAAACAAACAAACAAACAAACAAACAAACGTGTTACGTCACAAGCAACTAGCGACGATGAAACTGAAGTTTCTGATGTGGAAAAAAAAATCACAAAAGCCGCTAAATAATAACAGCTCTTGGTAAGGTATGACCTCAGCACATGAGGGTTTAAAAATACCAACAAATCGAATGTCGTCTTGCTCCATGTCTCCATGAGGTTCAGCCTAAGGAGTTATAACCCTTAAATTATAGGTTCGGACAAGGCTTTTCTTTAAATTGTTACTTCATGAGTAATCAGGTAACTTCAACTGACACAACTCAACAAAATGTATACCTTTCGTAAATTCGGGGTTACTTTTTCCTACTAACCGAGACCACCAAGATAACATGACAAGTTACGAAATTATACCAAAATCAGTTGAAGTATTTCTGTTGGTTAAACGTGGTGGCGTCTTCTATTGTTTTTGAGTTGTTCTAATAATGCGTATTTAGTCTGATTATATGATTATCAGTACTGGAGAAAAATTAAGCACATAGAAGGAAGTTGATTTCACAATCTAAGGTTTCATAGGAAACGGTTTCAGTATCTTCTTTAACGTCATCACATCTGAAACCACAACACGAACAAGACGCCGAATGGTTACTTATGAGTAAATAATATTTTTGTTTGGAATTAACCACACAGTTACACAATCTGCTATCTGTTCTCTGCCCGCCACGGGGATATCGAAACTCGGTTTCGAGCGGTGTGAATCCAGAGACATATCGCTGCGCCATTAGTGGAAGCCTTCTTCAAGATCGGCCCGGCATGGCCAGATGAGTTAAGGCGTTCGACTCGTAATCTGAGGGTCGCGAGTTCGAATACCCGTTACACCAATCATGCTCGCCTTTTCAGCCGGGGTGCGTTATAATGTGACAGTCTCTCCCACTATTCGTTAGTAAAAGAGTAGCCCAAGAGTTGGCGGTGGGTAGTGATGACTAGCTGCCTTCTCTCTTGTCTTACACTGCTAAACTAGGGACGGCTAGCGCAGATAGCCCTCGAGTAGCTTTGCGCAAAATTCAAAAACAAACAAACAAACAAACAATTCTTCAAGATCTATCGCTAAAACAATAAAACTGTTGGATATTAACTAAAACCAAAGGGCAGGAAAGTTTCTTTGAAATTTCTAAATAACAGTAAATATTCAACATGTTTACAGCTTCATTACTTGTTTACTTATTTGGTGACATTCAAATCTTAACTAATTAATGCGTATTTATTTTGTTTTAATATAATGTGATATTAAAGATCCTGCACTGCACGGTCTGTGTCAGAAATAAATCAGATAACTGTAAAAAAACCAAAAAACAACTGAAGTGTTGTCGCTAAACTGTAAACAAAAACGGAACAACGACACGATAGTTTAACAATGGGGTAAAATTGGTATTACAACTTAGTTAATGATTTTGAGGGGAATATTTGACGCCTAAAACATCATATGCGTGACAAATATAATCAAACCTTCAAGAACTTCTGTTGAAGGTGCTCCAGCTATACACGAATTAATCAGCAGCCACCTCGAACAACGAAGAAAAAACGGTTTTAAAGCAGTGTGTCTAAAGTGCAATATATATAAATATTGTACAACGATAATTCCGTTTCCTTCTCTAAACTCACACCTCAAGAAAAATAAACGTTTTTCCACCGAATATTTTATTTTTTCTCTGTGAGGTAGCCAGCCGAATTTTCACCCACATTCTGTCAGTTCGTCGTAAGAAACGACCTACAGTTCTTAGGGGTGCTAATGATTTACATGTATACATATGATGGTTTGTTAAAATAAGCTGGGTGTTGTTTTCACCTGTCGGCAAAAGTCACAAACCAGTAAGTCTCCAAAGACAGCGAATTTTGGCTGATCGCCTCTATTTATGTATTTATTTGTAAAATCCTATGCACTTGCTAAAATAAAGGCCTACGAGTAATCATATTTATTTTGCTACATTTTTGTGTTTTAATAGAGGGGTGGAGGGTTGAAATTCCCAAGACAATGTGTAAAAAATGTTTTGAAATGATTCTATGTTTGTAACAATGAGAGAAAACCAAAAACGTGTTTGTAACAATGAGAGAAAACCAAAAAAACGTGTTTGTAACAATGAGAGAAAACCAAAAACGTGTTTGTAACAATTAGAGAAAACCAAAAACGTGTTTGTAACAATGAGAGAAAACCAAAAACGTCTGAGAGAAGGTATGGGTTGAATTGCCAAAGACAATGTTTGAAATATATATTTTAAATTTATTATATGTTCGTCATAAAGACAGAACAAACAATGTTTGAGAGAGGGATGAATGAGTTGAAGTGTAAAAATTTGTTTTGAAATGATTATGTGTTCGCAACAAAGAGAAAAACAGAGAAATAAAGTGATGTTTATCAGCGTAATGCTTTATCATACTTTAATTATAGTCACAGAAAATAATAACATAGGTCTCATTTGAACCATATTAACGTGTTTCAAGTGTTACAATGCACTTCTTTAACGGGATCTTAGCATAAGAGTTTGTACCATGCAAACTGGTGAAGTTATTTTTAACGTATAGCATAGGGCCTTTTGCGTGAAAAATACAGTGTGAGACAAAATGTAGAAGTAATGTTTGTTATTAAACACTAAGGTACTTTGTGAGCTATCTATACTCTGTCCACCAAACAGAGGATTAGATCTTTTAAGGATTTCGTGAAGCTGTGAAATAAGAAAAATATTGTGTCTTATTATCTTGATGTAATTCATAATACTTCGCCTTCGAGATATATTATTAGTTTTCTTCGACGGACGAGTTCAGAAATAAATTAAACGCGTTATTCAAAGTGAAGATATAACGGTTTAATTTACAATTTTGTGCATTTTGATTTCATGTTTTAAATTGAGTATCTTCACTTCACAAAGTCTTGTGAATATGAAACAACATATCAAGGCCTATGTTTGAAATGTACAAGTATCACACAGGCTGCTTAACATATAGTAATTTATCAGTGTGTTATTGATGTATGTTGCTTGATATCTGCTAACATTTGTATACCACTTCATACACACAGGCTACTTAATAATTATTAATTTATTAGTGCGTCCAAGTGTGTTATTGAAATATAAAAGTTTTGGTCTTTGTTAACATTTGTATACCACTTAATACCTCATAATTAATTAAATACTTTTGATGACGCATTTAATTACAGATTCATAAACGCAAAGCATCTAGTGCGCATCACATATAGTTAACTACATAAACATATACTTACAGATAATATACGTATATGGTTGTGATATTACGAAAACATTTTATGTATATAAACACATACTTTGATTCATATAATTAACTACCCAAAAATATACTGATAAAAGTGTTTACTTACAAACAATACTCATGTATTATATATCGGTTTGTGTACGTGTAATATCATACAAACACTTTATTTGTTTGCACATGTTTTCAGCCATTGTTTTACTCTTAGAAATAACTTATAATAAACACTGATAAATGTGTGAAATTCTTTAGTGTGTTATTTTAAATAAATGCATATTTATATTCAGAATTCTACATAAAGAAGTAGAAACGGTCTTAATTTTGTGTACACTGATTAAAGCAAAGGTTAAGAACTGACCTTAAAATCTAACTTTGGCAGCTTGAGTTTAATAAACCTGACCTTAAGGAGGTCAACTAGCCTTCTGTCAATCACCGCCTTCAGTTTTATGAGGTCTAAAATTATCAACGTTGATTTTGTCTGAGATTATAGATTGGTGAATGATACCTTACGCGAGCTAATGTTTCCAGAAAGCCTTCAAGATTAGTGTATACTACAGTATATAAGAACGACCCATTTATTATACAGAATAACTCCTTTGAAGACACTTTATAAAAGTCATAAATATATTAATGTGTGTTATACAGATGAGTGCATCCTTGTACTTTATATATTATTTCGTCAAGAGAGGAAACTGGACTCATTTTACAGGATGAGAAATGAGGATATTTATATAAAAGTTGGATACATTACCTTATAAAATCTTAGAATAAAATCACTTATCATTGCGCGAATTTGATTTCATATAATGAGTTAACTATTGGATTTTTTTTCTCGGCGTATTATCGTGTCACGTTGAAATATATAGCAAAAAATTAAACCATTAGATTTATTAGTTTACTTGTCTCTCTTCCATTTACTAAATCTTTAAAAAATATTACACAAATTTAAGGCTCTATTTACGATAACAACAACAAAAAGAAACTTCTAGATTATTCCGTATCATTATATTTAACCAGACCCTAATCGACAGTTAATCTTTGAATGTATTCTGTTATCAGTTTTTTTAGGTGTATGACTTTTACTGTTAGACTTAATTAGCTCCATTTCAATCTTTATGGACTTAAATTGACTCAATGCACACTGATGATGACATTCCTGGCGAAACCATAGTCGTAACATATAAAATAATTGTGAAACGTGTGACTATCTGTATTTATCTCCGTTTTGTAATTACTGCACATGGAAAGTTTTCACTTCCTTTTATTTATCTTTTTTTGTAAAAGAACAGAAGACATTACGGCCACTGGTGACTAGTGTAAAACTTAGATAGCACCAGTAAAAGAGAGATAAGTCGAATAGTTTGGTAAGCAGTATTATATTGGAATAAATTTTAATCTAACTAACAAATCATCTTTCAGACCGTCAGACGAACTCTGTTAAGTTGTTTCTAAAGTTTAATTACAGAACATTTGTAGCTCATTATTCGGTTAAACATTTATTAAACTAAAATCTTCATATTTACCGAAGTTTATATTTTTCACATCTTTTAATATTTTTTTCCAGGTGTCACTGCAGTACGTCTCAATGGATGTTTTAACGTAAACCAAGAGTAACATGGTCTTTTGGTTTGTTTTGAATTTCGCACAAAGCTTCACGAGGACTATCTGCGCTAGCCGTCCCTAATTTAGCAGTGTGTGACTAGAGGGAAGGCAGCTAGTCACCACAACCCACCGCCAACTCTTGGGCTACTCTTTTATTAACGAATAGTGGGAAAGACCGTTACCTTATAACGTTCCCACGGCTGAAAGATAATGAAAGTAAACGATTTCTTTCAGTCAGATTGACCAAGGAAGTAGGTAAGTCATTTTATTTTTCTTTGTTCTCAGATTATATGTGTTTAATATGTGTCCTTTGTATTTCTTATTCCTAAAATAAACAACAAAAAGAGAAATGTGTTTATCACTCTTTGATTTAATAAAACGTAAACAGTTCGTATTATTCAGTAATATATTTATTTTGTAAACCTTGTACATTGTTTCCAGAATAAAAGGAATTTAAACTTAAGTTAGAAGACTCGTAATCATCACGTGAGGCTGACACATCAAATAGTCTTGTAGGCTGCAGATGATTTATGCATAACAATAAGTTATTTTTGTTAATAACGTTAAAGGTAGAATACAGCAATAATATTTATAAGATTGTTTTTGAATTTCACGCATAGCTACAGGAGGGCTATCTGCACTAGCCGTCCCTAATTTAGAAGTGGAAGACTAGAAAAGAGGTAAATCTTTTACTAACGAATAGTGGATTTAACCGAAATGTTATAACGTCCCAACAGCTGAAATAATGAGGATTCAAACCCGCGGCCCTCAGATTATGAGTCAAACACTCTGGCCGCCTGGCCATGACGGACCCAATGTTATAAGTAATACATAGAATACAAATAGCTTTATAAGCATAACATTAAAGTTGGTTAGTGATTTTCCCAGCTAATCTTTGCATAGTTCCAGGTCTTTCGATATGTTTAATAAAGCTATCTCTTATATTGTGAACTAGGACTAATTATGTAGCTCGTTAAGTGTAATACCTCTTTATGAATAAAAACGAACATAAAACCATAATTTACAACACGATCCCCTCGTACTTGTCACCATCTCTGAGACACGTATTTCAAAAAAACGATCTTCATTAACAACCGATATATCCGAAAGTGCTGAGCAAAGAATGCATTTTCACTGATTTATCTTGAGGGCGGATCAGATAATCTTGAGTTGTGTGCACTCGCAAACTTCGTGCACTAACGGATACCCAAGAGTTTTCACAAGGTATGATTCCCATATTTACTTTACTTGGAAGAAGAGTAAATATAAATCATGTCAATCAATGTGCAACACTTGAATTAATATCTACTAATCAATGTGCAACACTTGAATTAATATCTACTAATCAATGTGCAACACTTGGATTAATATCTACTAATCAATGTGCAACATTTGGATTAATATCTACTTATCAATGTGCAACACTTGGATTAATATCTACTAAACCTACCGCAACACTTGAATTAATATCTACTAATCAATGTGCAACACTTGGATTGATATCTACTTATCAATGTGCAACACTTGAATTAATATCTACTAATCAATGTGCAACATTAATATCTACTAATCAATTGCAACATTTGGATTAATATCTATCAATGTGCAAATTTGGATTAATATCTACTTATCAATGCAACACTTGTGCAACACTTGAATTAATATCTACTAATCAATGTGCAACACTTGGATTGATATCTACTTATCAATGTGCAACACTTGAATTAATATCTACTAATCAATGTGCAACACTTGGATTAATATCTACTAATCCTACTGCAACATGTGGAGTAATATCCTACATTATTTATTTCTGTTTAAGCTTAATTTAAGCATGACGGGTGAATAATCAAGATTTAGGTTTATAATGTATTATAAACGTATAATACCGTATATGCACATTATTAGAAACACAATATCTGAATATATGTTGAGTTGATTATTATACTTTATAAATAATTAATATAAAATATTTTACGTAAGACTGATAACCTATTATCATTCGATTGTATTTATTAATAACGTACGCAAACAAAACAAATACTGATTTGTAAGTTATTCTTCATGCTGGCAATTCGTTTCACAATATTCGAAGTTTACAAGGAAGTAATGGCAAACAAACCGTGTGATTTTCGTTTCTTTTATGATAAAAGATTCTATATTTGTAGTTTTTAGTTGTATATTTTTTCTATCGTCGAACTAATCACGATTTTGTCACAAACAATTTCGAAACTTTTTCTTTTTGTAAAAAATATATAACAGTATGCGTTGTTTGTTATATTGTACATGTGATTATATATGATATTACAAGTGTGTCTTAACAATAGTTGAACTTATTTCATCAACGAAATATTTGTTGTCTACTATAATACAACTAGAATTTTACACGAAACTACAGCTTTGTTCAACATAAAATACCTGAAACTATTCAGCTTGAAAACATGCAACATTGTACTTTGTCTTTATAATACACCTAGAATTACACATGATGTTACAGTTTTGTTTGACAAGACAATACCTAAAAACATATCTCTTTCAAAATATGCGACATTATCCGTTTCTCTTGTACCACACCTAGATTATAAATGTTACTATGGTTTTGTTTCACACAACAATATTTAAAACGTTTTTTTGCTCTGAATTAACAACGCCTATTATACACAAGTAAGATTAAATTTGTTTTTTGAATTTCGCCTAAAGCTACTAAAGGGCTATCTGCGCTAGCCGTCTCTAATTTTGCAGTGTAAGACTAGAGGGAAGGCAACTAGTCATCACCACCCACCGCCAACTCTTGGGCTACTCTTTTACCAAAGAATAGTAGGATTGACCATCACATTAAAACGCCTCCACGGCTGAAATAGCGAGCATGTTTGGTGCGACCGGAATTTGAACCCGCGCACCTCAGATTAAGAGTCGAACGCCTTAACCCACAGGACCATGGCCAGCCGATAAGATTAAGACACGAGTGTAATGAAAAAACACATTAGGGGTACTGGTATACAAAAAATACAAGGGTTGTAAGTATCTCTCAGAGAAGAAAGTACAGAGAATGACTAAGTCCATTCTATTTCGTTATCTCTGGTAGTATTTCGTACTTAAATGGTTTAGGCCTTCGTTTTACGTATTAAGCTCAGTTAATAGCTGGGTTTTTATACTAGTACTATAAGTTAATGGTATTATTCAATTTTTTTCATTTTTGTGAGAATTTCATTGCAAATCTATATTTCATTTCAGAATGATGCTGGACATTGAAACATGAAGCATGGTACATTGACGACTAGAAACCAGAAGCTTTAATACTCTAGGTCCACACCGAAGAAGGGTATGATGTATAGAGAGAGTGTATTTTAAACAAATAACGGTTTAAACAATACTTTAAACAAATAATAGTTCAAACAATACTTCTAACAGTTAACGATTCAAACAATACTTCCAACAGATAACGGTTTAAACAATACTTACAACAAGTAACAGTTTAGACAATACTTACAACAAGTAATGTTTTAAATATTAGACATTTGATTTATTCAATATTGTTACATATAATTAATGGTACATATAATGATGTTACATATAATTAATGATACATATAATGATGTTACAAATAAATAATTAATGGTACATATAATGATGTACCACATAATTAATGGTACATATAATGATGTACCACATAATTAAAACACAATGAAATATTCTGTGAGAAGGTTAATTTAATATCGGTCTTGTTAATGTATTTATGATACCAAGTTAAACAATAAACGATTCTTAAAATAAAATGTTAACATATATCTATATTATCTTTTTTTCCTGTAATTTAACATCTTTTATATGTATATACATTTAACAAAATTAGAAGTTGTAGCTAGTGCAGGTTATTAAAAATTATATTGACATCTAGTAGTTTATAAGTAATTTAAAAATATATATATATTAGAAAAATTGGTTGTTTGTAAGTGCACGTCAAGCAAACGTGTTATTCCAAATATTCATAAATGTCTTAGATTAATAATATTTTATATATGTGTGTGTGTATATATATATATATATATATATGATTTGTTATTTTAATTCAAAAACAAGCCGAAACAAATGAACAAAAAATGCTGTATCAACTGTTTCTCTGATGATTAAAGGTAATATTGAAAGTTCATTAGGTGTGCTATTGAATACACGTTTACAGTACAATTTACCGAGTTAGTACGCGTCTACAATACTCTAGACACATGAATAGTAAAGCACAAATTAATTCAAACTCATTTCCCAGAATTCAAGATTCTAACGTGTCATTCACGTGCTAAAAATTTCAATTGGATTACAATAAATATTCTGGAAATTGATTATTCTGTTTTGCTCCTGATAAAATATCGGCTATGAACACTTTGAAGTGACCGTAATGAGTATAATTAATAGATAATCAAACAGTTAATACAACCATAAATAATTAAAACATCAGTTCTTTAAGGGTATTAATTGATATTAAAAAGAAAACTGTTAACAGTTTTTAAAAAATGCGTTTACAGTGACTGCTATAGTTGTCAGATATGAAGCAGATTCGGGTTTATAAGGCGTAGCGACTCAAAAACCTTATGTCATATTATAGCGACAATAAAAACATTAATATGTTCCGTATGTTGATATTTATTATGCCTGGAAGCAGCATATTTGAATATTGAATAATAAAAATACTTCATAACGTCTAAAACAAATCGCATCTTGTTATAGGCGCCTCTTCTGTGGTGAAAATAATTTAATAAAAGCTGAATCTTAACGCATATATGTATAGCTTAAATTATTACCTTTTAATACAACGTAAGAATACAATTATTACACTTACTGGCGTGTGTGTTACATCTGTTAATTTGTTTTTATTACGCCCTTATTGTGAAAATTCATGCAAAATTAACTTAATATATTTATTTAATATGTGGGCCAAGTAACAACTAAATAACATTGAAAACTCTTGCAACAACATTGTAGTTAGAGAAATTGTTGCATGTGCTTTCAACAGTTACTGAGATTGTAACATATACATATAACAACTAGAGAAGTTGCAACATATATTTACAATAACTAAATAATTGTAAAATATACTTATAACAAATAGATCGCAACACGTACGTACAACAACTAGAGAGATTATAACATGTAGTTACAAAAATTATGGAGTTGTAACATATACTTACAACAACTACCGAGGCTGCAACATGTGCTTACAAGAACTAGAGAGACTGTAAGATGTGCTTACAACAATGTTAATCAGTTTCGGTTATGATGTAGGCTTTACTATATTATGAGTAAATTACGTTCTGTGCATTATATTTAAACACAATTCATGTTACATAATTATATATGAGCAAGTGCTAATTTAATGTAAAAATAAATATATTATATTTATAATATTATAATATTATACCAATATTATAATCGAACGTTTTTTTTTTCTATTTATCAAAACTTTGCTCCACTGATAACAATAGAAGAAGACGAAATTAGGAACAACAGCCAGTTCTGCTACCACATTACGTTACTTAAAATGTGAATAATAGCCAGTTCCGCTACCATATTATGTTACTTAAAGTGTGAACAATAGCCAGTTCTGCTACCACATTATGTTACTTAAAATGTGAATAATAGCCAGTTCTGCTACCACATTATGTTACTTAAAAGTACATTTTGTTACTTACACGTATTACTTCTTAATTAAAGATTTTTAATCATAATAATACTATTTAACCCTGTAATATAGAAAACAATAATACCAAGAAATTAAGTTCTAGCTAACCATTTCTGTCCCAAAACTTACATTTCTTCAAACATCCCAGCATCAAAGTGTACTCACGTCTTCAAAATGGCTTACGTAACAACCAGCTAAGTGTGTGATTGCTAACCAGTGTTCCTAAATTTTGGACGTTTTTGTATTTTAACAGGATTCTAATCCAAATATTTTAGCGTGGTGAACTTCACTAACAAAGGGCAGAAAGTGACGTCACCACTTCCCGGTAGTTTCACGACCACTCTCCATAAGAGACTTCACCTTCTTCTGATGGCTTAATCTATGCTTTGTCACGCTACTTGGTGTGTACAGGGATATTCAACCACGAATTTTGAATCCATCGGAAACTGAGTCGATTAACAACAAGAAAATATATATTTTTTAAATTATACCTTGTTTTATTTCAAGTTAACACTAACTTCTCATTCAAATATTAACTCCCTGCTGACCAATCAGTCAATCTCATTGAAGCTAAAAAAGAAGAGGATAAAATGAGACATCGCTGGAAACCAACGATAATAAGTCGTGAATCAGTGATCATTTAGTATAACAGTCACGATGTGAGTCGCTTAGTGCTGTAGAGAGCGGGAAATATTGTGGTTCAGTGTCTGGCCAAAAGAAACAAAAAATCCAGAAAAACAGGTAAGTTGAATGAATTGTAAAATAAAGCAGTGTGTAAAGATGCTTTGATGAAGTTGTTGCCGGAAAGATTAATCAGAAAATATGTTTTATTCCGTAGAATACTGTCTCATTGTGTAGAATATCAGCCATAAAAATTAATTAGAAAATACTGTCTCATTGTGTAGAATATCAGCCATAAAAATTAATTAGAAAATACTGTATCATTCTGTAGAATAACACAATTCAATCAGGGAAGCATTAATCAAAAAATATTGTCTCATTCTTATAAACGTAAATAAAATAAC
Source organism: Tachypleus tridentatus (assembly GCF_004210375.1). NCBI lineage: Eukaryota > Metazoa > Arthropoda > Merostomata > Xiphosura > Limulidae > Tachypleus > Tachypleus tridentatus. The sequence goes on from NC_134835.1 coordinate 27,475,529, forward strand.
CACTTGTCTGTCCAAAATGTAACTATATTAGCTGTAACAAAGAAATAGAGTTAATATAGTCACAGTTTAAAGATGTAGGTCGTTAATTATTTATTTACGTTCATAAAAATGTCTCATAATAACCTATATGTTGGGTAAACAGAGTCAAGAATAATAACTATGTCATTCTACAAAATAACACATTCAGCCACTTAGAAGTGAATAATGAGAAACTTTAGTTAACAATAACTGGGTATAATTCACAGGTTTAGCAACCGTAAACCTTTCAATTAAATGGTTTCTTTTCTGTCAATAGTTCGAAATGATACTAAATTATATTAAAATGTGTACTAGTCTTGGATTCTAGTGCAAGGTCTATATAATTATAAACATATGTTTAAAGTAAAGAGGCAAAGGTTAATGTTAACATTTGTAAAGTATGACGACTAAACATCAGAAAACACTCACGTCTCATACATCTTGTTAAAAAACACTCAAGTCTCATACATCTTCTTAAAAAAACACTCAAGTCTCATACATCTTGTTAAAAAAACACTCAAGTCTCATATATCTTGTTTAAAAACACTCACGTCTCATACATCTTGTTTAAAAACACTCACGTCTCATACATCTTGTTAAAAACACTCACGTCTCATACATCTTGTTTAAAAACACTCACGTCTCATACATCTTGTTAAAAACACTCACGTCTCATACATCTTGTTTAAAAACACTCACGTCTCATACATCTTGTTAAAAAACACTCAAGTCTCATACATCTTGTTAAAAAAACACTCAAGTCTCATACATCTTGTTAAAAAACACTCAAGTCTCATATATCTTGTTAAAAATCCTTTAACATAAAACGAAAAAAATATAACTTACTAATTATCTTAAGATAATTAACGATGTTTTTAAAACACAGCAGTAAACATGAAATTATTTTAAAAATCCAGTAGACAATCTGTTAATTGGAAATTATTCTCGCACATAATACACACACAAATCAACTGAAACTTACATTCTGTATAAGATGTACACCGGTCACTGAGAGTGTATCACTAGAAACTGAGAAAGTATCACTATAAACTGAGAGTGTATCACTATAAACTGAGAAAGTATCACTAGAAACAGAGAGTGTATCACTAGAAACTGAGAGTGTATCACTAGAAACTGAGAGTGTATCACTAGAAACTGAGAAAGTATCACTAGAAACTGAGAGTGTATCACTAGAAACAGAGAGTGTATCACTAGAAACTGAGAGTGTATCACTAGAAACAGAGAGTGTATCACTAGAAACTGAGAGTGTATCACTAGAAACTGAGAAAGTATCACTAGAAACTGAGAAAGTATCACTAGAAACTGAGAGTGTATCACTAGAAACAGAGAGTGTATCACTAGAAACTGAGAAAGTATCACTAGAAACACCAGATGTTTATCAAATGCTGAAATGCAACGTAATTAACACAATTAGTTAACTAGATTATACATCATAAACGTAACATATTTCGCGCAGGGAGAATCTACAAATCAACAGTTTCGGTTGCTCGAAACAAAGAATGAAACGTTAGATTGATTTTACCGACCTCTTCTTCCTAGACGTTTTACCTTATGTAGATTTTAACAATCTTATAAATGTCGAACATTTCCAGCTGAAAGCTCTCACGCCTCAATAACATATGCGTTTCTCGAAATTCTTTTTTGTTTACTACTAAACATTATGTATTCTTTATCACATCATCGAAATAGTAAAACGTGATATCTTTCTTTGCAAAGTAATGTACACATGAGTAAAGCGAGTTAAAAACACACACCTCAGCAGTATCCTGTATGAATTAAATCCTTCACGGTTTAACATAATACTCTGATGTTCAACACAGTCATCGTTCGTTAAAGCTATGAAATATAAATTATGGTTTAGCAAAGTTTTAGACTTTTTCCAGTAACGTTTTAATCGTTTCTCTAAAACTAATACGCATTGCACCATCTTGCTTCAATATCTAAAAGTACTGATACTTAGAGTGTTAAAGGTAGACTTTCCCAGTTCTAATCAGCTCCTAACTTTTGTTTTCTATTTTCTTGAAAACAAACTTATATGTCTTCAATGAATCTTGTTCAGAGAATATACTACAAACAACCTTTTCGGTTTAATTGAACTGACAGATAGCTCGGTTGTACCAAAAATAACTTACAATTCGCTTATCTGATAGACCAAGAAAAGCAAAATATATCGATAACACGTGTATTAAATTTACACTTTATATCTTCCTGTTTTAAGGAAAATGTTTTTTTTGGAAAAGACGAGGCTTTCTTTAGTTTTAAACTGTACTGTAAGCGTTGCTTAATTATAGTTCAAATTCATGTATACGTCTTTAATATAACTGATTGAAGCAACAGCAGACATTGTAACTATAATATAGTTGCTTAAGTATAGTTCAAATTCATGTATACGTCTTTAATATAACTGATTGAAGCAACAGCAGACATTGTAACTATAATATAGTTGCTTAATTATAGTTCAAATTCATGTATACGTCTTTAATATAACTGATTGAAGCAACAGCAGACATTGTAACTATAATATAGTTGCTTAAGTATAGTTCAAATTCATGTATACGTCTTTAATATAACTGATTGAAGCAACAGCAGACATTGTAACTATAATATAGTTGCTTAAGTATAGTTCAAATTCATGTATACGTCTTTAATATAACTGATTGAAGCAACAGCAGACATTGTAACTATAATATAGTTGCTTAATTATAGTTCAAATTCATGTATACGTCTTTAATATAACTAATTGAAGCAACAGCAGACATTGTAACTATAATATAGTTGCTTAATTATAGTTCAAATTCATGTATACGTCTTTAATATAACTAATTGAAGCAACAGCAGACATTGTAACTATAATATAGTTTGTGTTGACACAATACAAAAGCAATAAACAACACATAATTACATGAATGATTCTTTTATATGTTTGTTTGTGATACACTGTTTAGTTTTGTCTATTTTAAAAATAGATCCACAATGAGGTTGTGTTTATTCACAGTGGTTAGCATTATTTTAAATACAAATATAACCTATGATCATAACCACAATACCTTATATTACACAGTTAAATATTTTATTGTTTTTACTAATTTTATTCTAAACGTAAAATTTTACATAAATATCGAAGATATATAAGTAAGCGTACGGGTTATATTACATTCTTAAATAAGTGCTCTGAACACTTATTTAACATCTGAACATTAACTCTGAACATAAGTGTAAGAAGTTATTGTAAATATCTCATACATTAACCCTAATTCAATGTACTATTAACCAGAAATGTTCCTTAGAAACGAAAGCTATTGCTTAAACGATATAATACTGGCCTTGATATATGTCTTTGTAGTATCTTCCGATTATAAATTATTACGTTACTGAAACTTAAACAATATAAAATCTGTCTTTTTCTTTACTCAAATATAAAACTTGATTTGTTTCTCAGATTTCAACAATATGTCATTTTCAGTAATTTATATGTTAACGATATCGTTGTTAAGTGTTCATAGACACTAGACTTGCATTAAGAATAGAAATAGTAGAAAACAGTATAGCTAGTAGAAACTTGTTATATATCTTATAGTTAGCAGGGACTTGATATATATATATATCATAGCTAGTAGAAACTTGTTATATATCTTATAGTTAGCAGGGACTTGATATATATATCATAGCTAGTAGAAACTTTCTATATATCTTATAGTTAGCAGGGACTTGATATATATATATATCATAGCTAGTAGAAACTTGTTATATATCTTATAGTTAGACAGCTAGTAGAAACTTGTTATATATCTTATAGTTAGCAGGGACTTGATATATATATCATAGCTAGTAGAAACTTGTTATATATCTTATAGTTAGCAGGGACTTGATATATATATCATAGCTAGTAGAAACTTGTTATATATCTTATAGTTAGCAGGGACTTGATATATATATCATAGCTAGTAGAAACTTGTTATATATCTTATAGTTAGCAGGGACTTGATATATATGTCATAGCTAGTAGAAACTTGTTATATATCTTATAGTAAGCAGGGACTTGATATATATATCATACCTAGTAGAAACTTTCTATATATCTTATAGTTAGCAGGGACTTGATATATATATATATATATCATAGCTAGTAGAAACTTGTTATATATCTTATAGTTAGCAGGGACTTGATATATATATCATAGCTAGTAGAAACTTGTTATATATCTTATAGTTAGCAGGGACTTGATATATATGTCATAGCTAGTAGAAACTTGTTATATATCTTATAGTAAGCAGAGACTTGATATATATATCATAGCTAGTAGAAACTTTCTATATATCTTATAGTTAGCAGGGACTTGATATATATATCATGGCTAGTAGAAACTTGTTATATATCTTATAGTTAGCAGGGACTTGATATATATATCATAGCCAGTAGAAACTTGTTATATATCTTATAGTTAGCAGGGACTTGATATATATATCATAGCTAGTAGAAACTTGTTATATATCTTATAGTTAGCAGGGACTTGATATATATATCATAGCTAGTAGAAACTTGTTATATATCTTATAGTTAGCAGGGACTTGATATATATATCATAGCTAGTAGAAACTTATTTTATATCTTATAGCTAGTAGGAGTTTAGCATATACTTTACAGTTAGTAGGTGCTTGATATATGTCTTATAGCTAGTAGAAAGTCGTTATATATATCTTATAGTAGTAGGGAATTGATACATACCTGATTATTTCGATTAGAGAAACAGCTGTTGTATGTTAAATAAATAAATATTTAGTAACTGTAGTTGTCGAAACTGAAAAGGACACGGGACATCTCGCAAGACTTAGAGTAATAGACATCGATGATATTAAGTTTCTGTTTTCTAAATTCTATCCAGAAAACACACTTCCACAAAAATAGAGACGTTAAGTTGAACATGAGTTTGTGTATAAGGTACGTTTCACAGTAATAAACTATTAGAAAACCTCAGAGGTTCTACAGTGTGAGTTATTTGATGTTCGACTATAGGAGTTACGACTTTTAATTTGTGGTGGGGACTTATTGGTAGTAGAATAAAGTTGGTGTTTCCACGAAGTCTTTCGTTTCCTAGCTAACTCATGAAGGTTCTTCAATTTCTTTTGCTAAATCTAAGCCTAATATATTGTATTTGCACAACATAAAACACTGTAAGTTTCCATAATAGTAGTTTAATAAACTGTTCCAGGCTAAACTGGTATTCCAACAAGTGGACTTTATAAATGACCTTTACTATTTGTTTTAGAGACGTTAATTCAAACGAAAGATGTTGTTGCTGCTACAAACATTACGTCAGGGCTAGTATTACATTATGTAAACAATAGCTTTTGGCTTCGAAGCAACATTTCTGGCTAATAAGATATAGATTTAAGAGTAATGAAAACTATTTTAAAGTGTGAGATATTCATAGTAAGTTTTTACACTTCACAAAGCGTTCAAAGCACTCATTTAGGAACGTGATATAACACGCATATTCGCTCATGGTAAATGTGATATAACACACTACTTGCTCGTGGTAAATATGATATAACACACTATTTGCTCATGGTAAATGTGATATAACACACATACTTGTTCATGGTAAAAGTGATATAACACACATACTTACTTATAATAAATGTGATATACAACATATAGTTACTTGTAGGAATGTTATGTAACACACATACTTGACGAAGTTCATGTATTATTTACGTAAAATCTTAAATCTAAAATGGAACATTCTTCAACACCTACTGAAGTTCACTCAACTTTTTTTTTTTTTAGTTTGAGTTCATAAAGCATATTAACATCAATGTAAAACTATTTACTTATCACTTGCTAAGTTTCCTCTATTCACGTAGGAACTTCGGCTTCTAACGCAAAATATTTACTGGTGATTCTGTAAACCGCAAAGCACAAGATATTCAATGTAAAATGTTCACACACACGTATATTTTTTATTACAATTCATATTAAAAGAACTATAATTCACTCGCTAAAGAATGAACGTTTATAGCAGTAATAGTGTGTATACAACCAGTTTGGTCTGATGATGAAGTTGTTGTTTACTTCCAAAAAGAAAAAGAGAGACATTTTTGAAACAAATGATTTTCCACTGTCGAAAAACTTAGACCACGAAGAACATTTTAGATACAAATTATTTTGTTTTATTAAAAAACTTTAATTAAAAAAACCAATAGTTTTTATTTTTTATTTATTTTGCTTAGATAAGAAAGCTAAAGCAAAAATGGACGTCACACAGTATAAACGTCACAGGTATGTTTAACCAAAGTAACAAAACCATGACGTTTAACCAAAGAAGTTAAAAAACGTATAAAGTTATGGTATTACAGATATGTTTAATCACAAAAGTAACAAAACGATGTATATGGTTGTGGTATTATAGAGATATCTAAGTTAAAATGCTACAGAGAGAGATTCGAGTGCTAAACAAATGTTCAAAGTAAGGTGTTATAACAAGATGTTATGCACGAGATAGTCTATACACAAGGTGTCGCACGAACTTTCCAAAGTAAAATTCAAGTCAAAGCTGAGTTTCTACACTCATGTTCTAACTAAGACTTACATAAAAAGATTGAAACTAAGGTGTTAAATTGAAACGTTTAAATTAACATGTTACTTTTATGTTCAAGTTAAGATTGTACACTGAAAGGTTTAAACTAAGATGTTACTTTTATGTTCAAGTTAAGGTACACTGAAACGTTTAAATTAAGATGTTACTTTTATGTTCAAGTTAAGGTACACTGAAACGTTTAAACTAACATGTTACTTTATGTTTATGTTAAGGTTGTACACTGAAACGTTTAAGCTAAGATGTTACTTTTATGTTCAAGTTAAGGTACACTGAAAGGTTTAAACTGAGATGTTACTTTTACGTTCAAGTTAAGGTACACTGAAACGTTTAAACAAACATGCTACTTTATGTTTAAGTTAAGGTTGTACACTGAAACGTTTAAACAAACATGTTACTTTATGTTTATGTTAAGGTTGTACACTGAAACGTTTAAACAAACATGCTACTTTATGTTTAAGTTAAGGTTGTACACTGAAACGCTTAAACAAACATGCTACTTTATGTTTAAGTTAAGGTTGTACACTGAAACGTTTAAACAAACATGCTACTTTATGTTTATGTTAAAGTTGTACACTGAAACGTTTAAACAAACATGTTACTTTATGTTTAAGTTAAGGTTGTACACTGAAACGCTTAAACAAACATGCTACTTTATGTTTAAGTTAAGGTTGTACACTGAAACGTTTAAACAAACATGCTACTTTATGTTTAAGTTAAGGTTGTACACTGAAACGCTTAAACAAACATGCTACTTTATGTTTAAGTTAAGGTTGTACACTGAAACGTTTAAACAAACATGCTACTTTATGTTTATGTTAAGGTTGTACACTGAAACGTTTAAACAAACATGTTACTTTATGTTTAAGTTAAGGTTGTACACTGAAACGCTTAAACAAACATGCTACTTTATGTTTAAGTTAAGGTTGTACACTGAAACGTTTAAACAAACATGCTACTTTATGTTTAAGTTAAGGTTGTACACTGAAACGTTTAAACAAACATGCTACTTTATGTTTAAGTTAAGGTTGTACACTGAAACGTTTACACTAAGATGCTACTTTTAGGTTCAAACTAAGACTTTAAACGGAGGTAATATTTCTATGTTGAATCTAAAATATATCATGTTGAAACTTACGTAGTTCAAGGTGATGCAAAGAGAGGTTCGAGCTAAGCCGTTACACTGCGATGTGCTGAGAAGATACTTGTTCACAAAACATTAGAACGAAACACAAATGGCTCATTATCTTATGAAATGCGTATATATTGGGTTGAGGAATAATTCGTGAGCGTTTTTTTAAGTTAACAAAATATATTCATAAATGAAACGCTTTCGCAAAATATTTCATGTCATTTGGTAGATAATTTTTTGCTCTAATAGATGGTGTGTTTGATTTTCATATGTCTTTAATTTTTGCTTTCATTTTCAGCTCATTAAATGGAATGTCAAGTGGACAAAATCGAGCATTTTCGACACCATCTGCTTTTCGCATTTAATTTCTTGCAATTTCGTTTAAAACAATGCATGCTATATACCTAGGTATTACATGAAATAAAGTATTATAATAAATGTTTTGGATGTAATGTGTTCATGCATTGAAGTATTGTATAGTCTTGCATGTAATGCTTGAATGAAATTATTTAAAAACGCTCACGAATTATTCCTCAACCTAATATTTGATCACTAAATATATTGAATGTTACACAGCCGAAACTATTTCCAAAAATAAGCAAGGGCATTTTTAACCTTGTAAAAATATGCACACCCAACGTTCAGACAAAGGTTAGAAAATAAGTAATATTGTATTGAGAGTTCCAATGACAAAATTGTAACTTAAACAGATCAGTTACCATACGTATTTCTGTATTCATCACATACCTTCTGAGTAACTTTAATCAATCCAAACCAACCACGTCTCTCTAAGCGAACAAGTATACGTCCCTCTAGAAGAATTTAAACATGAAAGGAAGTGAGAAGAGATTGTCTCTTTGAAAGTTTCAACATCAATAACATTTACCAGAATCCTCTTCGTCCAGAAGACATTTACATCCTGCACATTTCTGTCCACGTGACAAACATGCATGTTATTAATGACATCCGGGTATCTTATATAAAATAGCCATTCTTCTCATACGACGTACGTCATTACAACAGAAACTGACATTTTACTCGCTTCACGAGCACTAGTAGAACATGCTACCAGTGTTATAAGGTTACTGATGCTCATGGACCTTAGTAACGTAAACACAGGTTCACTGGTTTTTCTCTTTAGTAATCTGCATGTCTGATATGTAATCCACTAGTAAGTCTTTCCACGGATCGAAACAAAAGACAATGTACCTCAGTATTCAGATAGTTCGGCTATCTGAGTTTCTGGCTTCTTTAACACTCAATGTCACAATTAAGAACAAACAGTATAATGTGAGAGACGCACACATTTAAAGATTACTCAGAGTTTGTGCATCACACACACACAAGCGGCCATCTTGGAATAATAATATAAAATGTCTAATTAAAATGCAAAGAATTAGCCCTAACATCAAAAGCGACTGTTTAAACGTTGTACAGGAGTAATATAAACTGATACAAACATATTTTTATTAACTTACTATTTTTTTATTCGTAGCACGTGTGTTTCGCGATTAGTTATGTTGTTAACATGTTAAAATATTTAAGTTTATATTTGTCGTTCTCTCTGGTAAACAACGTGAAACAGATTGTAAAATAATAGTTCATTCTTAATGTCTGTATTGAAACATTATTTAAATGTACCAAAATATTTCTTCTCTTAAAATTCAACAATAAGTCTGAAGGCTTATAACGTCAAATACCCGTGGTGGGCACAGCAGATAAAGCCCATTGTACTTAACTACAAACAAATAAAAACAAGCATATGTTCAGTATGTTTTCATTTAATATTATCTATTGACCTATTAATTCTGCAAAATATGGCATTTATTGAGTTTTATAGATTTCAAACATGATATTAGCCACTTAATATTTTACTTGAATGAAAACAATTAAAACTAAGTGTTTTTTATTGCTTCGTAATTATTGTGATAACTACAGCTGTTTAGTGCGATGAAAATACTAACAAATATATGTCTATTTGTGAATTAGGATTACAAAACAAGTGAGTGTTTGAGGCCATAATAATTTAAAATAAACGATAAACCTAAAATTGAAATATTATTTTGCATCTGAATGTAATCAAATATTTTTCGCTGCAAATGAATTATTTTTATTTGATTTTACAGCCTTTGATTTCAGTTACATTAACCTATGTAAAACAATCCGAGTACGATATATTTAATAACACTTTACGTTTCCGAAAGCTGTTTACATATATATAAACACACATATATCACTTGAATTTAAAAAAACGTAGATATAATTTATTGTGAAATAAAAATCTATAATCATAACATTTGTTTTATAGTCCCAACGCTCACAAGCTGTGTCCAAAATGTTTCAGTTCTAATCTGGGTTTCCTTCGTTTCCACGTGTATTACATATTATTCGGCGTCTTCCAAACAAAATTTTAAAACGTTTTTTAATAATAATTTTATCAAGTTTATCGTCAATAAAGAACCAAAAGCTTTGAAAATTAAACATACAGAAGAAGGTACAATAATTTCTTTATATATTTCGTGAGTTCATTATATCGGTGAATGTATTGTGCGTTCGTTTTTTTTTTCTATTGTAGTACTTAAGGTTTGTTTAAAATCGTTCGAATATTTGTTCATCTCTTTTGTTGTTGTTTAAGATTATTTTTTGTTTACAGCTCGCTCGTCTGATTCCTGCATTGTAGAAACTCACGTAAAACAAAATATGTTTTGTTATTTTGTGCACTTCATATGTTATCAAACAAAATATGTTTTGTTATTTTGTGTACTTCATATGTTATCAAACAAAATATCTTTTGTTATTTTCTGTAGTTTATGTGCTATTTTGGGTTTTATTTATCAACAAATTTTAAATCATTAAACAACGTAAGTAAATCATGATACTTAAAACATAAGAATATTCATTCAACATTAACAAAGACAGAGTCTGAATAAGTGGTTTAACATTTGTCATGTTATCGAATGGCTTACTAAAATACGTACAAAACATATAGGCTTAGTGTTATACTGTAAAATATACATTAGTAATTTTATCGAATCGTGTAAAAGATAGAACGGGATTATGTGACCATGCGCAAATCATTGTATAATTTAGACGTTTAGTAACAAACATAGATCATAATTATGGGACCATAATGTAGCCGTTATATAACGTATACGTTTCATGGCAACCGTACGGTAGGATTACTTGATCTCCATTTGGGATTTCGTCTACTTATATTTTGAGTAGAATATTGTATCGAATATTCAGTTTCATGGCAACCGTACGGTAGGATTACTCGATCTCCATTTGGGATTTCGTCTACTTATATTTTGAGTAGAATATTGTATCGAATATTCAGTTTCATGGCAACCGTACGGTAGGATTACTCGATCTCCATTTGGGATTTCGTCTACTTATATTTTGAGTAGAATATTGTATCGAATATTCAGTTATCCTGACAAAAGTTATTATTAAAAATGTCAGTTTTCTTCTAGTATGATTGTTATTAAATTAGAGATACTTCACCAGTCTTATCTCTAAACAAAACGATTGATTTTGTTTCGCTGGATTGACGCTAGGATAACAGCTATTTATAAGTATCAAATGGAATCAAAACTGTCTAAAGAAAGCTTTGACATTAATACAGTATTTGTATTTTCCATTATAATCCACGTATCACAAAAACATTTAAGAAGCATGAACTTTAAGTTCACTACCGCGATCTTTTATAACCGACTTCAGTGAGTTAAAAGTTTTGTTTTATTTTCTAGAACCAGTTTGTTTCACAAAATCAACAGATAAGTTAAAGATAGGTAGTGTAAGTTAACCTTGTTTCCAAATTAACATCTTTATTAAAGTACTGATTGAATGTACCTCCAGGGACGAATTATATGACTGAGTGATGGTTGATCTTTCTTTTTATAATTACATCGGCTAAAATAAAGCAAATAACACAACGTTTTGAGCTTAGAAACATCTCTTCATCAGGTCAACAGTTTGGACACAACGTTTTCAGCTTATAACCTATGAGGCTAGCTAAAATAAAGCAGTATAGATTCTGCTTTACGTGGGACTGATATGATACTTACGTTACAAACAATGGTAATTAAACACCCAGTTTCTCAATATTTCAAAAATATCAGGCCTTGCAAGGATTTCAAATATTAATTTGGCATGACGTAAATCAGACGTCAATGTTAAACGTTTTCATTTCAATTTTACATGTATGAATAACCATATAAATAGTTGATATTGTTAAAGCATTTCATGAAACAAAAATATCTTATTTGGTTTATGTATGTGAGTACAGGAACTACCAGCATGACCTATTCGGGCACTTGCACCATACATCTTGTTATTCCCCATAAAAATATTAATATCAGTTTTACATTAAAGTTCCCCAGAAGTGAGATAGTAAACTTTACACAGGAGTACATTATATAATACAAATTTAATCTAACCTCGTCTGTTACGTATCTCTTTATTTAGTTCCACGTGGTTATTAGATTCCAGCACAGATGTGGTTAAAGTAATATCATGTTATGTGTATCGATCGTGTTCGATATAGCATAGGCTCAGTGTCCTGAGACAGATCAGGAAAATGAAACAGAATACCATAAAACTATTTTTATTCATTATATTGTTTTTACTATTCCGGTTGTTGAGAGGTAAAAGTTTCATTAAATATATCAGACAGTAAATGTCAATATGTTTTGTATTAACTCACACGCAAGATATATAGAATATTCTAAATACGTGAGACGAGGTAAAACACCTTTCTTCTGGTAGAGATATCTTTATCAACTACGTTAAGTCATCAACTTGTTGATTACGGAATATCATGGCGTTCCCAGCGAAACTATAGAACTTAAGTTGCCGGTGAATCTTAAAGACGTAGTTCACCGTGAACCTATAAGACTTAAATTTACAATAAACCTATAGGGCATAAGTTTCTAGTGAATCTACAGGATGTAATTTACTGTGAATCTATAGAACTTAAGTTTCCAGTGAACTCATAAGACTTAAGCTTACAGTAAGCATATAAGACTTACGTTTCCAATAAACTTACTATACAATAAACCGTTAGGCGTTACGTTTTCACTGAATCTACAAGACTTAAGTTTTCACTGAACCTATAGAACATAAGTTTCTAGTAAGCCGATATGACTTATGTTTTCAACGAACTTACAAGACGTAGATTTTCAATAAACCTACAGGAGTTAAGTTTCCAAAGAATCTACAATACTTAAGTTTCTAGCGAACTTAAAAGACTTAAGTTCACCGTGAAAACATTAATGCTTCGTAATGTAACTGTTTTAGCTAGATAAAGCTCTGATCTCTGTTTTAAACTTTTAGTTAGCAGGCTAGTTATTTTTCCCAATATGGAAGAAATGTCTTAATAGTAATTAGATTAAAAATCACAAAATAATGTAGCAATAGTAAATTACCTAAGAACATCTAATAAATGCAAACATGTTATCTAACCCTCACCCGATTACATTGAGTCTTAATTAAAAAATCTGATAAATCACTTTTGCTCTGTTATATTGTAACAGTTATCCGTTATTCTGAGTTTTATTGGATGTTTATTAATCACCAGGGAGGGTGACATTATTCATATAGGTTTTTTATGTGTGTGTTCCCTTTTATCTAATTAATTAAAATCTGAAATACCATGAGTTTGATTTTTGACTGGTTACTTTTACTCTAATAAAACACACGCTCATAACAACACCGAGATCTATTACACCATCAAAGTTACTTAAAGAGGTGCTAGGTGAGGGAAAGAACTTCAGCCATCTGATGGAGCTCAGAGATGACGTTTGGAACTGTTAACGCAGATCTCCATCAGGTTCAGGAGTTTAAACACAATGTTTGGAGCTTATAACGTAGATTTTGATCAGAAGTTTAAACACAATATATTCAGCTTATAACCCAGATATTCGTCAGGCGGCAACCTTGAAAACACACGTTTCGAACTGTCAGTATATCTCATAAAGAATACTGTGCAAGTTTTTCAAGACGTCATTTCCAGTCTGTACATCAGTTAAATAAAACTATTGACCATTAAATTTGGTTTTATCAAACCACTCGTATGATATAATTCCTGTTTCTTTCATATGATGATAATAGGTGTTAATAGAATTCTAAAAAGTTTATCTGTAGTAAAGTCAGAACAGTTTACATATAAACTATTTCTGTGTGTCGCTGCTGAACTAAATATTAACGTCACGTGCGACCAACTGTAGGCACGAGAAACAACGTGAAGAAAAATCGAGAAAATCCGATATTCATATTGCAAAGAATTATGGTAATGTCACGGTTCCTCCTTTGTAGTGTTGATATTATGGAACATGTTCCATAATGGTCAGATATAATAGATGTCTTTCTAAAACATCGTACTGAGACTAAACCTTCAAAATATTTGTATCGACGCTGATGAGATAAAGTTTAAAATAACGGATATTTTTCAACCGGTCAAAGCTGGATTACGAACACATATTTAGTTACAAGAGTGAAACTAGTTTCAAATTAGCTAGACCGTATGATGTATAAGATGGCCTACTTTGTATTTAAAATTTACGTGTACAGTTTAAGAAAACAAACTGTAATTTATACACTTGTCTTCAAGACTCAGAACAGAAATACGCTGCTCTAAATGAAAGAAAAATTCGGATTACTTGGAAATAGTCAGGATGAGAAGTTATTTAGTTTGTTCCTGTACTGTTAATGTCGCATTCTCTAAATGTGCGTCAACTAAAGTTTATCTGTTTTCATAAAATAATACAAAACTCCTAGTATTTGAACACATTTCATTATTTCATTAATGTTGTGGAAATGTTCCGACACCACACAGATGACCTCTCTGGACTTTTATAAACATATAGTAGCAAAATGTTCCATTTCTCCAATGGACTGTATATCACTTAGGTAATCATTCATATACATCTTTGTTATACACGAGTGCCTACCGCCTAATATCGTGACGTATCTCAAGGTGCTAAAAGTTTTATTCAAATAAAGTAGAGAACAGCTTTTTGACCTTCTTAGGTTATCTTCAGGTTAAAAGAATGTTCTTTCTTTTAATTTTATTAGTAAAAGTGTTAATACCTTTTCCAGCCGTCTAGATACATTTTTACTTCGAATGGGTTTCTCGTCATCACGAATCGTGACATACTGTTACCTTAATGTCAGCTTTAACATGGCCGTAAATGTCCCAAACAGTGAGTGCACCTGACTAATGCATACCAGTCTTTATAAGAACGTAAGAAAAGGATATTGAATTAGTTGTACTCATTACCGGGTTGATGTCTAGTTTTGCCCTGGGCGAAAATTAATATTAAAGTTCTACTTTCGGGGCATCTTCTTACCAAATCAAACACATAGATTACTCCCAGTTCTTGAAAGTGCATTATCATATGAAGCGGGATTTAGATTATGTATGCGCCGCCTTTACATTTTTATGACCGATGGTTTGGACCAGTCCGAGTGAGCGTTTCTACCTCCCCATTCGCCTTATTTTACTTGGGTCAAAATGTCAAGCATCTCATCTGATGCACTTTTTCTATTGGTCAATGAACTATAAATCTCGAACCCAAGGTCGAGAACTTTTTGCTCGCCCTCTCCCGGCGTTAGAGAACCATAAATTTGGCGCCGCTGTTAGGGGTAAGCCTGCCACAACAGGGCTCCGCCATCACTATTTTATCGCTAACTGCCCTAAGGTGTGTATATTTTGGTCTTGTCGGTCCTCTCACGGTGATCTATAATAAATAACAAACAGTTGGCCACCTCTGTAATTTGAAACATTGTAATTGTTTCTAATGACACCTGTGTTAGAGATATAGAAAGATATATACACTTTAACTTAACTAAAGTTGCCTGACGCAAGGTTTTTGATCTCCTAACTTACCGAAGCAGACCAATTAATATTCAAACAAAGATAATCAGCCAGGAAAAAAAAAACATGTTTTTACAGCTTGATTCATCTAAATCCAGTGCACTTTCTTCGATCTATAAGCAAGCCGGTGAATACGTTAAGTGTTTAGTACATTTTTAAAGGAAATCTTTGATAAAAGTGGAAGAAAAAAATTAATATTTTTGATGAATTTAAAATAAACTTGGAAAAGACGACATATTTCCCGACTGTATTTGATGAAAGCGTAGACTGGCAAATAAGCAAGAAAGCAGTAAACCGTTTATATAGTGTTGAAAGACAGATTTATTGAAAACCGCCAGTAGAGAAAATGTATTTTGCGTTGGCTTTACTTAATGAAATTATCTAGGGTGGACACTGGTGGCGTTGGTGTATCATCCATTGTTAATTCGTATCCGTTTTAGTAGTCGCACCGAAATAAACTCGTGCCCCGATGATTTGTTTGCACGGTTTCTCCACGTGGGGTAAAAGGGTATTTCTTTTATTTTACTGTTTGCTACTTTCCTTGGTGTGAAAGAAGAAAAATCAATAGTAATAGGGCGGGGGTTGGCCCTGTGGTAGAGTTCGGAGTTTCTGAGCCCTGTTCTGATCTGTGCGATACGACACACACACACACACAAAAGCTTTCTAAGTTTGTCATAAAACATAAAATAATAATAAATAAATGTCAAAGTCAAAGTGTTTCTACGTCGTAAAAAAAATACAGTTAAAACGGTGTTACACTAAATCTGACTGAAACAAAAATGGTTTTGTGTTTCATGTTATTTCTTCAGCACATCCAGTTAAATACACTTGAACACAGTTACATGAGCTTGAACATTGTGTAGCTAAAAAACGTATTCCGAAATGTGTTAACCGTATTGTTGTAGCCTGAATATCCAGAAGATACGTCGTAACTGGTCTGCTTCAGTATTTCGGTGATTGGTTGGATTATTTTGTTTTGTGTAAGAACCGTTTTCATCGTTAACTTACTTGTCATAACAGTTTATCATTTCTTCGGCTTAAAAGCAACATTATCTCGATTTTCTTGAACTAATAGCACTGAATGCTCAATACTGACTAAAAACTGTAAATAATATAGAAAAAATTACTGATACCTCCGATTAACAAAGCTATTTGAATAAAATGTTTACTGTTTATTAGCTTATAGCATGAACAAAAACATCTAGAAATAATATAGGAATAAACATAAAAAAACAGCTTTAAACAACTAATAAATAATACAGAGATGGACATCGGAAACGGTTTGAAGTAACTGAGAAGTAATATAGACACGGACATTAGAAATTGTTTGAAGTAATACAGAAATGGACGTCAAAAACGATTTGGAATAATTGAGAAGTAGTCCAGAGATAACCATCAGAAATGGTTTGGAATAATTGAAAACTATTCCAGAGATGGCTATCAGAAATGGTTTAAATTATTGAGAAGTACTCCAGTATATTATGATAAGTTAAAAAGGTTAGTATAACAGAGGAGAATTGTATATACACACACACGTATATATTGAATTTAAAATACTCCTTGTTAGCACGTTATAATACAGTAAAACATTAATACATATTTAATAATCATACTGCAATTCTATATTTTTTTTCCTATCTTCATAAGTTTTCAATGAAAAAAGCCATACACGTGTTGCATAATTCTGAAAGTATTTCTTATAACCAAAATAGTAATAATAATAATACATTTTAAAATTATTTAACCTAACAGAATCTTTTTAACTCTCAGTCTGAAAGCTCTTACACTTTTGATTTTATGGGTTGTTTTGTCTTATATTGATTTATCTTACGGTGTTTCAAGTTCAGTTTGTTTTCAAGTATTTACTGTGTTTTCCTAAAGGATATTTTAAAGACATGATTAAAACAAACATTTAGCAGGTTAAATAGTACAATAGCTGTTCTTATTTTCTTTATGTAAAGATATACGATAGAATATTTACATCTTGTCCATTGCACGGAACTCAACCCTCAATTGTGTTGTTTCACCGCTGACCCACCAGGGGAACGAAATGTATAGATATTAGCCTGACGAATCAGTTTTCACTTCTTTAATATATTTCATAGAACTCTGTTTTTAATCTCCTTTAAACTTTATAATTATTTTATATTCTTTGCTCTTCAAAGAACCGAATTTGTAATTTGGTCTATTTATTTTGACCTTGTACATATTAGTTAAAAATTCTTTTTGTGGCGTACATCTGAATCATCTGTATATATTATCATTACATTTCACTTATAATAGATAACAAGTAAATAAACGTTTATAGTAAGAAACTGGTTTTGTCGTTCAGTTCTCAGCATTTTCTCGATTTCAAAATCAACATTTTTTTTCTAATTATGTGCGTTTTTAATTTATGTGTTTCTTGTTAAGCACAGAACTATTCAACGGATCATTTATGTTGTGCCAAACACGAGTATTGAAACCCGATTTTTAGTGTCATTAGACCAGAGACTAATCGCTGGAGCAACAGGAGTTTTGACAGTCTGAAATTAAAATAATAATAATATTGAACAGTCCAGACACATTCATATACATTTTATATAATAAACAGTCCAGACACATTCACATACATTTTATATAATAAACAGTCCAGACACATTCACATACACTTTATATAATAAACAGTCCAGACACATTCATATACATTTTATATAATAAACAGCCCAGACACATTTATATACACTTTCTATAATAAACAGTCCAGATACATTCATATACATTTTATATAATTAACAGACCACACACATTCATATACAATTTATGTAATAAACAGTCCAGACACATTCATATACATTTTATATAATAAACAGTCCAGACACATTCATATACACTTTATATAATAAACAGTCCAGACACATTCATATACATTTTATATAATAAACAGTCCAGACACATTCATATACATTTTATATAATAAACAGTCCAGACACATTCATATACATTTTATATAATAAACAGTCCACACACATTCATATACATTTTATATAATAAACAGTCCAGACACATTCATATACACTTTATATAATAAACAGTCCAGACACATTCATATACATTTTATATAATAAACAGTCCAGACACATTCATATACATTTTATATAATAAACAGTCCAGACACATTCATATACATTTTATATAATAAACAGTCCACACACATTCATGTACATTTTATATAATAAACAGTCCAAACACATTCATATACACTTTATATAATAAACAGTCCAGACACATTCATATACATTATATAATAAACAGTCCAGACACATTCATATACATTTTATATAATAAACAGTCCAGACACATTCATATACATTTTATATAATAAACAGTCCAGACACATTCATATACATTTTATATAATAAACAGTCCAGACACATTCATATACATTTTATATAATAAACAGTCCAGACACATTCATATACATTTTATATAATAAACAGTCCAGACACATTCATATACATTTTATATAATAAACAGTCCACACACATTCATATACATTTTATATAATAAACAGTCCAAACACATTCATATACATTTTATATAATAAACAGTCCAGACACATTCATATACATTTTATATAATAAACAGTCCAGACACATTCATATACATTTTATATAATAAACAGTCCAGACACATTCATATACATTTTATATAATAAACAGTCCAGACACATTCATATACATTTTATATAATAAACAGTCCAGACACATTCATATACATTTTATATAATAAACAGTCCAGACACATTCATATACATTTTATATAATAAACAGTCCAGACACATTCATATACATTTTATATAATAAACAGTCCAGACACATTCATATACATTTTATATAATAAACAGTCCAGACACATTCATATACATTTTATATAATAAACAGTCCAGACACATTCATATACATTTTATATAATAAACAGTCCAGACACATTCATATACATTTTATATAATAAACAGTCCAGACACATTCATATACATTTTATATAATAAACAGTCCAGACACATTCATATACATTTTATTTTTATAATAAACAGTCCAGACACAAATCATAGCAACAAATAGAAATAATAATAAACAGTCCAGACACATTCATATACATTTTATATAATAAACAGTCCAGACACATTCATATACATTTTATATAATAAACAGTCCAGACACATTCATATACATTTTATATAATAAACAGTCCAGACACATTCATATACATTTTATATAATAAACAGTCCACACACATTCATATACATTTTATATAATAAACAGTCCAGACACATTCATATACATTTTATATAATAAACAGTCCACACACATTCATATACATTTTATATAATAAACAGTCCAGACACATTCATATACATTTTATATAATAAACAGTCCAGACACATTCATATACATTTTATATAATAAACAGTCCACACACATTCATATACATTTTATATAATAAACAGTCCAGACACATTCATATCATTTTATATAATAATACATTTCATATACATTTTATATAATAAACAGTCCAGACACATTCATGTACATTTTATATAATAAACAGTCCAGACACATTCATATACATTTTATATAATAAACAGTCCAGACACATTCATATACATTTTATATAATAAACAGTCCACACATTCATATACATTTTATATAATAAACAGTCCACACACATTCATATACATTTTATATAATAAACAGTCCACACACATTCATATACATTTTATATAATAAACAGTCCAGACACATTCATATACATTTTATATAATAAACAGTCCAGACACATTCATATACATTTTATATAATAAACAGTCCACACACATTCATATACATTTTATATAATAAACAGTCCAGACACATTCATATACATTTTATATAATAAACAGTCCACACACATTCATATACATTTTATATAATAAACAGTCCAGACACATTCATATACATTTTATATAATAAACAGTCCAGACACATTCATATACATTTTATATAATAAACAGTCCACACACATTCATATACATTTTATATAATAAACAGTCCAGACACATTCATATACATTTTATATAATAAACAGTCCAGACACATTCATATACATTTTATATAATAAACAGTCCAGACACATTCATATACATTTTATATAATAAACAGTCCAGACACATTCATATACATTTTATATAATAAACAGTCCAGACACATTCATATACATTTTATATAATAAACAGTCCAGACACATTCATATACATTTTATATAATAAACAGTCCAGACACATTCATATACATTTTATATAATAAACAGTCCAGACACATTCATATACATTTTATATAATAAACAGTCCAGACACATTCATATACATTTTATATAATAAACAGTCCAGACACATTCATATACATTTTATATAATAAACAGTCCAGACACATTCATATACATTTTATATAATAAACAGTCCAGACACATTTATATACATTTTATATTATAAACAGTCCACACACATTCATATACATTTTATATAATAAACAGTCCAGACACATTCATATACATTTTATATAATAAACAGTCCAGACACATTCATATACATTTTATATAATAAACAGTCCAGACACATTCATATACATTTTATATAATAAACAGTCCAGACACATTCATATACATTTTATATAATAAACAGTCCACACACATTCATATACATTTTATATAATAAACAGTCCAGACACATTCATATACATTTTATATAATAAACAGTCCACACACATTCATATACATTTTATATAATAAACAGTCCAGACACATTCATATACATTTTATATAATAAACAGTCCAGACACATTCATATACATTTTATATAATAAACAGTCCAGACACATTCATGTACATTTTATATAATAAACAGTCCAGACACATTCACATACATTTTATATAATAAACAGTCCACACACATTCATATACATTTTATATAATAAACAGTCCACACACATTCATATACATTTTATATAATAAACAGTCCACACACATTCATATACATTTTATATAATAAACAGTCCAGACACATTCATATACATTTTATATAATAAACAGTCCAGACACATTCATATACATTTTATATAATAAACAGTCCAGACACATTCATATACATTTTATATAATAAACAGTCCAGACACATTCATATACATTTTATATAATAAACAGTCCAGACACATTCATATACATTTTATATAATAAACAGTCCAGACACATTCATATACATTTTATATAATAAACAGTCCAGACACATTCATATACATTTTATATAATAAACAGTCCAGACACATTCATATACATTTTATATAATAAACAGTCCAGACACATTCATATACATTTTATATAATAAACAGTCCAGACACATTCACATACATTTTATATAATAAACAGTCCAGACACATTCACATACATTTTATATAATAAACAGTCCAGACACATTCACATACATTTTATATAATAAACAGTCCCACACATTCATATACATTTTATATAATAAACAGTCCAGACACATTCATATACATTTTATATAATAAACAGTCCAGACACATTCATATACATTTTATATAATAAACAGTCACACACACACATTCATAATAAACATTTCATATATATATAATAAACAGTCCAGACACATTCATATACATTTTATATAATAAACAGTCCAGACACATTCATATACATTTTATATAATAAACAGTCCAGACACATTCATATACATTTTATATAATAAACAGTCCAGACACATTCATATACATTTTATATAATAAACAGTCCACACACATTCATATACATTTTATATAATAAACAGTCCAGACACATTCATATACATTTTATATAATAAACAGTCCAGACACATTCATATACATTTTATATAATAAACAGTCCAGACACATTCATATACATTTTATATAATAAACAGTCCACACACATTCATATACATTTTATATAATAAACAGTCCAGACACATTCATATACATTTTATATAATAAACAGTCCAGACACATTCATATACATTTTATATAATAAACAGTCCAGACACATTCATATACATTTTATATAATAAACAGTCCAGACACATTCATATACATTTTATATAATAAACAGTCCAGACACATTCATATACATTTTATATAATAAACAGTCCAGACACATTCATATACATTTTATATAATAAACAGTCCAGACACATTCATATACATTTTATATAATAAACAGTCCAGACACATTCATATACATTTTATATAATAAACAGTCCAGACACATTCATATACATTTTATATAATAAACAGTCCAGACACATTCATATACATTTTATATAATAAACAGTCACACATTCATATACATTTTATATAATAAACAGTCCACACACATTCATATACATTTTATATAATAAACAGTCCAGACACATTCATATACATTTTATATAATAAACAGTCCAGACACATTCATATACATTTTATATAATAAACAGTCCAGACACATTCATATACATTTTATATAATAAACAGTCCAGACACATTCATATACATTTTATATAATAAACAGTCCACACACATTCATATACATTTTATATAATAAACAGTCCAGACACATTCATATACATTTTATATAATAAACAGTCCAGACACATTCATATACATTTTATATAATAAACAGTCCAGACACATTCATATACATTTTATATAATAAACAGTCCAGACACATTCATATACATTTTATATAATAAACAGTCCAGACACATTCATATACATTTTATATAATAAACAGTCCAGACACATTCATATACATTTTATATAATAAACAGTCCAGACACATTCATATACATTTTATATAATAAACAGTCCAGACACATTCATATACATTTTATATAATAAACAGTCCAGACACATTCATATACATTTTATATAATAAACAGTCCAGACACATTCATATACATTTTATATAATAAACAGTCCAGACACATTCATATACATTTTATATAATAAACAGTCCAGACACATTCATATACATTTTATATAATAAACAGTCCAGACACATTCATATACATTTTATATAATAAACAGTCCAGACACATTCATATACATTTTATATAATAAACAGTCCAGACACATTCATATACATTTTATATAATAAACAGTCCAGACACATTCATATACATTTTATATAATAAACAGTCCACACACATTCATATACATTTTATATAATAAACAGTCCAGACACATTCATATACATTTTATATAATAAACAGTCCAGACACATTCATATACATTTTATATAATAAACAGTCCAGACACATTCATATACATTTTATATAATAAACAGTCCAGACACATTCATATACATTTTATATAATAAACAGTCCAGACACATTCATATACATTTTATATAATAAACAGTCCAGACACATTCATATACATTTTATATAATAAACAGTCCAGACACATTCATATACATTTTATATAATAAACAGTCCAGACACATTCATATACATTTTATATAATAAACAGTCCAGACACATTCATATACATTTTATATAATAAACAGTCCACACATTCATATACATTTTATATAATAAACAGTCCAGACACATTCATATACATTTTATATAATAAACAGTCCAGACACATTCATATACATTTTATATAATAAACAGTCCAGACACATTCATATACATTTTATATAATAAACAGTCCAGACACATTCATATACATTTTATATAATAAACAGTCCAGACACATTCATATACATTTTATATAATAAACAGTCCAGACACATTCATATACATTTTATATAATAAACAGTCCAGACACATTCATATACATTTTATATAATAAACAGTCCAGACACATTCATATACATTTTATATAATAAACAGTCCAGACACATTCATATACATTTTATATAATAAACAGTCCAGACACATTCATATACATTTTATATAATAAACAGTCCAGACACATTCATATACATTTTATATAATAAACAGTCCAGACACATTCATATACATTTTATATAATAAACAGTCCAGACACATTCATATACATTTTATATAATAAACAGTCCAGACACATTCATATACATTTTATATAATAAACAGTCCAGACACATTCATATACATTTTATATAATAAACAGTCCAGACACATTCATATACATTTTATATAATAAACAGTCCACACACATTCATATACATTTTATATAATAAACAGTCCAGACACATTCATATACATTTTATATAATAAACAGTCCAGACACATTCATATACATTTTATATAATAAACAGTCCAGACACATTCATATACATTTTATATAATAAACAGTCCAGACACATTCATATACATTTTATATAATAAACAGTCCAGACACATTCATATACATTTTATATAATAAACAGTCCAGACACATTCATATACATTTTATATAATAAACAGTCCAGACACATTCATATACATTTTATATAATAAACAGTCCAGACACATTCATATACATTTTATATAATAAACAGTCCAGACACATTCACATACATTTTATATAATAAACAGTCCAGACACATTCATATACATTTTATATAATAAACAGTCCAGACACATTCATATACATTTTATATAATAAACAGTCCAGACACATTCATATACATTTTATATAATAAACAGTCCAGACACATTCATATACATTTTATATAATAAACAGTCCAGACACATACATTTTATATAATAAACAGTCCAGACACATTCATATACATTTTATATAATAAACAGTCCAGACACATTCATATACATTTTATATAATAAACAGTCCAGACACATTCATATACATTTTATATAATAAACAGTCCAGACACATTCATATACATTTTATATAATAAACAGTCCAGACACATTCATATACATTTTATATAATAAACAGTCCAGACACATTCATATACATTTTATATAATAAACAGTCCACACACATTCATATACATTTTATATAATAAACAGTCCAGACACATTCATATACATTTTATATAATAAACAGTCCAGACACATTCATATACATTTTATATAATAAACAGTCCAGACACATTCATATACATTTTATATAATAAACAGTCCAGACACATTCATATACATTTTATATAATAAACAGTCCAGACACATTCATATACATTTTATATAATAAACAGTCCAGACACATTCATATACATTTTATATAATAAACAGTCCAGACACATTCATATACATTTTATATAATAAACAGTCCAGACACATTCATATACATTTTATATAATAAACAGTCCAGACACATTCATATACATTTTATATAATAAACAGTCCAGACACATTCATATACATTTTATATAATAAACAGTCCAGACACATTCATATACATTTTATATAATAAACAGTCCAGACACATTCATATACATTTTATATAATAAACAGTCCAGACACATTCATATACATTTTATATAATAAACAGTCCAGACACATTCATATACATTTTATATAATAAACAGTCCAGACACATTCATATACATTTTATATAATAAACAGTCCAGACATTCATTCATATACATTTTATATAATAAACAGTCCAGACACATTCATATACATTTTATATAATAAACAGTCCAGACACATTCATATACATTTTATATAATAAACAGTCCAGACACATTCATATACATTTTATATAATAAACAGTCCACACACATTCATATACATTTTATATAATAAACAGTCCAGACACATTCATATACATTTTATATAATAAACAGTCCAGACACATTCATATACATTTTATATAATAAACAGTCCAGACACATTCATATACATTTTATATAATAAACAGTCCAGACACATTCATATACATTTTATATAATAAACAGTCCACACACATTCATATACATTTTATATAATAAACAGTCCAGACACATTCATATACATTTTATATAATAAACAGTCCAGACACATTCATATACATTTTATATAATAAACAGTCCAGACACATTCATATACATTTTATATAATAAACAGTCCAGACACATTCATATACATTTTATATAATAAACAGTCAGACACACACATTCATATACATTTTATATAATAAACAGTCCAGACACATTCATATACATTTTATATAATAAACAGTCCAGACACATTCATATACATTTTATATAATAAACAGTCCAGACACATTCATATACATTTTATATAATAAACAGTCCAGACACATTCATATACATTTTATATAATAAACAGTCCAGACACATTCATATACATTTTATATAATAAACAGTCCAGACACATTCATATACATTTTATATAATAAACAGTCCAGACACATTCATATACATTTTATATAATAAACAGTCCAGACACATTCATATACATTTTATATAATAAACAGTCCACACACATTCATATACATTTTATATAATAAACAGTCCAGACACATTCATATACATTTTATATAATAAACAGTCCAGACACATTCATATACATTTTATATAATAAACAGTCCAGACACATTCATATACATTTTATATAATAAACAGTCCAGACACATTCATATACATTTTATATAATAAACAGTCCAGACACATTCATATACATTTTATATAATAAACAGTCCAGACACATTCATATACATTTTATATAATAAACAGTCCAGACACATTCATATACATTTTATATAATAAACAGTCCAGACACATTCATATACATTTTATATAATAAACAGTCCAGAC
The DNA here is from genome assembly GCF_004210375.1 of Tachypleus tridentatus. Classification (NCBI taxonomy): domain Eukaryota; kingdom Metazoa; phylum Arthropoda; class Merostomata; order Xiphosura; family Limulidae; genus Tachypleus; species Tachypleus tridentatus. Next base: position 27,502,950 of record NC_134835.1, read on the forward strand.
ACATTCATATACATTTTATATAATAAACAGTCCAGACACATTCATATACATTTTATATAATAAACAGTCCAGACACATTCATATACATTTTATATAATAAACAGTCCAGACACATTCATATACATTTTATATAATAAACAGTCCAGACACATTCATATACATTTTATATAATAAACAGTCCCACACATTCATATACATTTTATATAATAAACAGTCAGACACATTCATATACATTTTATATAATAAACAGTCCAGACACATTCATATACATTTTATATAATAAACAGTCCAGACACATTCATATACATTTTATATAATAAACAGTCCAGACACATTCATATACATTTTATATAATAAACAGTCCAGACACATTCATATACATTTTATATAATAAACAGTCCAGACACATTCATATACATTTTATATAATAAACAGTCCAGACACATTCATATACATTTTATATAATAAACAGTCCAGACACATTCATATACATTTTATATAATAAACAGTCCAGACACATTCATATACATTTTATATAATAAACAGTCCAGACACATTCATATACATTTTATATAATAAACAGTCCAGACACATTCATATACATTTTATATAATAAACAGTCCAGACACATTCATATACATTTTATATAATAAACAGTCCACACACATTCATATACATTTTATATAATAAACAGTCCAGACACATTCATATACATTTTATATAATAAACAGTCCAGACACATTCATATACATTTTATATAATAAACAGTCCAGACACATTCATATACATTTTATATAATAAACAGTCCAGACACATTCATATACATTTTATATAATAAACAGTCCAGACACATTCATATACATTTTATATAATAAACAGTCCAGACACATTCATATACATTTTATATAATAAACAGTCCAGACACATTCATATACATTTTATATAATAAACAGTCCCACACATTCATATACATTTTATATAATAAACAGTCCAGACACATTCATATACATTTTATATAATAAACAGTCCAGACACATTCATATACATTTTATATAATAAACAGTCCAGACACATTCATATACATTTTATATAATAAACAGTCCAGACACATTCATATACATTTTATATAATAAACAGTCCAGACACATTCATATACATTTTATATAATAAACAGTCCAGACACATTCATATACATTTTATATAATAAACAGTCCAGACACATTCATATACATTTTATATAATAAACAGTCCAGACACATTCATATACATTTTATATAATAAACAGTCCAGACACATTCATATACATTTTATATAATAAACAGTCCACACACATTCATATACATTTTATATAATAAACAGTCCAGACATTCATTCATAAACAGTCCAGACACATTCATATTTATATAATAAACAGTCCAGACACATTCATATACATTTTATATAATAAACAGTCCACACACATTCATATACATTTTATATAATAAACAGTCCAGACACATTCATATACATTTTATATAATAAACAGTCCAGACACATTCATATACATTTTATATAATAAACAGTCCAGACACATTCATATACATTTTATATAATAAACAGTCCAGACACATTCATATACATTTTATATAATAAACAGTCCAGACACATTCATATACATTTTATATAATAAACAGTCCAGACACATTCATATACATTTTATATAATAAACAGTCCACACACATTCATATACATTTTATATAATAAACAGTCCAGACACATTCATATACATTTTATATAATAAACAGTCCAGACACATTCATATACATTTTATATAATAAACAGTCCACACACATTCACATACATTTTATATAATAAACAGTCCAGACACATTCATATACATTTTATATAATAAACAGTCCAGACACATTCATATACATTTTATATAATAAACAGTCCAGACACATTCATATACATTTTATATAATAAACAGTCCAGACACATTCATATACATTTTATATAATAAACAGTCCAGACACATTCATATACATTTTATATAATAAACAGTCCAGACACATTCATATACATTTTATATAATAAACAGTCCAGACACATTCATATACATTTTATATAATAAACAGTCCAGACACATTCATATACATTTTATATAATAAACAGTCCAGACACACATTCATATACATTTTATATAATAAACAGTCCAGACACATTCATATACATTTTATATAATAAACAGTCCAGACACATTCATATACATTTTATATAATAAACAGTCCAGACACATTCATATACATTTTATATAATAAACAGTCCAGACACATTCATATACATTTTATATAATAAACAGTCCAGACACATTCATATACATTTTATATAATAAACAGTCCAGACACATTCATATACATTTTATATAATAAACAGTCCAGACACATTCATATACATTTTATATAATAAACAGTCCAGACACATTCATATACATTTTATATAATAAACAGTCCAGACACATTCATATACATTTTATATAATAAACAGTCCAGACACATTCATATACATTTTATATAATAAACAGTCCAGACACATTCATATACATTTTATATAATAAACAGTCCAGACACATTCATATACATTTTATATAATAAACAGTCCAGACACATTCATATACATTTTATATAATAAACAGTCCAGACACATTCATATACATTTTATATAATAAACAGTCCAGACACATTCATATACATTTTATATAATAAACAGTCCAGACACATTCATATACATTTTATATAATAAACAGTCCAGACACATTCATATACATTTTATATAATAAACAGTCCAGACACATTCATATACATTTTATATAATAAACAGTCCACACACATTCATATACATTTTATATAATAAACAGTCCAGACACATTCATATACATTTTATATAATAAACAGTCCAGACACATTCATATACATTTTATATAATAAACAGTCCAGACACATTCATATACATTTTATATAATAAACAGTCCAGACACATTCATATACATTTTATATAATAAACAGTCCAGACACATTCATATACATTTTATATAATAAACAGTCCAGACACATTCATATACATTTTATATAATAAACAGTCCAGACACATTCATATACATTTTATATAATAAACAGTCCAGACACATTCACATACATTTTATATAATAAACAGTCCAGACACATTCATATACATTTTATATAATAAACAGTCCAGACACATTCATATACATTTTATATAATAAACAGTCCAGACACATTCATATACATTTTATATAATAAACAGTCCAGACACATTCATATACATTTTATATAATAAACAGTCCAGACACATTCACATACATTTTATATAATAAACAGTCCAGACACATTCATATACATTTTATATAATAAACAGTCCAGACACATTCATATACATTTTATATAATAAACAGTCCAGACACATTCATATACATTTTATATAATAAACAGTCCAGACACATTCATATACATTTTATATAATAAACAGTCCAGACACATTCATATACATTTTATATAATAAACAGTCCAGACACATTCATATACATTTTATATAATAAACAGTCCAGACACATTCATATACATTTTATATAATAAACAGTCCAGACACATTCATATACATTTTATATAATAAACAGTCCAGACACATTCATATACATTTTATATAATAAACAGTCCAGACACATTCATATACATTTTATATAATAAACAGTCCAGACACATTCATATACATTTTATATAATAAACAGTCCAGACACATTCATATACATTTTATATAATAAACAGTCCAGACACATTCATATACATTTTATATAATAAACAGTCCAGACACATTCATATACATTTTATATAATAAACAGTCCAGACACATTCATATACATTTTATATAATAAACAGTCCAGACACATTCATATACATTTTATATAATAAACAGTCCAGACACATTCATATACATTTTATATAATAAACAGTCCACACACATTCATATACATTTTATATAATAAACAGTCCAGACACATTCATATACATTTTATATAATAAACAGTCCAGACACATTCATATACATTTTATATAATAAACAGTCCAGACACATTCATATACATTTTATATAATAAACAGTCCAGACACATTCATATACATTTTATATAATAAACAGTCCAGACACATTCATATACATTTTATATAATAAACAGTCCACACACATTCATATACATTTTATATAATAAACAGTCCAGACACATTCATATACATTTTATATAATAAACAGTCCAGACACATTCATATACATTTTATATAATAAACAGTCCAGACACATTCATATACATTTTATATAATAAACAGTCCAGACACATTCATATACATTTTATATAATAAACAGTCCAGACACATTCATATACATTTTATATAATAAACAGTCCACACACATTCATATACATTTTATATAATAAACAGTCCAGACACATTCATATACATTTTATATAATAAACAGTCCAGACACATTCATATACATTTTATATAATAAACAGTCCAGACACATTCATATACATTTTATATAATAAACAGTCCAGACACATTCATATACATTTTATATAATAAACAGTCCAGACACATTCATATACATTTTATATAATAAACAGTCCAGACACATTCATATACATTTTATATAATAAACAGTCCAGACACATTCATATACATTTTATATAATAAACAGTCCAGACACATTCATATACATTTTATATAATAAACAGTCCAGACACATTCATATACATTTTATATAATAAACAGTCCAGACACATTCATATACATTTTATATAATAAACAGTCCAGACACATTCATATACATTTTATATAATAAACAGTCCAGACACATTCATATACATTTTATATAATAAACAGTCCAGACACATTCATATACATTTTATATAATAAACAGTCCAGACACATTCATATACATTTTATATAATAAACAGTCCAGACACATTCATATACATTTTATATAATAAACAGTCCAGACACATTCATATACATTTTATATAATAAACAGTCCAGACACATTCATATACATTTTATATAATAAACAGTCCACACACATTCATATACATTTTATATAATAAACAGTCCAGACACATTCATATACATTTTATATAATAAACAGTCCAGACACATTCATATACATTTTATATAATAAACAGTCCAGACACATTCATATACATTTTATATAATAAACAGTCCAGACACATTCATATACATTTTATATAATAAACAGTCCAGACACATTCATATACATTTTATATAATAAACAGTCCAGACACATTCATATACATTTTATATAATAAACAGTCCACACACATTCATATACATTTTATATAATAAACAGTCCAGACACATTCATATACATTTTATATAATAAACAGTCCAGACACATTCATATACATTTTATATAATAAACAGTCCAGACACATTCATATACATTTTATATAATAAACAGTCCAGACACATTCATATACATTTTATATAATAAACAGTCCAGACACATTCATATACATTTTATATAATAAACAGTCCAGACACATTCATATACATTTTATATAATAAACAGTCCAGACACATTCATATACATTTTATATAATAAACAGTCCAGACACATTCATATACATTTTATATAATAAACAGTCCAGACACATTCATATACATTTTATATAATAAACAGTCCAGACACATTCATATACATTTTATATAATAAACAGTCCAGACACATTCATATACATTTTATATAATAAACAGTCCAGACACATTCATATACATTTTATATAATAAACAGTCCACACACATTCATATACATTTTATATAATAAACAGTCCAGACACATTCATATACATTTTATATAATAAACAGTCCAGACACATTCATATACACTTTATATAATAAACAGTCCAGACACATTCATATACATTTTATATAATAAACAGTCCAGACACATTCATATACATTTTATATAATAAACAGTCCAGACACATTCATATACATTTTATATAATAAACAGTCCAGACACATTCATATACATTTTATATAATAAACAGTCCAGACACATTCATATACATTTTATATAATAAACAGTCCAGACACATTCATATACATTTTATATAATAAACAGTCCAGACACATTCACATACATTTTATATAATAAACAGTCCAGACACATTCATATACATTTTATATAATAAACAGTCCAGACACATTCATATACATTTTATATAATAAACAGTCCAGACACATTCATATACATTTTATATAATAAACAGTCCAGACACATTCACATACATTTTATATAATAAACAGTCCAGACACATTCACATACATTTTATATAATAAACAGTCCAGACACATTCACATACATTTTATATAATAAACAGTCCAGACACATTCATATACATTTTATATAATAAACAGTCCAGACACATTCATATACATTTTATATAATAAACAGTCCAGACACATTCATATACATTTTATATAATAAACAGTCCAGACACATTCATATACATTTTATATAATAAACAGTCCAGACACATTCATATACATTTTATATAATAAACAGTCCAGACACATTCATATACATTTTATATAATAAACAGTCCAGACACATTCATATACATTTTATATAATAAACAGTCCACACACATTCATATACATTTTATATAATAAACAGTCCAGACACATTCATATACATTTTATATAATAAACAGTCCAGACACATTCATATACATTTTATATAATAAACAGTCCAGACACATTCATTCATTTTATATAATAAACAGTCCAGACACATTTATACATTTTATATAATAAACAGTCCAGACACATTCATATACATTTTATATAATAAACAGTCCAGACACATTCATATACATTTTATATAATAAACAGTCCAGACACATTCATATACATTTTATATAATAAACAGTCCAGACACATTCATATACATTTTATATAATAAACAGTCCAGACACATTCATATACATTTTATATAATAAACAGTCCAGACACATTCATATACATTTTATATAATAAACAGTCCAGACACATTCATATACATTTTATATAATAAACAGTCCAGACACATTCACATACATTTTATATAATAAACAGTCCAGACACATTCATATACATTTTATATAATAAACAGTCCATACACATTCATATACATTTTATATAATAAACAGTCCACACACATTCATATACATTTTATATAATAAACAGTCCAGACACATTCATATACATTTTATATAATAAACAGTCCAGACACATTCATATACATTTTATATAATAAACAGTCCAGACACATTCATATACATTTTATATAATAAACAGTCCAGACACATTCATATACATTTTATATAATAAACAGTCCAGACACATTCATATACATTTTATATAATAAACAGTCCAGACACATTCATATACATTTTATATATAAACAGTAATACATTTTAGTAATAAACCAGACACATTCATATACATTTTATATAATAAACAGTCCAGACACATTCATATACACTTTATATAATAAACAGTCCAGACACATTCATATACATTTTATATAATAAACAGTCCACACACATTCATATACATTTTATATAATAAACAGTCCAGACACATTCATATACATTTTATATAATAAACAGTCCAGACACATTCATATACATTTTATATAATAAACAGTCCAGACACATTCATATACATTTTATATAATAAACAGTCCAGACACATTCATATACATTTTATATAATAAACAGTCCAGACACATTCATATACATTTTATATAATAAACAGTCCAGACACATTCATATACATTTTATATAATAAACAGTCCAGACACATTCATATACATTTTATATAATAAACAGTCCAGACACATTCATATACATTTTATATAATAAACAGTCCAGACACATTCATATACATTTTATATAATAAACAGTCCAGACACATTCATATACATTTTATATAATAAACAGTCCAGACACATTCATATACATTTTATATAATAAACAGTCCAGACACATTCATATACATTTTATATAATAAACAGTCCAGACACATTCATATACATTTTATATAATAAACAGTCCAGACACATTCATATACATTTTATATAATAAACAGTACACACATACATTTTATATAATAAACAGTCCAGACACATTCATATACATTTTATATAATAAACAGTCCAGACACATTCATATACATTTTATATAATAAACAGTCCAGACACATTCATATACATTTTATATAATAAACAGTCCACACACATTCATATACATTTTATATAATAAACAGTCCAGACACATTCATATACATTTTATATAATAAACAGTCCAGACACATTCATATACATTTTATATAATAAACAGTCCAGACACATTCATATACATTTTATATAATAAACAGTCCAGACACATTCATATACATTTTATATAATAAACAGTCCAGACACATTCATATACATTTTATATAATAAACAGTCCAGACACATTCATATACATTTTATATAATAAACAGTCCAGACACATTCATATACATTTTATATAATAAACAGTCCACACACATTCATATACATTTTATATAATAAACAGTCCAGACACATTCATATACATTTTATATAATAAACAGTCCAGACACATTCATATACATTTTATATAATAAACAGTCCAGACACATTCATATACATTTTATATAATAAACAGTCCAGACACATTCATATACATTTTATATAATAAACAGTCCACACACATTCATATACATTTTATATAATAAACAGTCCAGACACATTCATATACATTTTATATAATAAACAGTCCAGACACATTCATATACATTTTATATAATAAACAGTCCAGACACATTCATATACATTTTATATAATAAACAGTCCAGACACATTCATATACATTTTATATAATAAACAGTCCAGACACATTCATATACATTTTATATAATAAACAGTCCAGACACATTCATATACATTTTATATAATAAACAGTCCAGACACATTCATATACATTTTATATAATAAACAGTCCAGACACATTCATATACATTTTATATAATAAACAGTCCAGACACATTCATATACATTTTATATAATAAACAGTCCAGACACATTCCATACATTTTATATAATAAACAGTCCAGACACATTCATATACATTTTATATAATAAACAGTCCAGACACATTCATATACATTTTATATAATAAACAGTCCAGACACATTCATATACATTTTATATAATAAACAGTCCAGACACATTCATATACATTTTATATAATAAACAGTCCACACACATTCATATACATTTTATATAATAAACAGTCCAGACACATTCATATACATTTTATATAATAAACAGTCCAGACACATTCATATACATTTTATATAATAAACAGTCCAGACACATTCATATACATTTTATATAATAAACAGTCCAGACACATTCATATACATTTTATATAATAAACAGTCACACATTCATATACATTTTATATAATAAACAGTCCAGACACATTCATATACATTTTATATAATAAACAGTCCAGACACATTCATATACATTTTATATAATAAACAGTCCAGACACATTCATATACATTTTATATAATAAACAGTCCAGACACATTCATATACATTTTATATAATAAACAGTCCAGACACATTCATATACATTTTATATAATAAACAGTCCAGACACATTCATATACATTTTATATAATAAACAGTCCAGACACATTCATATACATTTTATATAATAAACAGTCCAGACACATTCATATACATTTTATATAATAAACAGTCCAGACACATTCATATACATTTTATATAATAAACAGTCCAGACACATTCATATACATTTTATATAATAAACAGTCCACACATTCACATACATTTTATATAATAAACAGTCCAGACACATTCACATACATTTTATATAATAAACAGTCCAGACACATTCATATACATTTTATATAATAAACAGTCCAGACACATTCATATACATTTTATATAATAAACAGTCCAGACACATTCATATACATTTTATATAATAAACAGTCCAGACACATTCATATACATTTTATATAATAAACAGTCCAGACACATTCATATACATTTTATATAATAAACAGTCCACACACATTCATTTTATATAATAAACATACATTTTATATAATAAACAGTCCAGACACATTCATATACATTTTATATAATAAACAGTCCAGACACATTCATATACATTTTATATAATAAACAGTCCACACACATTCATATACATTTTATATAATAAACAGTCCAGACACATTCATATACATTTTATATAATAAACAGTCCAGACACATTCATATACATTTTATATAATAAACAGTCCAGACACATTCATATACATTTTATATAATAAACAGTCCAGACACATTCATATACATTTTATATAATAAACAGTCCAGACACATTCATATACATTTTATATAATAAACAGTCCAGACACATTCATATACATTTTATATAATAAACAGTCCAGACACATTCATATACATTTTATATAATAAACAGTCCAGACACATTCATATACATTTTATATAATAAACAGTCCAGACACATTCATATACATTTTATATAATAAACAGTCCAGACACATTCATATACATTTTATATAATAAACAGTCCAGACACATTCATATACATTTTATATAATAAACAGTCCAGACACATTCATATACATTTTATATAATAAACAGTCCAGACACATTCATATACATTTTATATAATAAACAGTCCAGACACATTCATATACATTTTATATAATAAACAGTCCACACACATTCATATACATTTTATATAATAAACAGTCCAGACACATTCATATACATTTTATATAATAAACAGTCCAGACACATTCATATACATTTTATATAATAAACAGTCCAGACACATTCATATACATTTTATATAATAAACAGTCCAGACACATTCATATACATTTTATATAATAAACAGTCCAGACACATTCATATACATTTTATATAATAAACAGTCCAGACACATTCATATACATTTTATATAATAAACAGTCCAGACACATTCATATACATTTTATATAATAAACAGTCCAGACACATTCATATACATTTTATATAATAAACAGTCCAGACACATTCATATACATTTTATATAATAAACAGTCCAGACACATTCATATACATTTTATATAATAAACAGTCCAGACACATTCATATACATTTTATATAATAAACAGTCCAGACACATTCATATACATTTTATATAATAAACAGTCCAGACACATTCATATACATTTTATATAATAAACAGTCCAGACACATTCATATACATTTTATATAATAAACAGTCCAGACACATTCATATACATTTTATATAATAAACAGTCCAGACACATTCATATACATTTTATATAATAAACAGTCCAGACACATTCATATACATTTTATATAATAAACAGTCCAGACACATTCATATACATTTTATATAATAAACAGTCCAGACACATTCATATACATTTTATATAATAAACAGTCCACACACATTCATATACATTTTATATAATAAACAGTCCACACACATTCATATACATTTTATATAATAAACAGTCCAGACACATTCATATACATTTTATATAATAAACAGTCCAGACACATTCATATACATTTTATATAATAAACAGTCCAGACACATTCATATACATTTTATATAATAAACAGTCCAGACACATTCATATACATTTTATATAATAAACAGTCCAGACACATTCATATACATTTTATATAATAAACAGTCCAGACACATTCATATACATTTTATATAATAAACAGTCCAGACACATTCATATACATTTTATATAATAAACAGTCCACACACATTCATATACATTTTATATAATAAACAGTCCAGACACATTCATATACATTTTATATAATAAACAGTCCAGACACATTCATATACATTTTATATAATAAACAGTCCAGACACATTCATATACATTTTATATAATAAACAGTCCAGACACATTCATATACATTTTATATAATAAACAGTCCAGACACATTCATATACATTTTATATAATAAACAGTCCACACACATTCATATACATTTTATATAATAAACAGTCCAGACACATTCATATACATTTTATATAATAAACAGTCCAGACACATTCATATACATTTTATATAATAAACAGTCCAGACACATTCATATACATTTTATATAATAAACAGTCCACACACATTCATATACATTTTATATAATAAACAGTCCAGACACATTCATATACATTTTATATAATAAACAGTCCAGACACATTCATATACATTTTATATAATAAACAGTCCAGACACATTCATATACATTTTATATAATAAACAGTCCAGACACATTCATATACATTTTATATAATAAACAGTCCAGACACATTCATATACATTTTATATAATAAACAGTCCAGACACATTCATATACATTTTATATAATAAACAGTCCAGACACATTCATATACATTTTATATAATAAACAGTCCAGACACATTCATATACATTTTATATAATAAACAGTCCAGACACATTCATATACATTTTATATAATAAACAGTCCAGACACATTCACATACATTTTATATAATAAACAGTCCAGACACATTCATATACATTTTATATAATAAACAGTCCAGACACATTCATATACATTTTATATAATAAACAGTCCAGACACATTCATATACATTTTATATAATAAACAGTCCAGACACATTCATATACATTTTATATAATAAACAGTCGATTTTTTTTAATGTCATTAGTCAGATACTAATCGCTATAGCAATAGTAGGTTTTGACTGTCTGACATTCATATACATTTTATATAATAAACAGTCCAGACACATTCATATACATTTTATATAATAAACAGTCCAGACACATTCATATACATTTTATATAATAAACAGTCCAGACACATTCATATACATTTTATATAATAAACAGTCCACACACATTCATATACATTTTATATAATAAACAGTCCACACACATTCATATACATTTTATATAATAAACAGTCCAGACACATTCATATACATTTTATATAATAAACAGTCCAGACACATTCATATACATTTTATATAATAAACAGTCCAGACACATTCATATACATTTTATATAATAAACAGTCCAGACACATTCATATACATTTTATATAATAAACAGTCCAGACACATTCATATACATTTTATATAATAAACAGTCCAGACACATTCATATACATTTTATATAATAAACAGTCCAGACACATTCATATACATTTTATATAATAAACAGTCCAGACACATTCATATACATTTTATATAATAAACAGTCCAGACACATTCATATACATTTTATATAATAAACAGTCCAGACACATTCATATACATTTTATATAATAAACAGTCCAGACACATTCATATACATTTTATATAATAAACAGTCCAGACACATTCATATACATTTTATATAATAAACAGTCCAGACACATTCACATACATTTTATATAATAAACAGTCCAGACACATTCACATACATTTTATATAATAAACAGTCCAGACACATTCATATACATTTTATATAATAAACAGTCCAGACACATTCATATACATTTTATATAATAAACAGTCCAGACACATTCATATACATTTTATATAATAAACAGTCCAGACACATTCATATACATTTTATATAATAAACAGTCCAGACACATTCATATACATTTTATATAATAAACAGTCCAGACACATTCATATACATTTTATATAATAAACAGTCCAGACACATTCATATACATTTTATATAATAAACAGTCCAGACACATTCATATACATTTTATATAATAAACAGTCCAGACACATTCATATACATTTTATATAATAAACAGTCCACACACATTCATATACATTTTATATAATAAACAGTCCAGACACATTCATATACATTTTATATAATAAACAGTCCAGACACATTCATATACATTTTATATAATAAACAGTCCAGACACATTCATATACATTTTATATAATAAACAGTCCAGACACATTCATATACATTTTATATAATAAACAGTCCAGACACATTCATATACATTTTATATAATAAACAGTCCAGACACATTCATATACATTTTATATAATAAACAGTCCAGACACATTCATATACATTTTATATAATAAACAGTCCAGACACATTCATATACATTTTATATAATAAACAGTCCACACACATTCATATACATTTTATATAATAAACAGTCCAGACACATTCATATACATTTTATATAATAAACAGTCCACACACATTCACATACATTTTATATAATAAACAGTCCAGACACATTCATATACATTTTATATAATAAACAGTCCAGACACATTCACATACATTTTATATAATAAACAGTCCAGACACATTCATATACATTTTATATAATAAACAGTCCACACACATTCATATACATTTTATATAATAAACAGTCCAGACACATTCATATACATTTTATATAATAAACAGTCCAGACACATTCATATACATTTTATATAATAAACAGTCCAGACACATTCATATACATTTTATATAATAAACAGTCCAGACACATTCATATACATTTTATATAATAAACAGTCCAGACACATTCATATACATTTTATATAATAAACAGTCCAGACACATTCATATACATTTTATATAATAAACAGTCCACACACATTCATATACATTTTATATAATAAACAGTCCAGACACATTCACATACATTTTATATAATAAACAGTCCAGACACATTCATATACATTTTATATAATAAACAGTCCAGACACATTCATATACATTTTATATAATAAACAGTCCAGACACATTCATATACATTTTATATAATAAACAGTCCAGACACATTCATATACATTTTATATAATAAACAGTCCAGACACATTCATATACATTTTATATAATAAACAGTCCAGACACATTCATATACATTTTATATAATAAACAGTCCAGACACATTCATATACATTTTATATAATAAACAGTCCAGACACATTCATATACATTTTATATAATAAACAGTCCAGACACATTCATATACATTTTATATAATAAACAGTCCAGACACATTCATATACATTTTATATAATAAACAGTCCAGACACATTCATATACATTTTATATAATAAACAGTCCACACACATTCATATACATTTTATATAATAAACAGTCCAGACACATTCATATACATTTTATATAATAAACAGTCCAGACACATTCATATACATTTTATATAATAAACAGTCCAGACACATTCATATACATTTTATATAATAAACAGTCCAGACACATTCATATACATTTTATATAATAAACAGTCCAGACACATTCATATACATTTTATATAATAAACAGTCCAGACACATTCATATACATTTTATATAATAAACAGTCCAGACACATTCATATACATTTTATATAATAAACAGTCCACACACATTCATATACATTTTATATAATAAACAGTCCAGACACATTCATATACATTTTATATAATAAACAGTCCACACACATTCATATACATTTTATATAATAAACAGTCCAGACACATTCATATACATTTTATATAATAAACAGTCCAGACACATTCATATACATTTTATATAATAAACAGTCCAGACACATTCATATACATTTTATATAATAAACAGTCCAGACACATTCATATACATTTTATATAATAAACAGTCCAGACACATTCATATACATTTTATATAATAAACAGTCCACACACATTCATATACATTTTATATAATAAACAGTCCAGACACATTCATATACATTTTATATAATAAACAGTCCAGACACATTCACATACATTTTATATAATAAACAGTCCAGACACATTCATATACATTTTATATAATAAACAGTCCAGACACATTCATATACATTTTATATAATAAACAGTCCAGACACATTCATATACATTTTATATAATAAACAGTCCAGACACATTCATATACATTTTATATAATAAACACATTTTAATGTCATTATATCCATAAACAGTCACACCAACAGTAGGTTTTTGACACATTAATATACATTTTATATAATAAACAGTCCAGACACATTCATATACATTTTATATAATAAACAGTCCACACACATTCATATACATTTTATATAATAAACAGTCCAGACACATTCATATACATTTTATATAATAAACAGTCCACACACATTCATATACATTTTATATAATAAACAGTCCACACACATTCATATACATTTTATATAATAAACAGTCCAGACACATTCATATACATTTTATATAATAAACAGTCCAGACACATTCATATACATTTTATATAATAAACAGTCCAGACACATTCATATACATTTTATATAATAAACAGTCCAGACACATTCATATACATTTTATATAATAAACAGTCCAGACACATTCATATACATTTTATATAATAAACAGTCCAGACACATTCATATACATTTTATATAATAAACAGTCCAGACACATTCATATACATTTTATATAATAAACAGTCCAGACACATTCATATACATTTTATATAATAAACAGTCCAGACACATTCATATACATTTTATATAATAAACAGTCCACACACATTCATATACATTTTATATAATAAACAGTCCAGACACATTCATATACATTTTATATAATAAACAGTCCAGACACATTCATATACATTTTATATAATAAACAGTCCAGACACATTCACATACATTTTATATAATAAACAGTCCAGACACATTCATATACATTTTATATAATAAACAGTCCAGACACATTCATATACATTTTATATAATAAACAGTCCAGACACATTCATATACATTTTATATAATAAACAGTCCAGACACATTCATATACATTTTATATAATAAACAGTCCAGACACATTCATATACATTTTATATAATAAACAGTCCAGACACATTCATATACATTTTATATAATAAACAGTCCAGACACATTCATATACATTTTATTTTATCCAGACACATTCAATAAACAGTCCAGACACATTCATATACATTTTATATAATAAACAGTCCAGACACATTCATATACATTTTATATAATAAACAGTCCAGACACATTCACATACATTTTATATAATAAACAGTCCAGACACATTCATATACATTTTATATAATAAACAGTCAGACACATTCATATACATTTTATATAATAAACAGTCCACACACATTCATATACATTTTATATAATAAACAGTCCAGACACATTCATATACATTTTATATAATAAACAGTCCAGACACATTCATATACATTTTATATAATAAACAGTCCAGACACATTCATATACATTTTATATAATAAACAGTCCAGACACATTCATATACATTTTATATAATAAACAGTCCAGACACATTCATATACATTTTATATAATAAACAGTCCAGACACATTCATATACATTTTATATAATAAACAGTCCAGACACATTCATATACATTTTATATAATAAACAGTCCAGACACATTCATATACATTTTATATAATAAACAGTCCAGACACATTCATATACATTTTATATAATAAACAGTCCAGACACATTCATATACATTTTATATAATAAACAGTCCAGACACATTCATATACATTTTATATAATAAACAGTCCAGACACATTCATATACATTTTATATAATAAACAGTCCAGACACATTCATATACATTTTATATAATAAACAGTCCAGACACATTCACATACATTTTATATAATAAACAGTCCACACACATTCATATACATTTTATATAATAAACAGTCCAGACACATTCATACACATTTTATATAATAAACAGTCCAGACACATTCATATACATTTTATATAATAAACAGTCCAGACACATTCATATACATTTTATATAATAAACAGTCCAGACACATTCATATACATTTTATATAATAAACAGTCCAGACACATTCATATACATTTTATATAATAAACAGTCCAGACACATTCATATACATTTTATATAATAAACAGTCCAGACACATTCATATACATTTTATATAATAAACAGTCCAGACACATTCATATACATTTTATATAATAAACAGTCCAGACACATTCATATACATTTTATATAATAAACAGTCCACACACATTCATATACATTTTATATAATAAACAGTCCAGACACATTCATATACATTTTATATAATAAACAGTCCAGACACATTCATATACATTTTATATAATAAACAGTCCAGACACATTCATATACATTTTATATAATAAACAGTCCAGACACATTCATATACATTTTATATAATAAACAGTCCAGACACATTCATATACATTTTATATAATAAACAGTCCAGACACATTCATATACATTTTATATAATAAACAGTCCAGACACATTCATATACATTTTATATAATAAACAGTCCAGACACATTCATATACATTTTATATAATAAACAGTCCAGACACATTCATATACATTTTATATAATAAACAGTCCAGACACATTCATATACATTTTATATAATAAACAGTCCAGACACATTCATATACATTTTATATAATAAACAGTCCAGACACATTCATATACATTTTATATAATAAACAGTCCACACACATTCATATACATTTTATATAATAAACAGTCCAGACACATTCATATACATTTTATATAATAAACAGTCCAGACACATTCATATACATTTTATATAATAAACAGTCCAGACACATTCATATACATTTTATATAATAAACAGTCCAGACACATTCATATACATTTTATATAATAAACAGTCCAGACACATTCATATACATTTTATATAATAAACAGTCCACACACATTCATATACATTTTATATAATAAACAGTCCAGACACATTCACATACATTTTATATAATAAACAGTCCACACACATTCATATACATTTTATATAATAAACAGTCCAGACACATTCATATACATTTTATATAATAAACAGTCCAGACACATTCATATACATTTTATATAATAAACAGTCCACACACATTCATATACATTTTATATAATAAACAGTCCAGACACATTCATATACATTTTATATAATAAACAGTCCAGACACATTCATATACATTTTATATAATAAACAGTCCAGACACATTCATATACATTTTATATAATAAACAGTCCAGACACATTCATGTACATTTTATATAATAAACAGTCCACACACATTCACATACATTTTATATAATAAACAGTCCAGACACATTCATATACATTTTATATAATAAACAGTCCAGACACATTCATATACATTTTATATAATAAACAGTCCACACACATTCATATACATTTTATATAATAAACAGTCCAGACACATTCATATACATTTTATATAATAAACAGTCCAGACACATTCATATACATTTTATATAATAAACAGTCCAGACACATTCATATACATTTTATATAATAAACAGTCCAGACACATTCATATACATTTTATATAATAAACAGTCCAGACACATTCATATACATTTTATATAATAAACAGTCCACACACATTCATATACATTTTATATAATAAACAGTCCAGACACATTCATATACATTTTATATAATAAACAGTCCAGACACATTCATATACATTTTATATAATAAACAGTCCAGACACATTCATATACATTTTATATAATAAACAGTCCAGACACATTCATATACATTTTATATAATAAACAGTCCAGACACATTCATATACATTTTATATAATAAACAGTCCACACACATTCATATACATTTTATATAATAAACAGTCCAGACACATTCATATACATTTTATATAATAAACAGTCCAGACACATTCATATACATTTTATATAATAAACAGTCCAGACACATTCATATACATTTTATATAATAAACAGTCCAGACACATTCATATACATTTTATATAATAAACAGTCCAGACACATTCATGTACATTTTATATAATAAACAGTCCACACACATTCATATACATTTTATATAATAAACAGTCCAGACAAATTCACATACATTTTATATAATAAACAGTCCAGACACATTCATATATATTTTATATAATAAATAGTCCAGACACATTCATATATATTTTATATAATAAACAGTCCAGACACATTCATATATATTTTATATAATAAACAGTCCAGACACATTCATATACATAACACGGGAATTGAAACCCGATTTTTAATGTCATTAGTCCAGAGACTAATCGCTGGAGCAACAGTAGGTTTTGACTGTCTGAAATTAAAATAGAAATAATAATAAACAGTCCAGACACATTCATATACATTTTATATAATAAACAGTCCACACACATTCATATACATTTTATATAATAAACAGTCCAGACACATTCATATACATTTTATATAATAAACAGTCCAGACACATTCATATACATTTTATATAATAAACAGTCCAGACACATTCATATACATTTTATATAATAAACAGTCCAGACACATTCATATACATTTTATATAATAAACAGTCCAGACACATTCATATACATTTTATATAATAAACAGTCCAGACACATTCATATACATTTTATATAATAAACAGTCCAGACACATTCATATACATTTTATATAATAAACAGTCCAGACACATTCATATACATTTTATATAATAAACAGTCCAGACACATTCATATACATTTTATATAATAAACAGTCCAGACACATTCATATACATTTTATATAATAAACAGTCCAGACACATTCATATACATTTTATATAATAAACAGTCCAGACACATTCATATACATTTTATATAATAAACAGTCCAGACACATTCATATACATTTTATATAATAAACAGTCCAGACACATTCATATACATTTTATATAATAAACAGTCCAGACACATTCATATACATTTTATATAATAAACAGTCCAGACACATTCATATACATTTTATATAATAAACAGTCCAGACACATTCATATACATTTTATATAATAAACAGTCCAGACACATTCATATACATTTTATATAATAAACAGTCCAGACACATTCATATACATTTTATATAATAAACAGTCCAGACACATTCATATACATTTTATATAATAAACAGTCCAGACACATTCATATACATTTTATATAATAAACAGTCCACACACATTCATATACATTTTATATAATAAACAGTCCAGACACATTCATATACATTTTATATAATAAACAGTCCAGACACATTCATATACATTTTATATAATAAACAGTCCACACACATTCATATACATTTTATATAATAAACAGTCCAGACACATTCATATACATTTTATATAATAAACAGTCCAGACACATTCATATACATTTTATATAATAAACAGTCCAGACACATTCATATACATTTTATATAATAAACAGTCCAGACACATTCATATACATTTTATATAATAAACAGTCCAGACACATTCATATACATTTTATATAATAAACAGTCCACACACATTCATATACATTTTATATAATAAACAGTCCAGACACATTCATATACATTTTATATAATAAACAGTCCAGACACATTCATATACATTTTATATAATAAACAGTCCAGACACATTCATATACATTTTATATAATAAACAGTCCAGACACATTCATATACATTTTATATAATAAACAGTCCAGACACATTCATATACATTTTATATAATAAACAGTCCAGACATTTTTAATGTCATTAGTCAGAGACTAATATAAACAACAGTAGGTTTTGACATTCAAATACATAGAAATATATAATAAACAGTCCAGACACATTCATATACATTTTATATAATAAACAGTCCACACACATTCATATACATTTTATATAATAAACAGTCCAGACACATTCATATACATTTTATATAATAAACAGTCCACACACATTCATATACATTTTATATAATAAACAGTCCAGACACATTCATATACATTTTATATAATAAACAGTCCAGACACATTCATATACATTTTATATAATAAACAGTCCAGACACATTCATATACATTTTATATAATAAACAGTCCAGACACATTCATATACATTTTATATAATAAACAGTCCAGACACATTCATATACATTTTATATAATAAACAGTCCAGACACATTCATATACATTTTATATAATAAACAGTCCAGACACATTCATATACATTTTATATAATAAACAGTCCAGACACATTCATATACATTTTATATAATAAACAGTCCAGACACATTCATATACATTTTATATAATAAACAGTCCACACACATTCATATACATTTTATATAATAAACAGTCCACACACATTCATATACATTTTATATAATAAACAGTCCACACACATTCATATACATTTTATATAATAAACAGTCCAGACACATTCATATACATTTTATATAATAAACAGTCCAGACACATTCATATACATTTTATATAATAAACAGTCCAGACACATTCATATACATTTTATATAATAAACAGTCCAGACACATTCATATACATTTTATATAATAAACAGTCCACACACATTCATATACATTTTATATAATAAACAGTCCAGACACATTCATATACATTTTATATAATAAACAGTCCAGACACATTCATATACATTTTATATAATAAACAGTCCAGACACATTCATATACATTTTATATAATAAACAGTCCAGACACATTCACATACATTTTATATAATAAACAGTCCAGACACATTCATATACATTTTATATAATAAACAGTCCAGACACATTCATATACATTTTATATAATAAACAGTCCAGACACATTCATATACATTTTATATAATAAACAGTCCAGACACATTCATATACATTTTATATAATAAACAGTCCAGACACATTCATATACATTTTATATAATAAACAGTCCAGACACATTCATATACATTTTATATAATAAACAGTCCAGACACATTCATATACATTTTATATAATAAACAGTCCAGACACATTCATATACATTTTATATAATAAACAGTCCAGACACATTCATATACATTTTATATAATAAACAGTCCAGACACATTCATATACATTTTATATAATAAACAGTCCAGACACATTCACATACATTTTATATAATAAACAGTCCAGACACATTCATATACATTTTATATAATAAACAGTCCAGACACATTCATATACATTTTATATAATAAACAGTCCAGACACATTCATATACATTTTATATAATAAACAGTCCAGACACATTCATATACATTTTATATAATAAACAGTCCAGACACATTCATATACATTTTATATAATAAACAGTCCAGACACATTCATATACATTTTATATAATAAACAGTCAGACACATTCACACATTCATATACATTTTATATAATAAACAGTCCAGACACATTCATATACATTTTATATAATAAACAGTCCAGACACATTCATATACATTTTATATAATAAACAGTCCAGACACATTCATATACATTTTATATAATAAACAGTCCAGACACATTCATATACATTTTATATAATAAACAGTCCAGACACATTCATATACATTTTATATAATAAACAGTCCAGACACATTCATATACATTTTATATAATAAACAGTCCAGACACATTCATATACATTTTATATAATAAACAGTCCAGACACATTCATATACATTTTATATAATAAACAGTCCAGACACATTCATATACATTTTATATAATAAACAGTCCAGACACATTCATATACATTTTATATAATAAACAGTCCACACACATTCATATACATTTTATATAATAAACAGTCCAGACACATTCATATACATTTTATATAATAAACAGTCCAGACACATTCATATACATTTTATATAATAAACAGTCCAGACACATTCATATACATTTTATATAATAAACAGTCCAGACACATTCATATACATTTTATATAATAAACAGTCCAGACACATTCATATACATTTTATATAATAAACAGTCCAGACACATTCATATACATTTTATATAATAAACAGTCCAGACACATTCATATACATTTTATATAATAAACAGTCCAGACACATTCATATACATTTTATATAATAAACAGTCCAGACACATTCATATACATTTTATATAATAAACAGTCCAGACACATTCATATACATTTTATATAATAAACAGTCCAGACACATTCATATACATTTTATATAATAAACAGTCCAGACACATTCATATACATTTTATATAATAAACAGTCCAGACACATTCATATACATTTTATATAATAAACAGTCCAGACACACATTCATATACATTTTATATAATAAACAGTCCAGACACATTCATATACATTTTATATAATAAACAGTCCAGACACATTCATATACATTTTATATAATAAACAGTCCAGACACATTCATATACATTTTATATAATAAACAGTCCAGACACATTCATATACATTTTATATAATAAACAGTCCAGACACATTCATATACATTTTATATAATAAACAGTCCAGACACATTCATATACATTTTATATAATAAACAGTCCAGACACATTCATATACATTTTATATAATAAACAGTCCAGACACATTCATATACATTTTATATAATAAACAGTCCAGACACATTCATATACATTTTATATAATAAACAGTCCAGACACATTCATATACATTTTATATAATAAACAGTCCAGACACATTCATATACATTTTATATAATAAACAGTCCAGACACATTCATATACATTTTATATAATAAACAGTCCAGACACATTCATATACATTTTATATAATAAACAGTCCAGACACATTCACATACATTTTATATAATAAACAGTCCAGACACATTCATATACATTTTATATAATAAACAGTCCACACACATTCATATACATTTTATATAATAAACAGTCCAGACACATTCATATACATTTTATATAATAAACAGTCCAGACACATTCATATACATTTTATATAATAAACAGTCCAGACACATTCATATACATTTTATATAATAAACAGTCCAGACACATTCATATACATTTTATATAATAAACAGTCCAGACACATTCATATACATTTTATATAATAAACAGTCCAGACACATTCATATACATTTTATATAATAAACAGTCCAGACACATTCATATACATTTTATATAATAAACAGTCAGACACATTCATATACATTTTATATAATCATATATTTTATATAATAAACAGTCCATACATTCATATACATTTTATATAATAAACAGTCCAGACACATTCATATACATTTTATATAATAAACAGTCCAGACACATTCATATACATTTTATATAATAAACAGTCCAGACACATTCATATACATTTTATATAATAAACAGTCCAGACACATTCATATACATTTTATATAATAAACAGACATTCCAGACACATTAATAAACAGTATACATTTTATATAATAAACAGTCAGACACATTCATATACATTTTATATAATAAACAGTCCAGACACATTCATATACATTTTATATAATAAACAGTCCACACACATTCATATACATTTTATATAATAAACAGTCCAGACACATTCATATACATTTTATATAATAAACAGTCCACACACATTCATATACATTTTATATAATAAACAGTCCAGACACATTCATATACATTTTATATAATAAACAGTCCAGACACATTCATATACATTTTATATAATAAACAGTCCAGACACATTCATATACATTTTATATAATAAACAGTCCAGACACATTCATATACATTTTATATAATAAACAGTCCAGACACATTCATATACATTTTATATAATAAACAGTCCAGACACATTCATATACATTTTATATAATAAACAGTCCAGACACATTCATATACATTTTATATAATAAACAGTCCAGACACATTCATATACATTTTATATAATAAACAGTCCAGACACATTCATATACATTTTATATAATAAACAGTCCAGACACATTCACATACATTTTATATAATAAACAGTCCAGACACATTCATATACATTTTATATAATAAACAGTCCAGACACATTCATATACATTTTATATAATAAACAGTCCAGACACATTCATATACATTTTATATAATAAACAGTCCAGACACATTCATATACATTTTATATAATAAACAGTCCAGACACATTCATATACATTTTATATAATAAACAGTCCAGACACATTCACATACATTTTATATAATAAACAGTCCAGACACATTCACATACATTTTATATAATAAACAGTCCACACACATTCATATACATTTTATATAATAAACAGTCCAGACACATTCATATACATTTTATATAATAAACAGTCCAGACACATTCATATACATTTTATATAATAAACAGTCCAGACACATTCATATACATTTTATATAATAAACAGTCCAGACACATTCATATACATTTTATATAATAAACAGTCCAGACACATTCATATACATTTTATATAATAAACAGTCCAGACACATTCATATACATTTTATATAATAAACAGTCCAGACACATTCATATACATTTTATATAATAAACAGTCCAGACACATTCATATACATTTTATATAATAAACAGTCCAGACACATTCATATACATTTTATATAATAAACAGTCCAGACACATTCATATACATTTTATATAATAAACAGTCCAGACACATTCATATACATTTTATATAATAAACAGTCCAGACACATTCATATACATTTTATATAATAAACAGTCCAGACACATTCATATACATTTTATATAATAAACAGTCCAGACACATTCATATACATTTTATATAATAAACAGTCCAGACACATTCATATACATTTTATATAATAAACAGTCCACACACATTCATATACATTTTATATAATAAACAGTCCAGACACATTCATATACATTTTATATAATAAACAGTCCAGACACATTCACATACATTTTATATAATAAACAGTCCAGACACATTCATATACATTTTATATAATAAACAGTCCAGACACATTCATATACATTTTATATAATAAACAGTCCACACACATTCATATACATTTTATATAATAAACAGTCCACACACATTCATATACATTTTATATAATAAACAGTCCAGACACATTCATATACATTTTATATAATAAACAGTCCAGACACATTCATATACATTTTATATAATAAACAGTCCAGACACATTCATATACATTTTATATAATAAACAGTCCAGACACATTCATATACATTTTATATAATAAACAGTCCAGACACATTCATATACATTTTATATAATAAACAGTCCAGACACATTCATATACATTTTATATAATAAACAGTCCACACACATTCATATACATTTTATATAATAAACAGTCCAGACACATTCATATACATTTTATATAATAAACAGTCCAGACACATTCATATACATTTTATATAATAAACAGTCCAGACACATTCATATACATTTTATATAATAAACAGTCCAGACACATTCATATACATTTTATATAATAAACAGTCCACACACATTCATATACATTTTATATAATAAACAGTCCAGACACATTCATATACATTTTATATAATAAACAGTCCAGACACATTCATATACATTTTATATAATAAACAGTCCAGACACATTCATATACATTTTATATAATAAACAGTCCAGACACATTCATATACATTTTATATAATAAACAGTCCACACACATTCACATACATTTTATATAATAAACAGTCCAGACACATTCATATACATTTTATATAATAAACAGTCCAGACACATTCATATACATTTTATATAATAAACAGTCCACACACATTCACATACATTTTATATAATAAACAGTCCAGACACATTCATATACATTTTATATAATAAACAGTCCAGACACATTCATATACATTTTATATAATAAACAGTCCAGACACATTCATATACATTTTATATAATAAACAGTCCAGACACATTCATATACATTTTATATAATAAACAGTCCAGACACATTCATATACATTTTATATAATAAACAGTCCAGACACATTCATATACATTTTATATAATAAACAGTCCAGACACATTCATATACATTTTATATAATAAACAGTCCAGACACATTCATATACATTTTATATAATAAACAGTCCACACACATTCATATACATTTTATATAATAAACAGTCCACACACATTCATATACATTTTATATAATAAACAGTCCAGACACATTCATATACATTTTATATAATAAACAGTCCAGACACATTCATATACATTTTATATAATAAACAGTCCAGACACATTCATATACATTTTATATAATAAACAGTCCAGACACATTCATGTACATTTTATATAATAAACAGTCCAGACACATTCATATACATTTTATATAATAAACAGTCCAGACACATTCATGTACATTTTATATAATAAACAGTCCAGACACATTCATGTACATTTTATATAATAAACAGTCCACACACATTCATATACATTTTATATAATAAACAGTCCAGACACATTCATATACATTTTATATAATAAACAGTCCAGACACATTCATATACATTTTATATAATAAATAGTCCAGACACATTCATATATATTTTATATAATAAACAGTCCAGACACATTCATATATATTTTATATAATAAACAGTCCAGACACATTCATATACATAACACGGGAATTGAAACCCGATTTTTAATGTCATTAGTCCAGAGACTAATCGCTGGAGCAACAGTAGGTTTTGACTGTCTGAAATTAAAATAGAAATAATAATAAACAGTCCAGACACATTCATATACATTTTATATAATAAACAGTCCAGACACATTCATATACATTTTATATAATAAACAGTCCAGACACATTCATATACATTTTATATAATAAACAGTCCACACACATTCATATACATTTTATATAATAAACAGTCCAGACACATTCATATACATTTTATATAATAAACAGTCCAGACACATTCATATACATTTTATATAATAAACAGTCCAGACACATTCATATACATTTTATATAATAAACAGTCCAGACACATTCATATACATTTTATATAATAAACAGTCCAGACACATTCATATACATTTTATATAATAAACAGTCCAGACACATTCATATACATTTTATATAATAAACAGTCCAGACACATTCATATACATTTTATATAATAAACAGTCCAGACACATTCATATACATTTTATATAATAAACAGTCCAGACACATTCATATACACTTTATATAATAAACAGTCCAGACACATTCATATACATTTTATATAATAAACAGTCCACACACATTCATATACATTTTATATAATAAACAGTCCAGACACATTCATATACATTTTATATAATAAACAGTCCAGACACATTCATATACATTTTATATAATAAACAGTCCAGACACATTCATATACATTTTATATAATAAACAGTCCAGACACATTCATATACATTTTATATAATAAACAGTCCAGACACATTCATATACATTTTATATAATAAACAGTCCAGACACATTCATATACATTTTATATAATAAACAGTCCAGACACATTCATATACATTTTATATAATAAACAGTCCAGACACATTCATATACATTTTATATAATAAACAGTCCACACACATTCATATACATTTTATATAATAAACAGTCCAGACACATTCATATACATTTTATATAATAAACAGTCCAGACACATTCATATACATTTTATATAATAAACAGTCCACACACATTCATATACATTTTATATAATAAACAGTCCAGACACATTCATATACATTTTATATAATAAACAGTCCAGACACATTCATATACATTTTATATAATAAACAGTCCAGACACATTCATATACATTTTATATAATAAACAGTCCAGACACATTCATATACATTTTATATAATAAACAGTCCAGACACATTCATATACATTTTATATAATAAACAGTCCACACACATTCATATACATTTTATATAATAAACAGTCCAGACACATTCATATACATTTTATATAATAAACAGTCCAGACACATTCATATACATTTTATATAATAAACAGTCCAGACACATTCATATACATTTTATATAATAAACAGTCCAGACACATTCATATACATTTTATATAATAAACAGTCCAGACACATTCATATACATTTTATATAATAAACAGTCCAGACACATTCATATACATTTTATATAATAAACAGAGACACATTCATATACATTTTATATAATAAACAGTCAGACACATTCATATACACTTTATATAATAAACAGTCCAGACACATTCATATACATTTTATATAATAAACAGTCCACACACATTCATATACATTTTATATAATAAACAGTCCAGACACATTCATATACATTTTATATAATAAACAGTCCAGACACATTCATATACATTTTATATAATAAACAGTCCAGACACATTCATATACATTTTATATAATAAACAGTCCAGACACATTCATATACATTTTATATAATAAACAGTCCAGACACATTCATATACATTTTATATAATAAACAGTCCAGACACATTCATATACATTTTATATAATAAACAGTCCAGACACATTCATATACATTTTATATAATAAACAGTCCAGACACATTCATATACATTTTATATAATAAACAGTCCACACACATTCATATACATTTTATATAATAAACAGTCCAGACACATTCATATACATTTTATATAATAAACAGTCCAGACACATTCATATACATTTTATATAATAAACAGTCCAGACACATTCATATACATTTTATATAATAAACAGTCCAGACACATTCATATACATTTTATATAATAAACAGTCCAGACACATTCATATACATTTTATATAATAAACAGTCCAGACACATTCATATACATTTTATATAATAAACAGTCCAGACACATTCATATACATTTTATATAATAAACAGTCCAGACACATTCATATACATTTTATATAATAAACAGTCCAGACACATTCATATACATTTTATATAATAAACAGTCCAGACACATTCATATACATTTTATATAATAAACAGTCCAGACACATTCATATACATTTTATATAATAAACAGTCCAGACACATTCATATACATTTTATATAATAAACAGTCCAGACACATTCATATACATTTTATATAATAAACAGTCCAGACACATTCACATACATTTTATATAATAAACAGTCCAGACACATTCACATACATTTTATATAATAAACAGTCCAGACACATTCATATACATTTTATATAATAAACAGTCCAGACACATTCATATACATTTTATATAATAAACAGTCCAGACACATTCATATACATTTTATATAATAAACAGTCCAGACACATTCATATACATTTTATATAATAAACAGTCCAGACACATTCATATACATTTTATATAATAAACAGTCCAGACACATTCATATACATTTTATATAATAAACAGTCCAGACACATTCACATACATTTTATATAATAAACAGTCCAGACACATTCATATACATTTTATATAATAAACAGTCCAGACACATTCATATACATTTTATATAATAAACAGTCCAGACACATTCACATACATTTTATATAATAAACAGTCCAGACACATTCATATACATTTTATATAATAAACAGTCCAGACACATTCATATACATTTTATATAATAAACAGTCCAGACACATTCATATACATTTTATATAATAAACAGTCCAGACACATTCATATACATTTTATATAATAAACAGTCCAGACACATTCATATACATTTTATATAATAAACAGTCCAGACACATTCACATACATTTTATATAATAAACAGTCCAGACACATTCATATACATTTTATATAATAAACAGTCCAGACACATTCATATACATTTTATATAATAAACAGTCCAGACACATTCATATACATTTTATATAATAAACAGTCCAGACACATTCATATACATTTTATATAATAAACAGTCCAGACACATTCATATACATTTTATATAATAAACAGTCCAGACACATTCATATACATTTTATATAATAAACAGTCCAGACACATTCATATACATTTTATATAATAAACAGTCCAGACACATTCACATACATTTTATATAATAAACAGTCCAGACACATTCATATACATTTTATATAATAAACAGTCCACACACATTCATATACATTTTATATAATAAACAGTCCAGACACATTCATATACATTTTATATAATAAACAGTCCACACACATTCACATACATTTTATATAATAAACAGTCCAGACACATTCATATACATTTTATATAATAAACAGTCCAGACACATTCATATACATTTTATATAATAAACAGTCCAGACACATTCATATACATTTTATATAATAAACAGTCCAGACACATTCATATACATTTTATATAATAAACAGTCCAGACACATTCATATACATTTTATATAATAAACAGTCCAGACACATTCATATACATTTTATATAATAAACAGTCCGCTGGAACAACATTAGGTATACATTTTATATAATAAACAGTCTGAAATTCATATACATTTTATATAATAAACAGTCCAGACACATTCATATACATTTTATATAATAAACAGTCCAGACACATTCATATACATTTTATATAATAAACAGTCCACACACATTCATATACATTTTATATAATAAACAGTCCAGACACATTCATATACATTTTATATAATAAACAGTCCAGACACATTCATATACATTTTATATAATAAACAGTCCAGACACATTCATATACATTTTATATAATAAACAGTCCACACACATTCATATACATTTTATATAATAAACAGTCCAGACACATTCACATACATTTTATATAATAAACAGTCCAGACACATTCATATACATTTTATATAATAAACAGTCCAGACACATTCATATACATTTTATATAATAAACAGTCCAGACACATTCATATACATTTTATATAATAAACAGTCCAGACACATTCATATACATTTTATATAATAAACAGTCCAGACACATTCATATACATTTTATATAATAAACAGTCCAGACACATTCATATACATTTTATATAATAAACAGTCCAGACACATTCATATACATTTTATATAATAAACAGTCCACACACATTCATATACATTTTATATAATAAACAGTCCAGACACATTCATATACATTTTATATAATAAACAGTCCAGACACATTCATATACATTTTATATAATAAACAGTCCAGACACATTCATATACATTTTATATAATAAACAGTCCAGACACATTCATATACATTTTATATAATAAACAGTCCAGACACATTCATATACATTTTATATAATAAACAGTCCAGACACATTCATATACATTTTATATAATAAACAGTCCAGACACATTCATATACATTTTATATAATAAACAGTCCAGACACATTCATATACATTTTATATAATAAACAGTCCAGACACATTCATATACATTTTATATAATAAACAGTCCAGACACATTCATATACATTTTATATAATAAACAGTCCAGACACATTCATATACATTTTATATAATAAACAGTCCACACACATTCATATACATTTTATATAATAAACAGTCCAGACACATTCATATACATTTTTTATAATAAACAGTCCAGACACATTCATATACATTTTTTTATATAAAAAACAGTCCAGACACATTCATATACATTTTATATAATAAACAGTCTAGACACATTCATATACACTTTATATAATAAACAGTCCAGACACATTCATATACATTTTATGTAATAAACAGTCCAGACACATTCATATACATTTTATATAATAAACAGTCCAGACACATTCATATACATTTTATATAATAAACAGTCCAGACACATTCATATACATTTTATATAATAAACAGTCCAGACACATTCATATACATTTTATATAATAAACAGTCCAGACACATTCACATACATTTTATATAATAAACAGTCCAGACACATTCATATACATTTTATATAATAA
The DNA here is from genome assembly GCF_004210375.1 of Tachypleus tridentatus. NCBI lineage: Eukaryota > Metazoa > Arthropoda > Merostomata > Xiphosura > Limulidae > Tachypleus > Tachypleus tridentatus. The sequence continues at coordinate 27,537,179 of NC_134835.1, forward strand.
ACAGTCCAGACACATTCATATACATTTTATATAATAAACAGTCCACACACATTCACATACATTTTATATAATAAACAGTCCAGACACATTCATATACATTTTATATAATAAACAGTCCAGACACATTCATATACATTTTATATAATAAACAGTCCAGACACATTCATATACATTTTATATAATAAACAGTCCAGACACATTCATATACATTTTATATAATAAACAGTCCAGACACATTCATATACATTTTATATAATAAACAGTCCAGACACATTCATATACATTTTATATAATAAACAGTCCAGACACATTCATATACATTTTATATAATAAACAGTCCAGACACATTCATATACATTTTATATAATAAACAGTCCAGACACATTCATATACATTTTATATAATAAACAGTCCACACACATTCATATACATTTTATATAATAAACAGTCCACACACATTCATATACATTTTATATAATAAACAGTCCAGACACATTCATATACATTTTATATAATAAACAGTCCACACACATTCATATACATTTTATATAATAAACAGTCCAGACACATTCATATACATTTTATATAATAAACAGTCCAGACACATTCATATAAATTATATAATAAACAGTCCAGACACATTCATATATTTTTTATATAATAAACAGTCCAGACACATTCATGTACATTTTATATAATAAACAGTCCAGACACATTCATATACATTTTATATAATAAACAGTCCACACACATTCATATACATTTTATATAATAAACAGTCCAGACATACATTCACATACATTTTTATATAATAAACAGTCCAGACACATTCATATACATTTTATATAATAAACAGTCCAGACACATTTTATATAATAAACAGTCATATATATTTTATATAATAAACAGTCCAGACACATTCATATATATTTTATATAATAAACAGTCCAGACACATTCATATACATTTTATTTTTTAATGTCATTAGTGCAGAGACTAATCGCTGGAGCAACATTTTATATTTAAACTGTCAGAAATTAAAATAGAAATAATAATAAACAGTCCAGACACATTCATATACATTTTATATAAAAAACAGTCCACACATATTCATATACACTTTATATAATTAACAGTCCAGACACATTCATATACATTTTATATAATAAACAGTCCAGACACATTCATATACATTTTATATAATAAACAGTCCAGACACATTCATATACATTTTATATAATAAACAGTCCAGACACATTCATATACATTTTATATAATAAACAGTCCAGACACATTCATATACATTTTATATAATAAAACAGTCCAGACACATTCATATACATTTTATATAATAAACAGTCCAGACACATTCATATACATTTTATATAATAAACAGTCCACACACATTCATGTACATTTTATATAATAAACAGTCCAGACACATTCATGTACATTTTATATAATAAACAGTCCAGACACATTCACATACATTTTATATAATAAACAGTCCACACACATTCATATACATTTTATATAATAAACAGTCCACACACATTCATATACATTTTATATAATAAACAGTCCACACACATTCACATACATTTTATATAATAAACAGTCCAGACACATTCATATACACTTTATATAATAAACAGTCCAGACACATTCATATACATTTTATATAATAAACAGTCCAGACACATTCATATACATTTTATATAATAAACAGTCCAGACACATTCATATACATTTTATATAATAAACAGTCCACACACATTCATGTACATTTTATATAATAAACAGTCCAGACACATTCATATACATTTTATATAATAAACAGTCCAGACACATTCTCATACATTTTATATAATAAACAGTCCACACACATTCACATATATTTTATATAATAAACAGTCCAGACACATTCACATATATTTTATATAATAAACAGTCCAGACACATTCACATACATTTTGTATAATAAATAGTCCAGACACATTCACATACATTTTATATAATAAACAGTCCAGACACATTCACATACATTTTATATAATAAACAGTCCACACACATTCATATACATTTTATATAATAAACAGTCCAGACACATTCATATACATTTTATATAATAAGCAGTCCAGACACATTCACGTACATTTTATATAATAAACAGTCCAGACACAATCATTTACACTTTATATAATAAACAGTCCAGACACATTCATATACATTTTATATAATAAACAGTCCACACACATTCACATAAACTTTATATAATAAACAGTCCAGACACATTCATATACATTTTATATAATAAACAGTCCAGACACATTCACATACATTTTATATAATAAACAGTCCAGACACATTCATATATATTTTATATAATAAACAGTCCACACACATTCATATACATTTTATATAATAAACAGTCCAGACACATTCATATACACTTTATATAATAAACAGTCCAGACACATTCATATACATTTTATATAATAAACAGTCCAGACACATTCATATACACTTTATATAATAAACAGTCCAGACACATTCATATACATTTTATATAATAAACAGTCCACACACATTCACATACACTTTATATAATAAACAGTCCACACACATTCATATACATTTTATATAATAAACAGTCCAGACACATTCATATACATTTTATATAATAAACAGTCCAGACACATTCATATACATTTTATATAATAAACAGTCCACACACATTCATATACATTTTATATAATAAACAGTCCAGACACATTCATATACATTTTATATAATAAACAGTCCAGACACATTCATGTACATTTTATATAATAAACAGTCCAGACACATTCATATACATTTTATATAATAAACAGTCCAGACACATTCATATACATTTTTTATATAATAAACAGTCCAGACACATTCATATACATTCATATAACACGGGAATTGAAATACGATTTTTATATGTCATTAGTCAGAGACTAATCCTTTATACAATTTTATATAATAAACAGTCCAGACATTCAAATAGAAATAATAATAAACAGTCCAGACACATTCATATACATTTTATATAATAAACAGTCCAGACACATTCATATACATTTTATATAATAAACAGTCCACACACATTCATATACACTTTATATTATTAACAGTCCAGACACATTCATATACATTTTATATAATAAACAGTCCACACACATTCATATACATTTTATATAATAAACAGTCCAGACACATTCACATACATTTTATATAATAAACAGTCCAGACACATTGATATACATTTTATATAATAAACAGTCCAGACACATTCATATACATTTTTTATAAAAAACAGTCCAGACACATTCATATACATTTTTATAAAAACAGTCCAGACACATTCATATACATTTTATATAATAAACAGTCTAGACACATTCATATACACTTTATATAATAAACAGTCCACACACATTCATGTACATTTTATATAATAAACAGTCCAGACACATTCATGTACATTTTATATAATAAACAGTCCAGACACATTCACATACATTTTATATAATAAACAGTCCACACACATTCATATACATTTTATATAATAAACAGTCCACACACATTCATATACATTTTATATAATAAACAGTCCACACACATTCACATACAT